>NC_133377.1:19483349-19664435 GCF_049309525.1 Garra rufa
GATATCTAAAAGGCACCAAGCACCAGGAATGGCTTAGATTCTCAGATAGACAGATGATAAAACAATGTACTTACCTCCTGTGAAATACCACTCCAGTTTGGTTGTTTTTCTGGTGGTTTGTTCATGTTTGGTGTCCTCCTCTTTCACTGTATTTGGTGATTTGTTTTTCACCCTGGTGGAGTACCACCATAACATCAGCAGACTCGCAGTGATCAACATGATGTGATGTTTTTGCAGACCAGCAGAATCTTTTAGAATCTAGAGAACTGTGCAAAGTCTTGCAGACAAACTTGCAAACTTAATATAGTAGACTCTTGAGTAAACTGAATTAAGTGCGCAATCGAGCAGAGTAAATACCGTTGAAAAGCAGAGCAAATCTTGCAGTCCAGTAGAAAGCAATGAGTAGAATGAGTAGTATGCAGATTCTGAACATTCCAATTTCTGTCATGTGATGTCACAGTCAGTGCAGGCTGTATTTATTCAAAACATTCTAAGTATACTGGCTAAGCTAGCACATCCAGGAGGCCAGTCACAATAAACAGATTTATTTATTCATTCATTCATTCATTCGTTTATTTACTATGGGCTACCAGCTGAAGATCCAAAACGTCAAAATACATTATATACAGTGCATGCAAAAGTATTTATACCCCTTCATTTTTTCACATTTTGTTTTGTTTCAGCATTATGTTAAACTGCTTTAAATTAGTTTTTTCCCCACATCAATTTACACTCCATAAACCATGACAAAGCAAAAACCAGATTAATTTTACAAATGTATTAAAAATAAAACACTGAAAATAGTACACTGCATAAGTATTCATACCCTTAACTCAGTACATAGTTGAAGCACCTTTACAGCCTCAAGTCTTTTTGGGTCTGATGTGACAAGCTTTGCACATCTGCATTTGGCAATTATCTGCCTTTTTTGCATCACCTTTTCACCTCTCAAGCTCTGTCAGCTTGGATGGGGGCTAGCAGACATTTTCTAGAGTCCTAGTTGTTCCAATCGTCTTCCGTTATGGATAATGCTTCTGTGAACCTTCAATGCAGCAGATTTTTTTCTGAACTCTTCCCTAGATCATTGCCTTAATGCAAGTCTGTCACTGAGCTCTACAGGCAGTTATCTTGACCTCAGGACTTGGTTTTTGCTCTTATGCATTTTCAGCTGTTAGACCTTTTCTGAGAGGTGCGTGCCTTTCTAAATCATACTCATTCAAATGAATTTGCCACAGTTTAACTCCACTCAATGTGTAGTAACATCTAGAAGCAACATGAATGCTCCTGAGCTAAATTTCGAGTTTCCCAGAAAAGGGTATGAATACTAATGCAACGGGATCTTTTCAGTTTTTTATTGCAAAGTTGTTACAAACCTGTTTTGTGCTTTGTCATTATTCTGTATGAGATGTAGATTGATGAGGAAAAACAGTAATTTAAAGCAGTTTAACATAAGGCTGCAACAAAACAAAACAGCAAAAAAAAAAAGGAGTATGAATACTTTCGCAAGGCACTGTATATAGATTAGACTTACCCATTAAAATTATTAAGTACCCTTTATATCCTTTCACAGCAATCGTACAATGAAAAGTCTGCAGTGCATCTTTTATAATGCATAAGGGAATAAATGGATAATGAATGGAAAGGGGGATATATCTATTCTGGAGAGGCTGAGCTGATGAGTGTCACCTCTGTCTGACAGAGACAGACCTGTAAGTGCAGTACAGAGGAGCCATTCAAATACTGTTTAAAAGTAAACAATGATTCCGAAGAATCAAATCAGATTCTAAACTTCCTTCTAGTAAAAAACGCTTTGTGTCATACATATATGACTGATCAATAGGTCCCACTCTTTGTAAATGAATATATCCAACACATAGATCAATACAGCACACTTTACAGCATTCTTTTGATTGGATTGTACATGTATTTCCTTATTGATTGTACTGCACCGTTTGGTAATTTGTTTTTCATATTGAAGTTCCTCATCTCATTCCTTGAAGCATGGACTTTATGGACTTATCCTTACATGCTTCCAGTCCACTCTCAGTTATACGAACAGTAATAAATAAATAAAATACAATTAAATGTGCACCAAAATGAATAGGTGAAAAACACTGTTGAAAGTGGATCGGACCAAACACCAAAACACCCTTCTAACCAATCACCAGAAGGGGGCGTGTCCACTCATAATGAGGGAGGTGCCTATATTGCATAGCATGTTTGTGAATCTGGGGGCGGGGCTATCAAGATAGGGAGTGAACTTTTTAGGTAGTGGCGTGTTTGTTTTGGTTTATTTAAATATCAACTGTGTTTCTTGTAAATCACTTACTGCAACTGTAAAGTCTACAAATGAGAGAACAGAACTACGTTTCCATTTACCTATTTTGGGATATAGCATAAAAATGCTGGATGGAAATGCCAAGATGTGCATATCAGTTCTAAAAATGTGCATAAACTATGATGGAAACACAATTACTGAATAAATTCTTCAATGCACATCAAAAAAGGCACATGACTTTGTCTCATTGAGTTCATGTGATTCGATAACTTGACTTACACTAAACTGTTTTAATCATTTTAAAATACCTGAGCCAAAGTATGTCATCAAATTTACAGTATGTCACAAAAGCGAGTACACCTCTCATATTTCAGCAACCATTTTAGTATATCTTCTCAAGGGACAATACTATAGAAATTAAACTTGGATATATTTTAGAGTAGTTAATGTGAAGCTTGTATATCAGTACTGTCCTCTGAAAATAACTCTGATAATAACATACATCTATTATTGCCATGATAGCTGGCAACAAATGTGAGTACACCCTAAGTGAATTTGTCCAAAGAGTCAATATATTGTGTTAGCACCATTGTTATCTGGCACTGCCTTAATCATCCTGGGCATGGAATTGACCAGAGCTGCTCAGGTTGTTGCTGGGATCCTCTTCCACTCCTCATGGAGCTGCTGGACGTTGAACACATGGTGCTTCTCCACCTTACATTTGAGGATGCCCCACAGGTGCTTAATAGGATTCAGGTCTGGAGACATAAGGCAAGACACAATTTTCTTGGTACTCCTCACCAGGACTTCGGCATGCTGGACACCATCTGAGCCAAACAAGTTTATCTTATAGTCTCATCAGACCACAGGACATGGTTCCAGTAATTCATGCTCCTGGACATGTTGTCTTCAGCAAACTGTTTGCAGGCTTTCTTGAGAGCCAGCTTCAGATGAGGCTTTCTTCTGGGACGATGTGTATGCAAACCGACTTGTTGCAGTGTGAGGCGTATGGTCTGAGCACTGACAAGCTGACCTTCTACTTCTGCAACCTTTAAAGCAATGCTGGCAGCACTCATGCATCTGTTTGTTAAAGCCAGGTTCTGCACCTGACGCACAGAACGAGTGCTCAACTTCATTGACCGACTCTTGCAAGGCCTGTTCTGAATGGAACCCATCTTGGAAAACCTCTGTATGACTCTGACCACTGCAGTGTAACTCGGTTTCAGGGTGTTACTGAACCTCTAATAGCCTTGGCCATCTTTGTGGAGAGCAACAACTCTAATTCTCAAATCCTCAGAGAGTTATTTGCCATGAGATGCCATGGTGAACATCCAGTGGTCAGTGTGAGGGAATTGTACCTAAAGCACCACATTTTAACTGCTCTAATACAAGATACACAACTTTGTATGGTTCTGTCAAGCAGACAAAATCATAAACATGATGAATAGGACATGTGGCTTTGCATGGTTAAACAACATACTGCTGTTACCACTTAGGGTGTACTCACTTTTGTTGCCAGCTATTTTGACAATAATGGCTGCATGTTGAGTAATGTTCAGAGGACAGTAAATACTGCTATACAAGCAAGTTTCATTTCTATAGTATTATCCCTTGAAAATATTTACTAAAAAATATTTACTGAAATCTGAGGGGTGTACTTACACAAATATCAGGCCTCTGAATACAAGATAACAAAATTATAGTATGTGTACTTACAAGTGTTCTTACCTAAGAAAGTACATGGTAATATAAGGTTTGGGGTAGTACCTATTACCCAGCAATTACTAGTTGCAAGAGCTACCAAAAACATGACACAAAAAGCAGGAAACAGATCGCATGGCACAAAACCATGAACAAGACTATGACACTACAGAATTACATTATAAAAGACATGACCTTAACTTAAAACATAAAACATAAAACTCTATACAGGAGTTTTTAGCACATTGCCATGTATTTTCGAGAGTGTTCTTAAATGTTTGTTTACTAGCAAGTTAAAATAATGTATTTTTGCCTGTTTTATTATCTGCCAGGTAAAAATGTAAATTGTAGCACACCTCTCCTCAGAAAGTGGCATGAATTGAAATAGCATTCATGATTGTAACACAAAAACAGTTTCATTCTTAGTGTTTGGAGTTCAAGTAAGTTATGCTCATCTTTGCATTCACACTATCTATTTTTTACAGTCACACACCAAAGCCACCAAAGCCAGTGTGCATGCAAGATATATGACTGCAAAATAAAATGACTTTTTATAACTTATTATGCATGCATAATAAGTTATTGCATGTGTGATGAAAGCTCCAATGCCACAACAAGAGCTATACTGTTCTTGGCTTAGAAAGTTTTTGCAAATACACATTTGTGATGCATGAATCAGTTGCTTCTTTCTTTTTTTAGTCACTGCTGCTAATGTAGTGTGGATTACTCCTGCTTTACGGAGGTGGTTGAAGCTCGAGAGGCGCTTCTAAAAATGACTATTGGGAATGTATCTAAACACCCCCACCTCATGTCATATAACTGAGGATTACGCCAAGAAAACTTGAGCAAGAAAGAGAGATTAATCAAGTATGAAATGATGATTACGAGGCGACAGTTCTGAGCGTGCTCACACAGCATGTCCTGTCGTGAGTGGGCAAGATAAGGCCTGTCACAGACAAGGTGATGATCTGCGTCTCTTTTTTACCCTCCTCCTCCCTCCACTTCCTCTCTCTGTTCTGCCATGTCGCTGTGGTTTTATAAAGTGAACTCCTATCTTCCCACCTGAGTGATGGGGTTCACACCTTTGTCCATCTTTTTCCATTTTCTCATTCTCTTTTTCATGCTCCTAAAGCACCGAATGTGAAGTCACACCTGCTGTCGGAGCTCATTGAAAGCGTCCCACAATGGCTGCCAGCGTGGCGTCGACCGCATTGCCGCGGCTGCCGTTGTGACAGCGCATCAGCTGTAATGTCACGCTGACTCTGGGCTCCGGCTCATGTATTTGTGGAGCACTGATCCAACAGTCTCTTTTCAAACCTTCATCTCTGCCAAAGACCTTCCAGAGACCTTCATAACAAAGGCTTGTGCTGCTGTCTCGCTACCTCCCGTCCCGCTACAGCATCTACTCTGAGACATATAATGAATTCACTGTTTAAATTGCTGTGAGACATCCTACAGCAAGATCACAGTTATGAAGGAGAGTGGAGTGCAATATATAACCTGTCACTGAAGGAGCCAAACCATGCGTTACAACCAGGACTGGCTATTTATTAAAATACTGGATTGCTATTAATCATAGAATTTCTTTAAGTACAGTAAAAAAAAGTTTCACACAAAGAAATTAGAATTTTATCAAAACTGATGGACGCTAACATAAGATGGAGACTCCAGTAATATTACTGGCCTAAGAGAAAGTAATAAATATTACACTGAAAAAAAAAAAAAACAATAAGTAAATTTGCTTATTTTTATTTTGCAAGCTTTTGCATGCACATTTTTTAAAGTACGATTTAAGTATGGAATTAAATCTAATATGTTTAACAAATTTTCGTAAAACTAGCAAATAAGTAAATTTGATGTGCAATTATAGTTTGATGAGTAATTTCTACTTAATTATTTTAGGTTTACTCTAACACCATAACACTGAAAGACAAATGCTATTAAAGCATGTGGTTCACTTGCAAACATGTGCATAAGCAAGTAGACAACTCCTTAATGCATTTAAGGTTATATATTCATTCAATAAAGTTACTAACCAAATGAACACAGAGACCTTAAAACTTGGCCCATGATACACAATGACAACAATCAGTGAATAGTTTTTGAGTATGAATGGGTCATTTTGAGAAAACGAACTCTAGATGTTACAAAACAGCGAGTTACTGACAACAAAAGCAACCATAAAACTTACATAATGTAAATACATCTCGCAAACAGCAACAAATTATTAATTTAATTAATTATTCATGTCCAAGTGCATGATGGGAACAATGACCAATGATCATGACTTTTTTACAAAGATTGTTTAAGTAAATATCAAACAATTCCAAGTAAAATAGTTTGCAATGCACCAAATAGTAACAGTAACAGTTCAGCCGTCATTTGTTTTAACTGGTCATTGTTTCTCTCAAAAGGTATCAGGTAAATGTGTTTCCCTGATACCTGTTGCCTCTTCCACTGTTGGTAGGCTGATGGAGGCCATTGGCAAAGGTGTCATTCTTGTCATCAACTGCCTGCTTTATTTTCAGCAGCCGTAAATGACCCTGGACCACAAAACTAGTCTTAATAGCAGTTGACATCTTGCCCAGCTCTGGGCCAAGCAAGCAGTTACACTCTACCCAAATGCAGCAAAGAATTACGGCCCTTGTGTGGCTTAAATCTGGACTACAGACATGAGCCACACATGAGCCATAACTGGCCCAAATCTCAGCCAAATAGTAACTTATAACCAGCCCTGAATTGGGCCAGAACATGTTTTAATAGTGTTACCCAATCTCAGCCTTCAGTCAACCACACAGAGTCCCTGATAGCAGACACCATTGAAATGCTGTAAAAACAATAGTTGATTTGTCGATATTAAAGGGATAGTTCACCCAAAAATGAAAATTTGATGTTCATCTGCTTACCCCCAGGGCATCCAAGATGTAGGTGAAAAAAAAATTAAATTCTAAATGCTTAAATTGAGTACTTATATTGAATTTACTTTTTTTTTTATTGTCTAAACTTATTTAATGTAGAAATTATATTTGTTTTTCTGTATTATTTACTTCACCACAAAATCATTTTTATCAGTGTACATGAAGTGAGGCCGACATGTTGAAACCATTCAGATCATCTTAGTAACTCCAAATCGTGCATTTGAAGTAAATTAATCATGGTTAAATGTGAAAATTTCTACAATAGTACTGACAACTGAAAATAACAAGAAAATGATAGATTCTTGATACATTCACACCACTAGCTGTCAGTATACAGTAAGGTCTTTTCATGTCCATAAGACTTAATTAATTTGCTAAAAATACAGTACAAACATGAATATTGGTTGAATATTATTACAGTTAAAAGGGCTCATGGAATGCAAAATTCAGTTTTACAAGTTTGAACTTAAATGTGTCTTGGCAGTGCGTGTGCACAACTGTCTTAAATTATAAAAATCCACGCAGCATTTAAAAAAAAAATAAAAAATCATAACCACTTTCTCAGATCAAACCGTTCACAGATTCTTGGCATAGTGAGCTGTACATTGTCCGCTATTGTTTCGACATCAGAGCAGGGGAAGACAATCATAAGCGACTGAGGTGTTTGGTTGTTGGATTTAATAATGAACATAGCAGTTGTCATTTACTCCGGACACCTGAGCCGCTGAAGATGCAGAGGATAACTTTTGTTTTTGAAGGGAATGTGCCCCCGATCTACCTAAATGCATTTATGTTTGCGCAAATCATTCGTGATCCAGCTTCACCTACAGAAGAGCAGAGCTCATTAGCATTTAAAGGGATATGCACCAAAACTGGTTGCTGTGAACATAGCTGTTTTTCACAAGGCAAAAACGGTGTTGTTTTACACTACCACTGAGAAATTTCAACTGAAGTATTTTAACCAACTTTAAAGGTGATTTTCTTAATATTTAGATTTTTTTGCACCCTCAGATTCCTGATTTTCAAATAGTTGTATCTCGGCCAAATATTGTCCAATCCAATTTCGAAATATTGACACTTATGACTGGTTTTGTGGTCCAGGGTCACATATGGTGATTTGCTGCTCAAGACAAATTTCCTTATTACAGATTTATTTATTTATTTTTATTTATTTATTTATTTATTTATTTTTTTTTTTATTTTTTTGCATTTTCTCTTAGTATAAAAATCCAAACTGATCAGGCTTGTAACAGACTTGTTCATACAAAACCTGCCATTGTTCATTAATTTGGATTGTAAACATCTCTCAACACACAACCATTGATTTAGTAAGTTTCTAATGAAATGTCATGAGAACATATTGTATAAACACCAAAACACAACATAATAATACTGCCCTACAAAGCAAAAAGGCAGTAACTACGCCGAGTGCAGAACTGAGAAAAATGACTTTAAAGTTATCCTGTCATCCAGCCTGTAATCCAATTACTGTACAAACGACTATCATTTTTCTACAAAACGACACACATTTGAGATAAGATATTTTGTCACATAACAAAGGATGCCTTGAATGTCATGAAAATGATAATAACTCATTTTTGACCAAAAATGCAGTTACTGCCTTTTTGCTTTGTAGGGCAGAATATATTTTTAGTTTAGTATATTTAACTACCAGTGAATCCAATAACAAACAATGCAAGATACACATTTTAAATGGCCCCTAGACGTGCTAAAAGTAATATCCTACAGTACTGTAAAAGACAGATACAGTACAGTTTTCACATTAGGCAATACACTTACATTACCCGACATTTACAAAATCTATAATTTCAATAATATCTGTCCTATCCTTCTTTTTTTCACATTTTGTTATGTTACTACCTTATGTTAAACTGTTTATATCACTTTTTCCACATCAATCTACACTCCGTGCATAATAATGACAAAGCAAAAACCAGAATTGTCATAACTTTATAAATTGATAAAAATAAAAAATACAAAAAACCTGAAATAAGTACATTGAATAAGTATTCATGCTCAGCACCTTTACAGCCTCGTGTCTATTTGGGTTTGATGCACATCAACATTTGTAAATTATCTGCCATTCTTCTGCTCTGTCAGCTTGGATGGGGTCTGGCAGACATTTTCAGCTTTCTCCAGAAATGTTTGTCTTAAGTAGCACAGGTATATTTGTAGCAATATCCAAAAATACATTGTATTGGTCAAAATGATGAATTTTTCTTTTATGCCAAAAAACATTAGGATATTAAGTAAAGATCATGTTCAATGAAGAGACTTTGTAAATTTCCTACCATAAACATATCAAAACTTACTTTTTGATTAGCAATGTGCATGGCTAAGAACTTCATTTGGACAACTTTAAAGACAGGTTTCTCAGTATTTAGATTTTTTTGCACCTTCAGATTGCATATTTTCAAATAGTTGTATATCGGCCACATATTGCCCTATGCTAGCAAACCATAAATCACTGGAAAGCTTATTCATTCAGATGACATATAAATCTCAATTTCCAAAAATTAACCCTTATGACTAGTTTTGTGGTCCAGGGTCATATATATCATTCCTGGCCTTCATCATTTCCACCACTGCAGACTAAAGCATGAACTAATCTGGCATACTCTGCCATAGTATAAGGCCTCAGTTCACCACATGATCAACCATGATTACTGCTATGTGAAATCAATCAGCAACAACAATTAGTATTTATTGTGTGTGGTTAGATGTAATTTATATGTCCAAACACACATTTGTGTAGCTTTGGCAAATTAAAATCGATTGCAAATATATCATGATGTTCTAGTAGGTGGTGACATATTTTCAGGTGGTTTGAAAGGGAAAGGTTGTAGGTTATTAGTTAATCACTGAGCATTAGCACATTTTTAGCATGAATTGAGCTTATAAAGCATTGGCGATATATTGGAGATCGGACATATGTTATTTAAAAAGTCACACAGTTTCTGAGTTTTCCAATTCAAGTACCACAATGCCCGCTGAATAAACCGATTCAAAGAACTTGCTTCTCTGGTTTTCCAATGTCAGGTATTATAAATCATAATTATGTACAGTTCTTAGTGTACAAATGATGTACAGTCTGTTACCACATATTGTGGATGACTGATAATGGTTTTACTTTCACAGCTGGTTAAGTTCAGCCCAAACAAAACATTTCATGCATCACAAGTCGCAGACAGGTTTGAAATGATGAACGTGTGGAATGATATGCAGTGACAACAAATTTACTTCCCGCATTCAAGTTTTTTTCCCCCCCTCTAAAACAGCGCCAATCAATTTCCTCACGTACACTCAAACGTACTCTATGGGTGGGCTACAATTTGCAATTTGCTTTATAAATCAGATGAAGTGTTGTTCACAAAATCTGGCATATTTTGTAGTCGAGCCTGTTTGAAATATCAAAGAGTCTGTTCTGCAGGAAACTCCGACAAAACAAGAAGTTGTTAAGCTCCAAAGATGAAATAAACTCCTGATATTTTACAGGTTAACTCTAAGAATGAAGTTGCAGGTAATGGATTTACAAAGTTAAAAATACACTTGCCCCCAGTTTCACAGACAAGGTTTAAGACTAGTCCCAGACTAAAATGTAAATTTGAGCTGTTTCAACTGAAAGAACCTTGCACTGACTGATCTTAAAATATAGCAGTGCCTTTGTTTTGTCTCAAAATGCTCACTAGTAAAGCTTTTTCTAAAGCATGTTAATAAAAATTACTTAAATGTCCTAATTGAACTATGGCCTAATCCTGGTTTAGTCTAAGCCCTGTCTGTGAAACCAGGGCTTGAGGCTCTTGTCAGACTCTTTTATAAGAACACAATGCTATGAAACTGAGCAAAAACTGAACTGCATACAATGTACGCTGATCTATGGAAAATGACAAAAGTTATTCCAAAGGAAGGAATAACTGAATATTTAGTTCCAAATCCTCTAGAGCCATACAATAGTTTTGTGTGAGGAACATCTGCTTTCCTTGCCACTCATGAGAGAAGTGTTGTCACATTTAGATAATTTATATTTTGAAGGATTAAGCTGATCCAGTTCATAATATCTGAATTATTACAGTTCACCTGATCCATTCACAGCAGTTAACAGCTCACTGGATGAGACTATGAGTGAATATCACCGCATCAACCACAGCAAGAGACTTTGGAACTGTAATGTCATGATCTTCACTGAAACATGGCTAAACAGCGATGTATCGGACAGTGCTTGCTCTAACTGATCACCAAACATTCCGGGCAGACAGAACGGCGGATGACTCCGGTAAGACCAGAGGCGGAGGATTGTGCATTTATGTTAACAAAGCTTGGTGCACGAACTCTGTTATTATTGGGAGACACTGCTCAGCTAACCTAGAGTTTCTCATGCTTAAGTGTAGACCGTTTTATCTGCCGCGGGAGTTCACCTCCACCATAATAACTGCTGCTTACATTCCTCCCGACGCTGATGCCAAGCTTGCTATGAACGAACTTCATGCGGCCATCAGCAAACAACAAACTGCTCACCCGAATGCTGCATTTATTGTTGCGGGGGATTTTAATCACTCAAACTTAAAGACAGTACTCCCCAAATTTCACCAAAACATTTTCTGTCACACCAGAGGAAACAAAACTTTAGACCATGTATACACAAACATGGCTGAAGCTTATACCGTGACCCCCCTCCCCCACTTGGGACAATCTGACCCCCTTTCTTTGTTCCTCACCCCCAAATACTCACCCCTTATCAACCGTGTGAAGCCATCAGTGAAGACCATCAAAGTGTGGCCAGCGGGGGCAGACTTCATACTCCAGGACAGGTTTCTGCACACAGACTGGAGTATGTTTGCTCCTCAGGCCACCTGTGGCTCTCACACGGACATTGACAGATACACTTCCTCTGTTCTGGATTACATCAACACCACCATAGACAGTGTTACAACCCAGAAACAAAATCAGAAGCCATGGATGAACAAGGAAGTGCGTCTCCTGCTGAAAGCGTGCAACACTGCCTTCAGATCAGGTGATGCACAGGCCTACAGCACTTCCAGGGCTAACCTGAAGAGGGGCATCAAAAAGGCCAAGCACTGCTACAAACTTAAGCTAGAGGAGCACTTTTCTAACTCTGACCCTCGACACATGCGGCAGGGCATTCAGGCCATCAGCGATTACAGACCCAGCCACTCCACCCCCACAGCCACTAATGTATTCTTTCTAGATGAGCTTAATGACTTTTATGCTCGCTTTGAGAAAGACAATAAAGAGACTGCCACCTAGTTCACTTTGTCAACCGACCACTCACCCATCACACTAAACTCCTCTGACGTTCACACCGCACTGAGCCGGATCAACGCGCGCAAGGCTGCTGGGCCAGACGGTATTCCTGGACGCGTACTGAGGGCATGTGCAGAGCCCTCAGCCCTGTATATTGTGTTCATCTATTTATACATTCTAATTGTAGTTAATTATCATCTGTAAATTATGCTGACAGTACTTCATCTGTAAATATTATCCATAGTACAGGGGTACATACCCCCTATAAGTGCACTTATAAATTATACCTTTATCCTGCACTTGCTGCTTATTGCACTCCTGGTTAGACCTTGCTTTGTACTTGTACATGTGTAATGACAATAAAGTTGAATCTAATGTAAAATGTCAGTTCCTCACATAAGACCGTCTTCTGACCTACGACCAGAAACATACCACACAAGTCACACAGAGCACTTTTCTGATATTTTAATGCCCATTATTGTGAATGTGTGGACAGGAGAAGCCAGTAAATTACTGGAAACATGTCCCTTTTGTCTTCCTTGATGTTTTGAGAAAGTAACAGAATTTTCCTTTTTGGTAGATCTTGGACTTGGGCAATTATTTCTCTACTATTTCTCCCTCTTCTTCTTACTTTAGTCAGGTTAAACCCAGCCTCATCTATGAAAATAAATTCATGTGGGATTGGATCAGCTTCAATTAGCAGAACTTTCTGAAAAAAAATAAAAATAATAGAGAACATGTAAAAAGGTTTTGTGTGCAGTGGACATTACTTACCTCCACATATTCATCCCGTATGTCTTTTACTCTTTCAGAATTTCTTTAAAATGGCACTCAGTACAGTTGTTTCATCTAAATGTGATGTTTTTTAAGGATTTGTCCTAGTGTTGTTAGAAAGACCTGATGAACATTATTGAAAATTGTGTGGTTTGTCTGAATTTCTCTGAGACATATCGCATTATTGGCCAAAACCATGTTCATACACTTCACTTCACGATGCCATAGGAGAACCTTTTTTGTCTTAATGGTTCATAAAGAACCTTTAACATCTGAAAAACCTTTCTGTTTCACAAAAGGTTCTTTGAGGCAGAAAACATTATTCAGATTATAAGAAGGTAAGGAAAAAATGGTTCGTTAAAGAACCTTTGACTGAATGATTCTTCTATGGCATTGCTTGAAGAACCTTTTAAAGCACCTTTATTTTTAAGAGTGTCAATCCCCCTTCCTCCATGGGCTGCCCCTCTAAACTCTTAATTTTACTGCAACATTGCCTGCCATTTTTGTTGAAGACAGGCAAACTCACCTGTTGCCTTTTTATAGTGCTTGCACCTGATCCTTGAGTTTATAGTTCAGCACCTAAGTGTCTGCACATCTGACGGCCATGTTTGATTAATAGGTTTATGGGGTGGTATTTTGGAAAGCAGTGTGTTGAAATGGCAAAGAAGTGACATTATGTTAGATTTCTCAGTCTAATGTAGAGAACTGTATTTAGTATTTTGCAAAACAATGTGTGTAGCGTTTTGCAAAAAGTAGGCCGGAAATGCGCATACAGTTGTGCAGATCTGGGCTGAGGTTGAGTGTAAGGTTTTAGTAACTGTGTGTTTTTTTGAATTTTAGTGTGTAAGCAATCGTAAAAAAACTGTAATATGAAAAAGGTTTATTTTTGGCAAACGTAAAAGCCACTTTACACCAACAGTGAAATGAATAAGCCTCAGGCTGAAGGAAATGTAAATTAACATCTGTACAGTAGAGGGCTCAAACAACTCAAACAAACCTTTCAGCTGTTTATTGCATGAAGAACATAACACAGAAGAAGAAAGCACTACAAACACAAAGTTTACAAAAAAGAAGAAAGAAAGAAAGAAAGAAAGAAAGAAAGAAAGAAAGAAAGAAAGAAAGAAAGAAATGGTTTGGTATCAATCTTGCTTTCTTGTTTGCTGTAAATTTTCAACATATCCCTGACAATTACTTTCAATCTTTTACAGAAATGTACAGAAGGTACTGAAAGAAGAGCTTTTTTGAATAACTGTGTGTATATGTATCCAAAAATATAATATTAAGGCAAAGGTGTCTTTGTGATATTTTGAATGCAGTGCTTAAATTTGCAAGAGATATAAGGCATTTTGCATTTTGTGTGTGCAATTCTTGGATTTGTGTGTGAAGTTTTGAAAAATAGAGGCAAAGCTTTGAAAATGTAAGCAGTTGATTTTTATTTATTGCAGGTTTGCATCATATTGCGAGTTTGCATTTCACTGTTTTTATTCATTGTGAGCAACACTGAATCTGTTTTTGCACAGGTGAGATGAGTACATTTGTAATGCGTACTCTCAAAGCTGTTGTTTAACACCATAAGTGTATAAATTCAGTCATTGCCACTCTTCTCAGCTTTTCCATGTAAATGAGGCTCATTAGAGAATGTTACAGAATGCTATATTCACAAAATCAGCATAATTGTGTAAAAATACCCGCTGTGCAAAATTACACAATCATTCAGCTTACTCCAAGTCTTTAGTGAAGCTTTCCACAGCGTTGTTGTGGCCAGAGGCATCTGGTGTCATCACGAAACATGAGGTTAAAGGGCACATCATATATTTGGAAAACATCCTGTTTGCAAAACAAACATCCTGGTCGGGTCGCCATGACCACAGAAAACAAAAACGAGACAAAAAAAAGGTAGCAATTATCTTGCCATGCAAGAAATGCAGCCTTGAAGTCCTCCAGGGAAGTTTCTACTCATGAGCTAAGAAACGGTAATTGTGTGATGTTCGTTTGGTCTGAATAAAGTGGACGCGATGGCCAATTTCATGCTTCTTTCTCTCTTTTTCATTTCCCAACAAAGACTGGAAACATGAAAAGCAGAAGACATGCATTAGGTGAGTAATCAATGTGTTTTTTTATCAGTCTTGTTCTGCCACAGACTCAAAGAAAATCATCCTGGCAGTAATTACGACTTTTCAGTGGCGTTCACGCGCACTGATCTCATAAATGCCATCAGTCTGACCTGACTTTGCTTAACCCTCAGGTTGTGTTCGGATTCCTGTCACACCTTTGATGTTCCTGGTCAAAAATGACCGGACTTCAAACAACTGCTTATAAATCTCTCATTATGCTATATTATCACCAAATATTGGATTCAATCTTTTTTTCAACTTGTTTTCTTTCATTTCATGGACTAGTTTCATGTTTCTATTTACATCTGATTAATCATAGGCCTCATTAATCCAAAAGTAGGTACCTAAATTCCTAGTGAAAAAAAAAATATATATATATATTAATAATTTACACAATATGAGATAACAAAAATGTGCAGTTTCTCACACTATTGTGTTTTAATGTTTAATCAGGAAGTTTGCTTTTAAATGCTTTTATTTTTGCATAAAATTGCAAAAAGTCACATTTGTCCTGTTCCCGGGTCAAAAATGACCGGACTCCAATCTGGACTTCAAAGATTGGACTTCAATCTTTTTGTCAACTTGTTTTCTTTCATTTAGGAATGGTTTTGTGTTTCTATTTGTATCTGATTAATCATAAGACTAACTTCCTGATTAAACATTAAAGCACACTAGTGTGAGAAACCGTTTTTTTTTTTTCACTCAAAAAATGAGGTACCCACTCTCAAATAAATGAGGCCTACGATTAATCAGATGCAAATAGAAACACAAAACCAGTCCTAAATGAAAGAAAACAAGTTGACAATAAGATTGAATCCAATATTTGGTGATAATATATCAAAATGAGAGATTTATAAGCAATTGTTTGGAGTCCAGTCATTTTTGACCAGGAACCCCACAAGTGTGACTAGGTGAAATAAAATCCACAAAAAATAACAAACATCTTTTTAAAAAATATGAGAAGTACTTATACCCTGGGTGAACAAAGTCGGGAAGTTTGAGTCCAATCCGATAACATTAACTAGTATTTTTGTGAAAAAGAACATCTTTTCCAGGTCAATTTGACTTGAACACAACCAGTGGGTTAATCGCCTCACAAAGAAACAACTAGGCGAGGAAAGATTTCACCTAAAGGGACGCACATTCGTGTCTTTGAGTCTTGAGAGTCCTCAGAGTGCAGCTTCAGCTGTCTCGAGGCGTTTAGATCTGGCGGCCGGCTCAAACAGGCCGTCAGCAGTAGAAACAGCAGCCGCCCATCAGAGACACGAGAGCTGACAGCCATGATTTAGCAGCCGCCGTATCACAGAGAGAGAGACGCCGACATGCCGATTACAGCAGTCTACTCGACTTATTTCTGCTCTTTATTAAAGCAGATACACCCACACATAGTGCAGCTTTTCATAATCACACTCGCAGAAAGACGATACCCACTTACATGCAGGATTATATTTACTGAACTTGTCTCTCGATGGTCCCAATGGAGCTCAAGTGCCCCCTAGTGACCAAGATGTTTGTTGGACTAAAAACATGTCAGTATTGGAGGTTTGTGGCTTTTTGTGGCTAGTTTGTGTCTGTTAGCTTTGAGATCATATACAGTATGTAAATGTTTCTCCCATTAGCTCATTAGAACAAACTCTTATTTTATCAAACCAGGGGCCGTATGTATAAAGCTGCTCAGAGTCAAATTTTAGTCTTAAGTGTTTCAAAATTCTAAGAGTGACGTAATTTTACTCTTATTTCTGGACTTAAGATAAAGAGTGATTCATAAAAGTTCTTAAGTGTTAAGACTAGGTCTCAGCTCCTAAATTATTTAAGAGAGTTGGAGAGGTCTCCTAACCTAGTTAGGAGTAACACAATGGCAGACAAAAGGAGGAAACACACACTTTACAAAACACATATGACATATTGGAGTTATATGATGATATGGAGTTGATAAAATGATACAATCGTGACCATCAAGCATTCTTTAATGAATTTATTTTTTAATTGACCAAGTAATAAGCATAATAACTTAATCCACTCTACAAATCAATGCTCTAGCTGCAATGTTTGTTTGTTTATTTATTTTCACTGGAAAATTTGAAAGATTGTAAAAATGCAGCAAAGCACTGGTGATGACACAGTAAGCAGGGTCTTAAATATTGTGACACTAACCTCACCAAACACATCAGTGACCAAAAGTGATGTGTGGAGGGTTTTAATGACCTCACATTTCACTTAAACCATCAAAATATGAAAAAAAACACTGATCAATGTTGCTAACTGCTTTCAATTGAAAGTAGTTAAAACAGTCACACAATGTAGCTGATGAGGATGAGGACATAATGGTGACTTCACTGATCTATATAATATAAATATATCAGTGGGAGAGTGTTGTAATCTAAATAAGGTTTAGTCTCAAAGTCTCAAAAGGGGGAAGGACGTCAACAAAACTAGTGACAAAATCACTAAACTGTCAACATTGACATTGAATACAACATAATCAGTTATTAATTTTTTGTTGGTCCTCTCTTGTTTTTGCATGTTCATAATTCCTTTGTAGGACAGCAATGCCAAAAAATATGACACATTTTACTGCATTATTATCATCAAAAAAATAAAAGTAAAACAATTGACTCCAAGCAAATATGCAATATTCTTACAAAATCAGTAACACTTTTTTCTCTCTCTTGGCCACAACTTAAAGGCAGTTTATTGACTTTCCAACTGACCGTCAAACCATGCTGTAAAACAAGAAACTTTTAAGTTTGTGGGCTTTCTTTGAGTTCTTGGAGCTTCACATCATTGCTCCAACTGTAAATGAGGAGACATGGATTTCAAAGCATTAATAATAATTTGTGATAATTTTCCACAATGCAAAGCATTTGTTTAAATACACTGAAATATTAAATAGTGTCTTAATTAAATGTTTGTATTGTAGTTCCATCAAATAATTGGTGTTGTGCTGCAGTGACTCACATGAGCAGGCTCACTATTGGCTGATTCAGAGGTCAAGGGCGGCCATTTTGTGTTTCAATCATTGTAGTCCTTAATTTACAACACTTAAGTCAGAATTTAAGAATCAGTCTCAAACTTTACTGAAAGTTGCTTTTAGATTCTTTATAAAAGTCTCCTACTCTTAAAAAAGTCCTACTTCTTACTAAGATTTTTTGACACTTAAGTCAAAGTTTAAGACTACTCTTAAGAGCATTTCTTAGAAGTTTTATACATACGGCCCCAGATCTTGAAAAAGGTTTGTCAGAACAGTTAGACATTTAAAAGGAGGATTTATTAAATCAAGATACAGTAAATAACAGAAATTTTGAATAAGATTACATTTGAATTTATTTTAAAATGAAATGTTTTGCTGTGATCAAAACTGAATTTTCAGCATCACTCCTCCTGGTGTTTCAACACCAGAAGCATGTGATGGGTCAAGAGCTCAACCAAAGGAAACCCTGGTCTCATTGATGGTGATTTCAAATGAAAAAAAAAAACATCTAAACCTCTGTTAATTCTCAATAAGAGCTTCTCTAGAAGTCTGACAGAAGTTGATCTGGTTAGTAATGAGTGAAGCTGGTAAATCTGTTTGTGGAGTTGTTGAATCAGATCTTGAGAGATTTAATGTATTGTTTTATTTCAGTTGATTTGATATAAGGCTGTGGCTGAAGTCAGTTGTAGTTCTTGTGTTTCTCTTTTCTTCAGTGATTCTGCTTGTTAAAGGAGAACTCCGGTGTGATATTGACCTAAAGTGTATTGAATCATGATACCGAGTGTGAACGTACCTTGCATATCTCATCTCGGTTTGTGTCCAGCTGTCCGAAATCTGGGGTCAGTTAGCCGATGCTCACAACAGGCTGTCTATGAGAGTGAACAGGGCATCGGAATAGCCATGTAAATAAATCACTGTTTTACGCCATTTACGAGGCACAAAGTAGCTCCACACTTCATCGGTAGACTTCCTAGGGCCCTGACATTTAAAACGAGACATTGAGAACTCAGAAAAAGCACCGGTAGTTTATTTACAAGAAGATTTATACAGACATGTTCCACCAGGAACAGACCGGTCGCCGCCATCTTAAATGTAGTCACGATAAGTCGAGTGTCGAGCACGAAGGAAATTACAACCTGATACGTTGATAACCTGATGAATTCATTGGTGCTCGACACTCGACTTATCGTGACTAAGTTCAGGATGGCGGCGACCGGATTTTCTTTCCCAGGTACTGTCTGTATAAATCTTCTTGTAAATAAACTACCGGTGCTTTTTTTTACCGGAGTTCTCAATGTCTCGTTTTAAATGTCAGGGCCCTAGGAAGTCTACCGATGAAGTGTGGAGCTACTTTGTGCCTCGTAAAACAGTGATTTATTTACATGGCTTTTCCGATGCCCTGTTGACTCTCATTGACAGCCTGTTGTGAGCATCAGCTAACTGACCCCAGATTTCGGACAGCTGGACACAAACCGAGATGAAATATGCAAGGTACGTTCACACTCGGTATCATGATTCAATACACTTTAGGTCAATATCACACCGGAGTTCTCCGTTAACAGCAGGTGTTCATCATTAATGGTCAATCATCGCATAATTATCTCCTTAAAGGGATAGTTCACCCAAAAATAAAAATTTGATGTTTATCTGCTTACCCCCAGGGTACTACGCCAGAGCGTGTTCACATGTAAGGAGCCTGATGCTAAACTCGTGCTCATGACAGATGGACGTGGCTGTGTATTAAAGGTAAAAAATGCAGGAACTGTGTTCCGATTGACATGGTCCCTGCACAGTGTTCATTGCTCCCTACTCCCTGAGCAGGGAAATCTGTTTACTACACTTTGAAACATTCATTCACATATTTGCGCTACGCCACTGCATGTAGCATCTGCACACACAGATATAACTTACTAGAAGAGTGTGAAGTGTGACATAAATGCATCTGTAAATAAATAAATTTAAATTCACGTCTCGCATGCTTTAATGACCTTCAGATGGAACATATACGCTCGCTTTGATCTAACGAATAATGGCGGAATACCCTGGGATGTCCACTTAGAAGTGCCTTTCTTGTGAAACAGAAAGGTTCTTCAGATGTTAAAGGTTCTTTATGGAACCATTTAGACAAAAAAGGTTCTTCTATGGCATCGTGAAGCACCTTTATTTTTAAGATAGTATCTAACATCAATTTCGTTGAATAAGCTTTTGTAATAAGCAGAAAACATTTTGAAAATGACATCTAATCAATATAATCTATCATTTTTTTAAAATCGAACTATTTTGTACCATATCCATGTAATTCTCCAGCCATAAAGGCTATCTCTCCCAGGTTTTCTGCAACCCGAATGTTTACAAACCTATAATAGGTCTATTCCACATCCCTAATCCTACCCAATACCTAAACTTAACAACTACCATAGTAACTACTAATAAGCAGCAAATTAGTGGTTTATTGAAGCAAAAGTCAAAGTTAATGGTTTGTTAATAGTGAGAATTGGAGCTTAAAATAAAGTGTGACCTATCCTGATAGCTCACGTACTTCTCTGAGACGAAGTCAGTATTTACATCTGCAAGACATAGTTTGCTCATCTGGACATTTCCTATCAGATGTCAAATAGACATCTATTAGATGTCTTTAAGATGTTTATGAATTAGAATGTATGTCAAAACTGACATCTTACAGATGTCTGCCAGACGTTTGTAGAACATGCACATCTGCAAGATGTCTGTTAAAGATCGCTTGATATGGAAAGCATCTGCTGTGTACGAACGTCTGGCAGACATCTGTAAGATGTCAGTTTTGACATACATTCTAATTCATAAACATCTTAAAGACATCTAATAGATGTCTATTTGACATGTGAAACGTCCAATAGACATATTGCAGATGAGCAAACTACGTCTTGCAGATGTATTGCAGATATAAATGCAGACGTCAAATAGACATCTCTGACATGTACGTGTGCTATCAGGGTAGTTACTACCCAACACTGGTTACTACCCTAATAGTACACGTACATCTCGCAGACATCTATTTGACGTCTGCATTTACATCTGCAAGACATAGTTTGCTCATCTGCAATACATCTATTGGACATTTCCGATCAGATGTCAAATAGACGTCTATTAGATGTCTTTAAGGTGTTTATGATTTAGAATGGATGTAAAACTGACATCTTACAGATGTCTGCCAGATGTTTGTACACAACAGATGCTTTCCAGATCAAGAGATCTTTAACAGACATCTGTAACAGACTTGTGCTATACTTGTGCTATCTGGGTACCCAGCTCTGGTTGTTCTACATGTTGGTTTTCTTGAAAACATAAAATTACCAAATTACCATGAAATATTAACTCAACTATGTGTAGACTTAATGAAACTGAGTAAACTAACAAAGCTACACATGCCAAGGTAAATTAATCTCTATCTAGTAGGCATGTTAATTAAATATATACTATATATAGTGACACTGCAAACTTGTGTAAGTTTACCTAGTTTTAAAGGAATAGCTCACCCAAAAATTAAAATTTGATGTTTTTCTGCTTACCCCCAGGGCATGTAGGTGACATTGTTTCTTCAGCAGAACACAAACAAAGATTTTTAGCTCAAACCGTTGCAGTCTGTCAGTCATATAATGGCAGTCAATGGTTACTAAATATTTAAGAGTAAAAAAATATACACAGACAAAACCAAATTAAACCCTGTGGCTTGTGACAATACATTGAGGTCTTGAGACACAAAACGATTAGTCTGTGCAAGAAACTGATCAGTATTTATATCATTATTTACCTCTGAATCGAGAGAGGTATACTCTCATGAGCGTGTTCACCCAGGCGGCGCATGAATTTTTACTCTTAAAGATTTGGTAACCATTGACTGTCATTATATGATTGACAGACTGCAACAGTTTGAGTTAAAAATTGTGTTCTACTGAAGAAACAAAGTCACCTACATCTTTGGATAAGCAGATAAACATCAAATTTTAATTTTGGGGTGAGCTATTAAAGGGTTAAGTCAATTGCATGCAATGAATTTAGGTTAGGAAAAAAACATGTTCAAGACTTGATTCATTAGCTCATTTTAATTAATTCAAACAAGCAGCAAAATAATGTTTTGAGTGAACTGCATAAGTGAGAACATTCTGCTAAACATCTCCATTTGTGGTCCACAGCAGGTCTGCGAGTTTAGAAAGACATGAGGGTGAGTAAATCATTACAGAATTATAAATTTAGCACGAACGATATCTTTAAACGTAATAAATTAACTTGGTTCGCAAAAAAAATTAACAACAATGTATTTATAAACCTCCAAATTACTTTTCAAAACATAACTCTGAAACTGTAACAGACTCTGAAATGCACAACCCCGCGATCTACCATCATTTACAATATACTGTAACACACAGGGAAAGGAAGATCTTAGTTTTATTTTCAGTGAAGGACACAGGATCCATTCACAAACATTCATAACACATCTTTCATTATGTGTGCTAACGGTGTGATTCTCAACTCTGATCCTGAGAACACAAACTCTGCACTTTTGCCATCCTTATTTACACACAGTTCAGACTGAATGAACTGAAGTGCTGCGGATCTCCAGGACCAGAGTTAGAAACCACTGTGCTAAAATATCACCAACATTAGTGGCATTTATACCCTGATGTCAAAGTACAAAGAGACCACAGAGAGTGTCATTTCTCATTACTGGAGTGTCTTGAATATCACTTTTCTCTGTGAGTCTTCGCCTTCAGATCGGAGATTCACAAACCGGATTTCTGGCTACAACGTGACATTTTGGCACCAAAACAAAGGGAAACTGAAAAATAAGTGCCACACTCAAAAAAACAAAAGCAAATACTGAAGGTGTTCCAACGAAACGTCACAAATTGTTGCTTTTCGCACGTAAAAAAAAGGAATACTGAACTTGCTTTTACAAATACGTGACACGTCAGATTTGAAGAGCTGAGCTTGGCTATGTAGGAAGTGAGTAACGAAAAAAAACGAGACAGCTGGATAGGTAAACACAAACTCCACCTGGGGCGACACAATCCCCGTCCCTGTCTGATTCGGTCCGTCAGTCTCTGAGGGCGGCTTGTGTGAGTGTGTTGGTGTCTCATTTGGCTTTGCCGGCGTCCTGTGTCTCTTCCTCCACCACTACAACGGGCAAATTGTGGAACTGACCATTGGCATCCAGCTGTATCTCAGCTGCCTCCTCCGTTTCGCCTTGCACCACCTCTTCGCCTCCTTCCACCACGGTCGCGCTGCCCCCAGCTTCATCGCCCTCGAGCTGCAGCTCCATGACGCTCACACTGTGGTCGGCGGTGGCCGGGTCTATTTCAATCAGGGTAGTGTTGTCCTGGTTCTCGTCCTCCTGTACGACACTGACGACGCCCTCTTGCATCACTACCGTACCTGCGACCACCTGACCGTCCTGGGCTACGCCGGCAGCAGTCGCCTTCTGCGTCAACTGGACGAGCTCAACAGGGCTCATGACTGTCCCGAGCTGTCCGTGGTCCTGCATGGCTGTGGTGCCCAGCAGCGTGAGCCCAGATGTGGGATGGAGTGCGATGGCTTCGTTTTTTCCATCTGAACCTGTGGCGATTCTCGTGAAGAGCTGCGAGCCGGCGGGGAGGGCGTGTAGGGTGACCGTATTGGATGATTGACCGAGACCGGCCACCGCGAAAGACTGGCCAATGGAGGAAAGGGTGATCGGCGAGAGTACGGTGAACTGCTGGGGCTGGAGGGTGAAAGGCTGGGCTATGGATGTGCTGAGCACGGTGGTGGAGGCAGGCCGTTGGAGGCGGGGGCGTTTGGGAGCGCGTTTGGCTGGAGGGGTGGAGGGGAGGACCAGACTGCTGAGGGCTTGTGATTGAGACAACCAGCTGAGCGACTGCTGCCGCTTCTGCTCCTCGACCTGCTGTTCCAGTGCTAAACAGAAACACAAGAGATGCCGTTGTTTTCAGAGGAGTTAATACAATCTATGAAGTAGTGTGTTACTGCTACTGGTCACAATTTAGTTTAAAGACCAATTGTTACTATTAACTATGACTTTTGCCTTAAAGGAACAATATGTAAGAATTTTATGTCAGTTAATCATAAAATGGCCCTGACATTTCACTAGACATTAAGAAATCATGTTCATTTCAAATACTTATATGACTGACAACAGTGGTCCGGCCAGGATATTGTCATTTAAAAGTGACAGTTGCAGCCCACGACTGATGTTATTGTTGTCATGTTGTGTTTTGGTCTGAGGCTCCACCCTCCAGCTATCTACCAATCACGAAATCAGTAGAGTTTCGTGAGACGGGTTGCCAGCTCTGCTCTAGTTAGTTACAGCTACTGCTAAGAACGAGTCGGATAAAACATGTATAACATTACGAAACCTAAAAGACCTCGTTATGAATTCAAAGAACGTCGTGACAAAGTCCGAAATAAATCAAGGATTTGTATAGGAGATGCCTTTGAAAGATGCAGACGGCTGAAAACAGAGACGAATTTGAAGACAGATGCCAACGTTGCTAATTTTCTCCTGGACAGGTAAGATTCATCTATGTTTGGCTAACTTACTTGTACTTAATGTAAATAGACATTTCAAATATTCACGACAGTCGAACAAAGGTATATATGTTCGTGCAAAGTAACATAGCGCATATGGAGGAGGTGGGGTCATCGAATTGAAAAGGTAAGGAATAATTTGGAAAATAGAAACAGCGAGTCGTCATTGCTAACATTATCAATGCATTATCAGAGCCCGTTTCTCTGTCATTATGCTGAAACGCCGAGGAAAACAACATTAGCACGTCGATTACGGTAATGTGAAACGCAATTGAGACGTATTGAGTAGCCTAACGTTACCTCTGTAAAAATGAATGAAATAAGGAATTGACCCTCGACTTTTGGATGCTATATTCTACCATGTTTGTTGGTATCTAAAAGCCCCGTGCTGCCGTACACAGTGGATTTTCCACGGTCGCCCGTGCTAAATGCGTTCATAAAAAGCTTTATATCGCACCACTAGCAGGGTATGAAAACAATCTATGTTCCGACTGAAATGTGGTATTACAGTACATCTTTACGAAATATTTGGCTAATCGCCTAATTACTATTTACTACGCAAAACATTTGAAGCATAAACATAAGTAACAGAAGAAAAAAAACTTTTTGTGTAGGACTCGTCACTTGCCATTGGAAGCTCCTTGAGGCAGCCTACAGTCCTGCTGGATCCTGCAGCTTAGCTGGCAACCTCGAGTCAGGGGGGAGAGGGAGGGCATACACCGTTCTACAGTATTTTGAAAGTGACTGCAGTGCCAGTTTTGGCCACAATCCTACATATTGTTCCTTTAAAGGAATAGTTAACTTTCAGAACAAAAATGTACAGATAATGTACTCACCCCCTTGTCATCAAAGATGTTCATGTCTTTCTTTCTTCGGTCATAAGGAAATTATGTTTTTTGAGGAAAACATTTCAGGATTTCTCTCCATATGCTATGGTGCCCCCGAGTTTGAACTTCTAAAATGCAGCTTCAAAGGGCTCTAAACGATAACAGTCGAGGAAAGAAGGATCGTATCGAGCAAAATTCAATTTATATACTTCTTAACCTGAAATGCTCATCATGTCTAGCTCTGTCCATACTCGGTTTAGAGATTAAAAAGTACATAAATTGTAAATGTTTTTAGAAAATAACTGATTGTTTCGCTAGATAAGACCCTTTTTCCTCTTGCATCACTACCGTACCTGCGACCAACTGACTGTTCTGGGCTACGCCAGCAGCAGCCGCCTTCTGTGTCAACTAGACAAGTTCGACAGGGCTCATGACTGTCCCGAGCTGTTCGTTCCTCAGTTGGGATCATTTAGAATACTTTGAAGCTGCATTTAAACTGCATTTTGGAAGTTCAAACTCGGGGCACCATAGAAGTCCATTATATGGAGAGAAATCACAAAATGTTTTCCTCAAAAAAACAATTTCTTCACGACTGAAGTAAAAAAGACATGAACATCTTGGATGACAAAGGGGTGAGTACATTATCTGTAAATTTTTGTTCTGAAAGTCAACTACTCCTTTAATAAACTGCCGATTTAAGGATTAGTTCACTTCCAGAATAAAAGTTGACTGATAATTTACTCACCCCCTTGTCGTCCAAGATGTTCATGTTTTTCTTTCTTCAGTTGAAACGAAATTAAAGGGGTTCTATTATGCTTTTTTACTTTTTGAATTTTAGTCAGTGTGTGGTGTGTATGTTTGAGCATAAAAAACATAAAAAAACTGCTACAAAGGAGAAGAACTACAATGAACGGCTCCTTTGGACTACAGCGTTTGTTTGTTTTTTTTTGTTTTTTTTTTTGTTTTTTTTTTGTTTTTTTGGATACTATGATGTCACAACTTGGTTCATTAGAATATCATTAAAAAAAATCCTGCCTATGGAAATTCGAATCGTTGGCAGATGTAGAGAGACAAGGTGCAGGGCGCCTCGTATAAACGTAAGCATTGACCAAAGTGACCACAAACTGTCGTGCCATTGACGTGTGTGGTATAGAGGGTCGAAACACATGCGGACTCGTGGCTGATGTAAACACAAGCATTGACTAGAGTGACGATCATCAGAGATGCGCCGTAGAGGTGTGCAGTGTGTGGTGTATTCATCATACAGTGTAGATAGCTTCACTAGCCTTATGTTGGAGCTGATTTCAGGCAAATAAATAATTAAATAAATGATCACAATAATGATAATATCATGTATCAGCAATTTCACAGGCTGGCGATAGGACCGACACTACTGTAGCGTATTATTTACTCACCCTCCATGCATCCAAGGTGTATTTGACTTCCTTTTTATAGACGAATGCAATCAGAGTTATATTAAAAATAATCCTGGCACTCCCAAACTTTAGAACGACATAGACTGGTGTTTCTCTTCATCAGACAAAACTCCAAAAAGTCCAAAAGTCGATCCATAATAAAAAGTGCCTCACATGGCTCCAGGAGGTAAAAGTCTCCTTTAGCGATCCGACGAGTTTTTGTAAGAGAAATATCCATATTTAAAACATAAGAATCACTTTAATCTAGCTTGCGCAGTGGTACACATACTGCTTTGGGAAGGGGCGTGGAAGTACTGAAACACCGTCTAAACTGTTCGCCAATCGCAATGCAGTGGGACTGCTAACCAATCACAACACATTTAGTTTTTCAGAAGCCGGACCTTCATCAAACCCGGGAACTAATCGAGACATTTGTGCCAGCCTGAGAAGAAAGCTATTATAATAATGGAAATTATGTGAAAAATAATGCGTTTTTCAAACCACCAAGCATGAGAGCATCTAGTGCACCCCCAAAACAAAATAAAGACATTGTAAAAGAGCATAATAAGACCACTTTAAGGTTTTTGAGGAAAGCAATCCAGGATTTTTCTCCATATAGTGAACTTCAATGATGCTTAATAGATTGAAGGTTAAAAATGAAGTTTCAGTGCAGCTCTACATGATCCCAGACAAGGAATGAGGGTCTTATATAACGAAACAATCAGCCATTTTCTAAAAAAAAAAGAAGTAGACGTCTGTCTTCGAACAGCGTGTTGCGTCCTCTGATTGGAAACGGAGCGGAGTTATGAGCTTTGACTGACAATTTGAGGATGCAATGGCTTAACAAGGTTTAGTCACAAGCTATTTTAAACGTTTTTCATTGGTTAAATATTTGTAAAACCCACAAACAGACATAAGGAAGACCAATAGCACTGACGTAAAATAATAATAACGAAATATAATAGAGATAGAACATTTCTTTGATAAATGATTGGGAAACACTGCACTAGACAAGACTATTATTTCTTGTGGATCGTGCAGAGCCCTTTGAAGCTGCAGTAAAACTGCAATTTAGACCTTCAACCCGTTAGCATTGAAGTCATCTGGAGAAAAATCCTGAAAAGATTTCCTCAAAAACCCTAACTTCTTTTTCTGAAGTAAGAAATACACAAACATCTTGGATGACAAGTTGGGTGAGTATATTATCAGGAAATTTGTATTCTTGAAGTGAACTAATTCTTTAATAGTTGGTAAAGTAGTTGTTAAGTTTAGGTATGGTGCAGGGTTAAGGGATCTACAATAAAGTCAGGCAGAATAAGATAGTAACATGTACTTTATAAGTACAAATAAAATGCTAGTAATGCATGCTAATAAGCAACTATTTAATAGTGAGAATTGGTCCTAAAAAAACTTTGGTAATGAGTGTTCTTATAATATCTGCTGACAGACAAAGATGGAAGCATACTTCACTGACAGGAGATCATTTCTGCAAATTAACTGAACTATTATTCAGACAGAGCTTGGTAAATGTTTCAGCTTGTCCAAAGGGCTGCACTAAAATTTCTAGTCTGAAAATGTCCCTATTGTCTCTTAACTCACATGTCAGTGTTCTGAGGACCTGCGTCTGCTCCGGGTCCGTCATTTGCCGTCGAACATTCAGAATTTGTTTGATGGAGTCCAGCAGGTCAAAGACTTGTGCCAGGTTACTCAGAACTGCAATCTCTGCAAGACAGACCACATGATTACATTTCATGCACACACACCGTACTAAACACCAAACTCATCATTAATAGCCACATTCTATTACAGAATAACAACACAACAATGTGAAGTGAAATAAACTGACAACAAATTTTACATTGCAAAATTCCACATTTTCCAAACCTCTTAGCAGATTTTTTTTTTTCCTCAGGTTTTTTCCATTAACTTTTTTGATGTTAAAGTTAAATAAAACATACAGACTTTTACATGCACATGAGAAACTTTATTTGTGCAATCAAGAAACTACATGCACATGGGCATTTGCATGCTTACGCATTACAATTTTTACAATTTCCTTTGTGCATCACTTCCACCTTACTATGAATAAAACGAGAGTCTGGATGCACATGAATTAATAGAGATCTACTTGCTCAAAATTTGGCTTTTCTTAGGGTAGTACCTCTAATATGATAATATCAAGGGCCAAATGTCCAATTTAACATATCCTCTGTGACGGCGGAGAAACTGGGACATGAAATGGGCTGATGGCATAAAATTTAAGGATCTATCAAAAATACTTTTTTATAAAAAATGTGGCTTTTATTAGGGAACTATGCCGTATTTCAAGGCCTTAGGTCTCTTTAACGCATAGTCTGTGGCAGCCAAGAATGAAATGGTGTACATTGTCTTAGAGGCTAAGTTTAATTATTTCTTGTTCGCACATAAAAGTCTGTATATTTATTACTTTTGCAAAGGTCCTTGAGACTATGTAATATGGTGCTAAAAATATAGTTAGAAGAAACACAAAATGCTTATAACCTGCATTTTGCACAATAAAAAAGTGCACCTTGAATTCATTTAGTCGTATTCACTAAAGAATCACTAAACAGCTGGCATGAAACCTTGCTTCTTATACGATACATTTATTTTCATGAAGGGCAAAAGTCTGAAAACACAAATATTTTTCCATACTCTGCTTTCTTTTTTTCCATACTTTTCCAGACCTGGAAAATACTTATCTTTTTTCAGCCGCAGAAAGACATCAATACACAAAATGTTTCAAATTCAAGTCCACTGACGTTAATTTTACTACTCCTCTCTGGTTTGTTTGTTGGATAAAAATGGCAGATTCGGAATTGTGATTTGACAGATCACCTGTCAAACAAACCCCCCTCAAAGGGTCAATTAATTCAATGTGTTTAAAAGATTATATATATATATCAGAAAGTCTAAAAAAAATTTAAATAGCCCCTACATTACCACATGTTGTTTAGGGGGGTTTCAAGAGAAATTAAGGCTTGCTCAGTCAAAAGCAATCTCCAGCATAATCAGCTGTCAGATGCAACTAGAATTTCAAATGGGACTGGCTTCTATGGTCAGATGAAACTAAAAAAGAGGCAGCAAACACATGAGTTTGGTGCAACCAGGGATAAAAAGTAACCCATGCCCACATTTAAATAAACTGCTGGATCTTTAATGTTGTGGGCCTATTTTTCTGCCAGAGATCCTGGACATCTTGTTTAGATACATGGCATCATGTACTAAGAGATAAAAATCTAAACCCAACTGCCACTGTTAGAAATCTTATAATAGGCCGTGTTTAGATATTCCATCAGGACAAGGATCCGAAACAAACACAAAAATGTGTCACTGAGGACAGAATAAAGTTTCTGGCATGACTGTCCCAGTTCCCTGACCTGAACTCTTTAGAAAATGAGTGGGGTGAAGTGAAGGAGGAGAAGCACCAACATGGAACTGGGAATCTGCAGGATCTGGAGAGATTCTGTATGAGGGAATGGTCTCTGATCTCTTGTTCGGTGTTCTCCAAACTCACCAGGGATTACAGGAGAAAATTTAGAGCTGTTATCTTGGGAAAAGGACTTTGCAATTATTGGGTGCCAATAATTGTGGCCAATGTGGACTACAGAAAAACATTTATTTCATAATGAGACCACCCCACACTTTTTTATCTTTTTACATCAATGAAAGATTAGAATTTTGTGATTTTTTTTTAACGAAAGATCAAAAGGATAAACAATGCAGATTTATTTCCATAGCTGCCTTTACTCATATTTACACCAAGGGTGCAAATATTTGTGGAGGGTACTGTATATGCATGTTAGATTATTTACAAAAAGTCTTAATGGTCCTATAATAAATTAACTGTTCAATTAACTGCTTTTCTGAATAAACTGATTACCATTTAATGAACTGACAGACTGTTGGCTAATCTTCAGCATGTCTGCTATTAAAATTCATTTTGGATTTATTTATTATTTTTGGAGTTTACAGCAAAAAAAAAACTGTGAGAGGTAGAATTTAGTTCAAGGTCCCACGATCATTTTTGTGGTATCTGCAAAAAGTGATGGAGATGGTAATTCAATTGTGCCAGCTATAATGTGATTTAACAAGTTGACTGTAACACTTAAGAATATCTCTGTCCTGAAGATCCTAGCTAGGTCAGGTGTGTTTGATCTCCGAGAACAGAATGGGACAAAGCCGGCACAGATGACATACTGACCTGCGTCCTGTAGAGAGCTCTGATCGGTGCGTAGCTGAACTCCTCTCAGCAGACTCAACAGCTCTGAGCGGATATTGGACACCACCTCCCCCATCAGCCCCACCTCAGCGATACCCCTCCAGAAACTCAGCGTCTCATCTGGGGGTCACACACACAGTTCAGCACTCATGGCGTCTGTGGATGCCATCTTCATTAATGTATGAGTGCAGTTTGATGAGCAGCACTGACACATGACTTTCTGAATGTTTACCTGAGATCTCAGCCGAGTCTCTTTTCTCTGGGGTTTCTATCGTGGCTGTGCTCCACTCAACCGTACCAATAACATCATCTTTCTTCTCCTCTGCTGTGGCCGTCTGACCTCCGTTACCCACAGAAACATGCCCTGCAGGACACATACAGATACTATGCATTGAGTCATTGTATAATTTAGGGTTAATTTTTATAGCTTGACGTTAACACCTTCGCCAACCCACCAAATGCAGGTGGATTACAGCAGTGGCGGGTAACACAGTCACTTTCACTACACTCTTAAAAATAAAGGTGCTTCACAATGCCATAGAAGAACCTTTTTTTTTGTCTAAATGGTTTCATATGAACCTTTAACATCTGAAGAACCTTTCTGTTTCACAAAAGGTTATTTGAAGGTTCTTCAGATGATAAAAAGGTAAGAAAGAAATGGTTCCTTAAAAAAGCTTTGAAGGAATGGTTCTTCTAAATTCTATGGCATCGCTATGAAGACCTTTTAAAGCACCTTTATTTTAAGAGTGTAGTCAATATACATTTTACTACAATATTGTCAGCGTTTACAGTTTTTGCTAGATTTGGTTAATGAGAATAGTTCAAAACAAAGATAGCAGACAGCAGAACAGTCACGCATCCCTGAGCGACACAGAGCTGTGTTTCGTTACTAAATGATTCAGCGTTTCTGAATTAATTATTTGTGGTCCATTTGTGGATTCAGTGGTCCATTCATAAAGACAGGCACTTGCTTCATTCTTGAATGAATCATCCGTCTGAACGAATTGTTTGAAGGCATGATTCAATGATTCATTCATTAAGAATGTCACTTGCTGCCATCTATTGGTGGTTTACTTTCATAATTAAAAAGCAGATTATCTTTGCATTTTTACCAACATATCATATTTTTATTTTTATATTGAAAAAGGTCATATTAACTATTTATAGTAACAAAAAATAAGTAAAATTATTAATAAAATATCAGAATTAAAAAACAAAAAAAAAAAAAAAATCAAGCCCTCATTGAGCAAAAAAGTCAAGCCCTGTATATTTTTTACAACTTTCCTAACACATTTTATCCACTGAGAGAATACATACTATAATCAAACATATATTTTGTGCACCCTGTTTTTCACTTTGCTTGATAGTGCATGCATGTACCCTTAAAGGATTAGTTCACTTCCAGAACAAAAATGTACAGATAATGTACCCCCTTGTCATCCAAGATGTTCATGTCTTCTTTTCTTTAGTTGTAAAGAAATTACGTTTTTTTTGAGGAAAACATTTCAGGATTTTTCTCCATATAGTGGACTTCAATGGTGCCCCTGAGTTTGAACTTCCAAAATGCAGTTTAAATGCAGCCTCAAACGATCCCAAATGTGGTTGTAAGTGGTTGAGGGAGAAAATGAAATGGGAGTTTTTCAAAAAACACTATGTTGAACCAGAAAAAAACAGAGTTCAGGTAGAGCAAGACAAGATGAGCGTTTGAGGTTAAAAAGTATATTAATTGTAATTAAAAAATAAATAAATAACAGAAGGTTTCGCTTAATAAGACCATTCTTCTTTGGCTGGGATCGTTTACAGCCGCATTTGGGATCGTTTGAAGCCACATTAAAACTGCATTTTGGGCGTTTAAACTCCATAGAAGTCCACTATATGGAGAAAAATTCTGAAATGTTTGCCTCAGAAAACGTAATTTCTTTTCGAGTAAAGATAGAAAGACTTCTTTAATCACTGTTTTTTGCAATGTCTGCTTATTGAATTGATGAGTTCAAAATAATGAATAAAAATGTTGAAGTCAAGATTATTTATATTAAATAAATACCTCAGAAAAATTGATTTTTAATATATAATATTTAATATTCTTTCAAATAAGAAAATATTTAACTATTCAATTAATACTGAATAGTCAACAAATATTGAAAATCATTAAAAGGCTGAAAAATATCAAGCTATCTTTTCTTCCTAACTATGTCAGTCAGAGTGTGTGTGTTCTGACCCTGAGCTGTGGTGGGTGTGCTGAGCCCACTGCCGTCCGGTGGGAAGCGCGTGTTGTTGATCAGCAGGTCGAATTTGGTGCTGCGGCAGGTGTTTGTGCAGAGAGTGCTGTGCTGATAGAAATCCAGCTGACCCGAGTCCATCATCTTCCTTCATGACACACACACATAGAGTTTTCAGAGGTTATGACTAATACTCAGCTGAAGAATGTTTTTTTTTTTTTTTTAACATCTAAAATATCAAAAGAAGTCTAAGCAGGGAATTAAGCTTGATCTTGTGTAACAACTGAGCCTGATATACTATGACAACTGCTACTTACAAAACACAAAACTTCCTCCCAAAAGTCCAAAAAATAGTGTTCAGACAGTGTTCATAAACTTGGACCATACCAACTCTTTCAGTGAAGCGATACCCTTTCAACTAGAGGTCAACCGATGTATCGGTTTTGCCGATTAATCGGCACCGATAGTTGATTGGCGGAACTATCGTTATTGGCAATTTTGTTTTGTTATTTTGATTAGATATTCATCAAGTGTTCTACAATATAAAAATAGGATACAAATATGATGTAATTTCAATACTATGACTTTTGTGTAGATGCTCAAAGATCTTTAGATTTAATGTTTATTTGAAATGGTAACACTTTATAATAAGAGTTCATTTGTAGCATTAACTAAGATTGATGAAAGCTGTAGAATAGACATATTTTTCCTGGTTAATGTGTTAATTTCAACATTGACTGATATTTGAAATGTTTTTAACATGTTTGTAAATGTTTTAAAATGTTAAAAGTTGCTTTTGTTAACATTGATGAGCTATAAACTAACTTTAATGCTCAATATATAATTAATATTAAAACATTTTCTTACAAAGTATGGTTCAGGCTCTTATTTTAAATAGTAGACCACTATTTTAGTTTCCATTCAGTATCTATTTTAAAAACTATCAGTCGATTAATCGGTATCAGCCAGTGTGGTCCAACCTAGATATTGGTATCGGTAAAATCCACCTCTATTTTCAGCAGTTACTAACATGTCCCATTAAGGTACTAATATGCACACATTAGGGTAAAAGAAGGTACAAAACTTCAAAAAGGAGCAACAGCAGTGACAGCTTTTGTACCTTTTTGTCTGAGAGTGTACAAAAAACTACTAATAACAGTAAAATGTAATAAAATCTGTAAATGCGTGTGCTGTTTTTGTCTTTGTGTAGCAACTACACCTACTCCACTCACATTTATTAACATGCCCCAGATTTACCATTGCCCTGTGAAAGTTTAAAGGCAAATCCAGTCATTTCAATAGGAATCCAAGTGGACACAAGGGTGCAAAATTTCCTCAAGCAAACTTGCTCATGATCAAGTTGGTCACATGAATTCACCGCAGTGACTAACAGAAAGCTGCCTGGTTTGAAAGTGATTCTTTGTGAGCTGTGCTTAATACATTGTTATGCTTTTGACAATGGATCTTTTTTCGTCCATGAAAATTTGCTGTGTATATCAGTAAATTCAGTCTGATCTGAACAATTTGAGTGGCACATTTGAATGCAAATTGTGTTATGCATCTATCAAAATACTTCTTTGCAAAGAGATTGTTTTTGAAGGACGGGGGTGTAGGTTTGATTCGTTCTAACGGCTGATTCATTCAGGAATAAATCATTAAAAATATGAAAATACACCTACAAGCCACTTTTGTGTTCTTCTGTGCCACCACTGTAGTACAAATAAATTTTGTTACACTGTAAAAAAAATACAGTTTACAGTTAGTTTCAACTTAAAAAAGTAAGTGTTTGTGCTGCCTTAAAATTTTAAGTTTAGTCAATGTGAAATACTACGTGACAACTTGGATATTTGAGTTGAGTAAACTTAACATTTTAAAGGGGTCATCGGATGCCCATTTTCCACAAGTTTATATGATTCTTTAGGGCCTTAATGAAAAGTCTCTAATATACTTTGGTTAAAAATTCTCAATAGTAGTGTAAAAAACACCCTTTTACCTTGTCAAAATCAGCTCTGCAAAATTTTTAGCTCATTTTAAGACATGGCCCCTTTAAATGCCACCGAGCTCTGCTCGCCCCGCCCCTCTCTGGGATTATGTTTACTTTAGCCGCATTTAGCCGCATTTATCGGCGAAACTTGCCAACAAGCACATTATTAAGAAAGGCCATTTGCAAAGATGCATAAAAAACCCTTATACTCACTTCTGCTGTGGGTGAAGCTGCATCACGAATGATTCGCACGAAGATAGATGAATATGTAGATCGGGATTGGCGCTTTCCATTTAAAAACAAAAGTAACGTTAAACCTCTGCATCTTCAGCAGCTCAGATGTCGGGAGTAAATGACTACTGCTATGTTCTTTATTACATCCAACAACAAAACAGCTCAATCACTCAATTAAAGTCTTCGTCTGCACCTGAGTCGCACAGTGAGGATCGTATTCGGACTGTTTCAGCTCGGTGAGGGCGGGGCTAAGGTAAGACGCTAATGTCAATCAAATGTATTTTGTCACAACGACAAGAAGCTAAGAATGAACTGATTTTAAAAAGGAGATATTACTTTTAAAGATTTAAAAAATACCATTGGGTGGATTTTTATCATTGTAGGGTGGTTGTGTACACAAACTACCAACACACATTAATGTTCAAACTACTTTGAAAAGTTAGTTTTGCACCCGATGACCCCTTTAAGGCAGCATGAAAACGTAATTTTTAAGCTGAAACAATGTTTTTTGTTTGTTTTTATCATTGATTAGAAGCTGCTCCTGAAATTTTGACTGTGCTCAAGTGCTCCTAAAAAGAAAGCGTAGGGCCCAGATGCATAGGTGCCGTTTTCATAAAAATGGACATGAAAACTCTATTTTGAGTGGCTTTGAAGCACATTCAAAAAATAAAAACAATACACCTACAAGCCACTTTTGTGTTCTTCTGTGCCACCTCTGTAGTACTAATTAATTTTGTTACACTGTAAGTAGTTTCAACTTAAAAAAGTAAGTGTTTGTGCTGCTTTAAAATTTTAAGTTTAGTCAATGTGAAATGTTAAGTTGTACTACATTACAACTTGGATATTTGAGTTGAGTAAACTTAAAATTTTAAGGCAGCACAAACACTTAATTTTTTTAAGTTGAAACTACTTTTTTTTACAGTGTAACAAAATTTATTTGGAATACAGAGCTGGCAAAGAACACAAAAGTGGCTTTTAGGTGTATTTTAATATGAGGCTCAGAGGCGGCATGAGTGCAAACAAATTCATGAATTTATGTTGAGATTAAGGTTTTATGGTGCATTTTAATAAAAAGTATGATTTGTGAAAAGGCTCCACATACCTGAGCATAACCCCACCCATCCGGATCGCTCGCTTCCAGTCTTTCAAGGTGGCTTTACCCGACATGTGCACAAACTGCTTTGGACTAATCAACTGATCCTCATACTGCAGAGAAACAGAGAAAGCCAGATTAAACACATTACCAGCGGTTATGTGCAGCATTAAGCGCTACACGACACCAACCTTCACGCATTTGACATTGATTCCTGGGCAGACAAACTTCTTGAATAGGAGGATGGCTTTACTCTCGCCGCATGTAATGGGATAACCCAGCTCCAAATCCTCTCCTTCAACAGACGCCTCATCTGAACATACACACACACACACACACACACACACACACATCAACAAGAGTTTATTGAGGCAAAATTACATAAGGTGTATTTAGCGACAGAAACTGAAGCGTAATCCGCTGCTTGGAGAGAGCTGATAACTTTGAGCGGACCCTTACAGTATTTACAGCTAAGACGCATTTGCAGAAACTACTGCTAATAATTATGATGTGAATTAAAGACAGTTTAAACTACATGGCTACATGTTATGAGATGAGCAAAACCTGCTCTTATGATACAAAGATACAAAGCACCTCTTAAATGTTGTGAGATGGTTACCTTGTGTCTCCACTGCCACAACTGCAGCATCTGTCTCACTGCTTTCCTCTCCAAGCCTATCAAACATGAAGCATTGTCTATTACATCAAGCTACAGCTGTTTACTCCCAGGAGAGTTAGCTGTTTGAGATGTGTTTGTCTCCTGTGTGCTTGTGTGTTTTGATCCGGGACGTCAGACTCACCCGGCTGTGATGGGCTGCAGCTGTAGGATCATCTGAGTCTTGCTTTGGTTGTCAGGATCTACATCCTCTTCCTCAGCGCTCTTCACCACCACCATGTCCTCCACGGACACAGTGACTTCTGTCTCTGCCATAGCCTGCGCTCTCCTTCAACACTGAGGAGTACGACAGTCCTGCTGAATATTTTAGATTTCACATCACCGGTCTAAAGTTGGGAATAAATGCAAGAAGTTTAGAAAAGAAGAATTGAAAACTAGATAAAAATGTTTGTCAAGACAAACTTTAGGTTGGCTTAAGAAAGCCGGACCAGAAATTTTGAAAAGGTTTTGAAAGTTTTGAAAAGTTTTAAAGTTTTAAAAGATTATTGCGATAGTTTTGAGGGCAATACAGTCTGTGATAGATAGATAGATAGATAGATAGATAGATAGATAGATAGATAGATAGATAGATAGATAGATAGATAGATAGATAGATAGATAGATAGATAGATAGATAGATAGATAGATAGATAGATAGAAAGAATTTCATGAACAAATGAGAAAGAAAGTAATTGAGGTCTATCAGTCTGGAAAAGGTTATAAAGCCATTTCTAAAGCTTTGGGACTCCAGCGAACCACAGTGAGAGCCATTATCCAAAAGAGGTCACAACAGACCCCACAACAACATCTAAAGAACTGCAGGCCTCTCTTGCCTCAGTTAAGGTCAGTGTTCATGACTCCACTATAAGAAAGAGACTGGGCAAAAATGGTCTGCATGGCAGAGTTCCAAGACAAAAACCGCTGCTGAGTAAAGAGAACATAAAGGCTCGTCTCAGTTTCTCAGAAAACATCTTGATGATCCTTTTTGGAAGGTGTGTGTCCCATTACATCTGGTGTAAAAGTAACACAGCATTTCAAAAAAAGAACATCATACCAACAGTAAATATGGTGGTGGTAGTGTGATGGTCTGGGGCTGTTTTGTTGCTTCTGGACCTGGAAAACTTGCTGTGATAAATGAAACCATGAATTCTGCTGTCTACCAAAAAATCCTGAAGGACAATGTCCGGCCATCTGTTGGTGACCTCAAGCTGAAGCGAACTTGGGTTCTGCAGCAGGACAATGATCCAGAACACACCAGCAAATCCACCTCTGAATGGCTGAAGAAAAACTAAATGAAGTCTTTGGAGTGGCCTAGTCAAAGTCCTGAGATGCTGTGGCATGACCTTAAAAAGGCGGTTCATGGTCGAAAACCCTCCAATGTGGCTGATTTACAACAATTCTGCCAAGATGAGTGGGCCAACATTCCTGCACAGCGCTGTAACAGACTCATTGCAAGTTATCACAAACGCTTGATTGCAGTTGTTGCTGCTAAGGGTGGCCCAACCAGTTGTTAAGTTTAGGGGGCAAACACTTTTTCACACAGGGCCATGTGGGTTTGGATTTTGTTTTCCCCTCATAATTACAATTCTTCATTCAAAAACTGCATGTTGTGTTTACTTGTGTTATCTTTGATTAATATTTAAATTTGTTTGATGATCTGAAACACTAAAGTGTGACAAACATGCAAAAAAAATAAAAAAATCAGGAAGGGGGGCAACACTTTTTCACACCACTGTAGATGATAGATAGATAGATAGATGGATAGATGGATAGATGGATAGATAGATAGATAGATAGATAGATAGATAGATAGATAGATAGATAGATAGATAGATAGATAGATAGATAGATAGATAGATGGATAGATAGATGGATAGATAGATGGATGGATGGATAGATAGATAGATTTAATATTTGTGTGGAAACTGATACTTTTTCCATGATTCTTTGACGAATACAAAATTTAAATGAACAGCTTTTGAAAAAGCATTTAACATTATAAATGTCTTTACTGTTCCTTTTGACCAATTCAATTATGATTATGTCCTTGCTGAATAAAACAAGAGAATGATTGCCAAGGGTCACGTGACACTGAATTTTATATAAAGTAAATCAAATAGATTACAATAGAAAATTCTTCTTTTAATTTGTAATAATATTTCACAATATCACAATTTTTACTGTATTTAATCAGACTTATCTTATTTACTTCAAACTTTGGACCAGTAGTCTATAAAATAATAATAATACTAAGCATTAAAAAAAATTATTTTCATTAAACTACTGATTTTGAGATTAGAAGTCGATTTTTTGTTTGATATGTCAAATGACATTTAAATTGAACAGTAAAAAAAGCATGACACTTTACAAGTCGACAATTTTTTAATATTATATTTTAATATAATATGATATTTTAATATTATTTTGTTACCAGAAATAAATTGAGGCACCAAGAATATAGTGTCTAAACAGTATTCACGCTGGGAAAATGTGCATTTATATAGCTTTAACATCAAAACAAAGCCAGTTAACCAAACCAGTGGCCTATTTATGGAAAAAAAAAATAATAAATAAAAAAACTATAAATGAACATAATGTTTATATTAAATAAAGTATTGACATCATATAAAAGAACAATTGTTACTGTTGCCAGGAACTTGTAAATATAAAAAGTGTACACTGCCGTTCAAAAATCGGGATCAGTATGATTTTTTTTTTTTAAAGAAATCTCTTTATGCTCACCAAGGCTGCATTTACCTGATCAAAAATACAGAAAAAAACAACAATATTGTGAAATATTATTACAGTTTAAAATAATAGTTTTCTATTTTAATATACTTTAAAATATAATTTATTCCTGTGATGCAAAGCTGAATTACTCAGAATAGCTGATCCTTCAGAAGTCATTCTAATATACTGATTTATTACGTTTATTATCATTGTTGGAAACAGTTGTGCATCTTAATATTTTTTTGAAACCTGTGATACTTTGAGGAATGAGAAGTTAAAAAGAACAGAATTCATTCAAAATAGAAATATTTTCTAACAATATTAGTGCTTATATTTTTACTTGCTAAATAAAAATATTTTCTTTCAGAATAAGAAAGAATAAAAATGTACTAACCACAAACTTTAAAATGGTACTTTATTTTGTTGAAAACGATTTCTGTTTCAAATAAATGCTGCTCTTTTTAGCTTTCTATTGATTAAAGAATCCTAAAACATTAACATTTAACATTGATAATAAATCAGCATTAGAGTTATTTCTGAAGGATCACGTGACACTAAAGACTGGAGTAATGATGCTGAAAAATTATCTTAGGTTTTCATCACAGGAATAAATTACAATTTAAAATACATTCACATAGAAAACAGTTATTTTACACTGAAATAATATTTCACAATATTACCATTTTTTCTGGATTTTTGACTAAAAATGCAGCCTTGGTGAGCATAAGAGACTTCTTTAAAAACATTACAAATCGTACTGATCCCAAACTTTTGAATGGCAGCGTATATTGATCAACATTTGAAAAAAATATTATATTATAATTTATTGGTCAATTTATTGTTCATGTGTCTAATAAAGAATAAATAGCTGTCTTCTCACAAGAAATGCACAACATGGACATAGCAGCATCAATTTAACATCCTTGTTGAAAAAAAAATTAATTTCTTTCAAAAAAAAAAAGAAAGAATAAAAATGTACTGACCACAAACTTTTTGAATGGTTGTTTATATTGTTACAAATGCTCTTTTTAGCTATTTATTTATTAAAGAATCCTAAATAAAAAAATCACAGGTTCCAACTAAATATTAGACAACACAACTGTTTTTTACATTGATAATAAATCAGCATTAGAATGATGGAGAATGAGTAATAATGATGAAAAATCAGCTTTTCATCACTGGAATAAATTACATCTTAAAATAGTTTTTTCCCATTGAAATAATATTTCACAATATTACCGTTTTTCTGGATTTTTGATTTAAAAAATGCAGCATAAGAACTTAAAAAAAGCATTACTTATCGTACTTATCCCTTTTGAATGGCAGTGTATATTTATCAACATTTGAAGAAAAAAAAATAATAACAAAAATATTATAATATTATAACGTATTTTTTTATATGCTGATTTGCTGTTCATTGTAATTGTCAGTGTTAAACACTTTTTGACACTTAATATTTTTGTGGAAACTATGATACATTTTTCATGATTCTTTGACGAATACAAAATTTAATTGCACAGCTTTTGAAAAAGCATTTAAAAAATCTTTATAAACATTATAAATGTCTTTACTGCCCCCTTTGACCAATTCAATTGTGATTGTGTCCTTGCTGAATAAAAGTATTATTTTTTTAAATCTAAAAACAAGTAAATGATTACCAAGGGTCACGTGACACTGAATTTTATATAAAGCAAATCAAATAGATTACAATAGAAAATTCTTCTTTTAAATTGTAATAATATTTCACAATATCACAATTCTTACTGTATTTAATCAGACTTATCTTATTTACTTCAAACTTTGGACCAGTAGTCTATATAATAATAATAATAATAATAATAATAATAATATGCATTTTTATTTTATTAAACTACTGATTTTGAGATTTTATATATATATATATATATATATATATATATATATATATATATATATATATATATATATATATATGTCAAATGACAATTAAATTGAACAGTAATCGTAATTACTGTTATAAATACAATAAATATATAAAAAATAAATACAACGTATTTATTTATTGGTCAAGTTATGTGTCTAACGAAGACTAAATAGCTGTCTTCTCACCAGAAATGCTCAACATGGACAACTGGACATGGTTTTGAGACATGATACCATGGTTATTGCATGACACACTTTGTATTACGTTGTAAATAATTACCACAGTAAATGAATCTGTACGTCGTGAAGTAACGTTACCATGGTACGTCAAAGTTCCGTAGGATGATAAACATATGCTATCATCACTGTACCATGACACACTGCCACATATATTTTTAACATAGTAACAACAGATTCTACTAAAATAACAGTTAGTGATTAGCATCAACTACTAATCTACTAGTCAAAAATCATTTGCCAAAATACAGTGTTTGAAAGAAATCTCTAGCAGCGGCAACAATGGTATTTAGGCGGAAACTATGTTTGGTTGCCATGGTGAATGTTTCTAAGCGACTGCACTTTTTGTAAGTGTCGGGTTCTTCGGAGGCTAATTCGGTTAGCATTTTAGCCCTTCATGTTGCGCCATTTCATTCTCACTGCTCCGCTGGTCGTGATGCTAACGTGCTATGCTAACCCACTCCTTGACTTCTCAGTTTGTTTGTTTGGGGGCGAGCGTGTGTTTACAAACAAACAAACAGCACATTCGCGAACACCTCGAGCGCGGCTAATTCACGCAGCGTTCGCTGGCCGTACGGGCGGACTGTATCTAAATGACGCGCTGGCGTCGCGCCGCGGTGTTCTGTTCTCATGACGTCTCCCGTGCGGCGGGACGCACACACACAAACGACGAGACGCTCCTCCGCCATTCGAGGGGGCTGCCGCTGCCACCCGAGCCGCGAACACGTCTAGTCGACGAGCCGACGAAGTTCTGCGCCGCGCGGTTCTGTTTATCCGCAACATTTGAGAGAAGTGAAGTGCGCTGGACTGGCCTTACCGTTTAGATCGCGGTCGGTGTCATCCTTACATAGCGAGAGGCTTTGAGTGAACATGCGCAGTTTGTTGAGCTACACTTCCTGCTCAAGCTCGTCCCTGTTCCAGCTAAAGCCATGAGAGACTGTACAGTACACTCTGGACTGGCTCCACTGAAATAAACGAGGTTTATCGAAAATTTAGAGATGTCGCTTTCATTTTAAATACGTGGAAACTTATAATACAGTTTAAAAAGTTACTGGTTTCTGTGATACGATTGCTCTTCCGTGTTTCTCAGGCTAAATGCTGTTGTTTGCGTCTGTTTGGAGTAACGACAACTTCACAACATCAGCTGCACTGGAGATATTTCTACACTAATATCTTAAACTAGTAACTAGTTTTCCCTAAAGAAGTAAGGGATTAGCCTACTTTTTTTCTATACTTTAATTACAGTTACTTATGCAATTGAACATAATACTGTGTTTGGGCTGTAGAACACACTAAAAAATGATTCATTGGTAAGTGGTTTGCCACTTAATTAAGTAAGTGGCAAACAGTTTATTTTAGTTACATTTATATAAACAATTTTTGTTGACTAACTTTCAATTTTTATTATTTTTATTTTTTTTTACTTAAATGCAGCTGAAATAAATTGATTGGAACCACTTACCTTAAAAAATTAAGTAAATTCAATGAATTTTTTTTTTCAGTTGGATTTAACTTTAAATTTTAACCTCTGTAAATATTGTAAATATAAAATGCATGTTTTGTTTTTTTGTTTTACGTAGCATTTTTACTTTAGAACTTTGGTGAGTTAATATAATTGGGTAAAATTCTCGTTATTAACTATTTTTTGATTATTATCATGAATATTACTGGGATATTGGTTGTTTATTATTACTTAAAAATCACACATTATTGTTCTTTTTCTCCAAGACCTTATTCGAAATCCTTAATAGTACCCAATTGACTTAACAATATTGTAATACATTACTTTTCATATAAAGTAACTAAGTAACGTAATTAGTTACTTTTTTAGAAAGAAACTCAATATTGTAATGCATTTCTTTTCATAAAAAGTAACTAAGTAACGTAATTAGTTACTTTTTTAGAAAGAAACTCAATATTGTAATGCATTACTTTTCATAAAAAGTAACTAAGTAACGTAATTAGTTACTTTTTTAGAAAGAAACTCAATATTGTAATGCATTACTTTTCATAAAAAGTAACTAAGTAACGTAATTAGTTACTTTTTTAGAAAGAAACTCAATATTGTAATGCATTACTTTTCATAAAAAGTAACTAAGTAACGTAATTAGTTACTTTTTTAGGGAGTAACTCAATATTGTAATGCATTTCTTTTCATAAAAAGTAACTAAGTAACGTAATTAGTTACTTTTTTAGAAAGAAACTCAATATTGTAATGCATTACTTTTCATAAAAAGTAACTAAGTAACGTAATTAGTTACTTTTTTAGGGAGTAACTCAATATTGTAATGCATTTCTTTTCATAAAAAGTAACTAAGTAACATAATTACTTTTTTAGGGAGTAACTAAGTAACGTAATTAGTTACTTGTTTAGGAAGTAACTCAATATTGTAATGCATTACTTTTAAAGGTAACTTTTCCCAACACTGGTAATTAGTAAAAAGTAATTAAATACTATTTGGAAATAGTAATTTGTGTAAACTATTGAAGATGTAGAGTAACTTACCCAACCCTGGTTGCAACAAATCCATAAAAATATTAATAATCATAAGCACAGTTTATGAGTTATTTAACATATTGCAACTGGGCACTGATATGCAAATTGGAAATACACCAAAGTCTCAATTAAATGATCAAATAAATGTAAAATTAAGTGAAAAATTATGGAAAACTCATGGAAATGTACTGATATAAGAATAATCCTTCATAATATGTCATTTGAAACACTAGCAATAGTTCCTTATGATCCTGTTTTCGTTCAACACGCACAAAACATCAACAAACCTGCACGCCAACGCATGCATTTTGTCATCATGAATAGCCTTTATATAGCTTCTACATATAATATTTCTTTATAATACTACTTGTTGGGGCGCCAAGACATCGGTCACTAGCAGCCCCGAGTTTTAAAAATTGTGCATCCGAAATCTCTTGATAGCGATTCCGTAACTGTGTCAGAGAATCCCTTCCACAGCTATGCCAGACATGGCAGATGCCCTTTTTAAAGATAGACACTTTCTGACTGAAGCTCACATCCAAGCAGTCGAGCGTCTCAGCGAGGGTAACACACACAGTCACGTGTCGTCAGTAAAAACAACCTTCATTTAGTGTGCCACACAGTCTCACAAATACTGTATTACTGTATGGTAATTTGTAGCAGATTGTATATGTATTTGCTGTTTAATATGCTAAATTATCTTAAAACAGATGTTTATGAAGACATTCTAGAGTGAAGCATCATGGGATGGGGGCGGTACGATCATAATTGACAAGCTCTTCAGCCAATCGTACAGCTCTGATGCCGTGCCGGTGACGTCTGAATGGCTAGTGACTCGAAACTATGTTTGAAAGATAAAATAATAAAATTACACAAGATAAACGTTTAGTTCATACTTGATACAATGTCTTAGAGGTAAAGTGTTTATATTATTGTAACAGATAAATTCCTGAGTTTACATTATTACTAATTCATTCTACTGTGTCTGTGTCTTACATACTGGGTTTGTGTGTGAAAGAGAATGCATATATAGAGCAGGCATGATAAAGTATCTATTTCGGACTTTTGGATTTAAAATGCCCCAATATAACATGGTAGATATACATCGTGCCACTGCATAGTTTTACTATTTATTACATTATGCTAAACCAGCACTGGCCTTCTTCAGCCAAATTTTCCACACTCCTAATTCATCATGTTGTCAAGGTGAGTTGGATCCATAGAAAAGCTTGTTTCTTTCTACAGTTATTTCAAGTCATGAAGAATCACCATCTGTGTCTGAAATCCATGTTATAGATCTTATTGCTAAATAATAATCTGTGCATGTAAAAAAAACAAACAAACAAAAAAAACTGTTAACTTTTGGCCCGAGTGGTGGACGCTTAAACCATAGACTGTAAAAAAAACAATATTGAGTTACTTCCTAAAAAAGTAACTAATTACATTACTTAGTTACTTTTTATGAAAAGAAATGCATTACAATATTGAGTTTCTTTCTAAAAAAGTAACTAATTACGTTACTTAGTTACTTTATATGAAAAGAAATGCATTACAATACTGAGTTTCTTTTTAAAAAAAGTAACTAATTACGTTACTTAGTTACTTTATATGAAAAGAAATGCATTACAATATTGAGTTTCTTTCTAAAAAAAGTAACTAATTACGTTACTTAGTTACTTTTTATGAAAAGAAATGCATTGCAATATTGAGTTTCTTTCTAAAAAAGTAACTAATGCACGCGTTATCTGCGGAGGAAGATGTTCTGGTGCTGTGGCTTCACTATCTTGTGCGGATGAATCTGTGTGCTCATGTTCACATATGATATATTTTCAATAATGAAAGATGGATATACAAAAAATATGTTTTATGAGCAGGTACGAATAAATTGTTTTTAGATTAGCTGAAATTAAACATAGCCTAATGATTGCTAATAGTATCAACCATAGACATATATTGTTGATTTAACATATATTATGTCTATGGTATCAACTGTTGCAACTAGGCTATGGCATTTAGGCCACGCCCACACCGTTAGAAAAACAATCCCCCAACAATCCAACGCTCTCCATTGCCTTTGTATTGCGGGAAGCTGACTCCTCGTCATTTTTGACTTAAAACAAAAAAACAGAAGCTGCTATGTGACAATGTGCACAGTAAACAACCTAAAAACACAAAAGCTATAAGTTGTCGACCAAAAAAAAAAAAAAGTTGTAGATGTCTGGTTATTTCACTTTGGGCCATTCAGTTGGATCATTTCTCCAACAAAAGGAAGGTAAGGAAAAGGTGCACTGACATAGACCAATAAAATTTAGTTTATCAATATATCTCCCCCTTTCAGGGGATTTCACCAATGAAATCTGACAAGAACTGCCTCATAAATATGTTTCCTTGTGCTGCAATAGCGCTAAAAAAAGCTTATTCTTCAGGCTAGATGAGCCAGTGCGCATGCGCAGTACTGAGCGCACGTCTTTTGCTTTTAACTGCAGCTGCAGTGATGCACTGAATTTACTAATCAACGATTGGCTCTTTCAGTAAGAAGGCGGGGCTTCGCGGCCATAATGAGCACTGCAGTTTTTCCCAAGTGCACCTGTCTGCAGCCTGCAGATCGAGGCGGGGCTGAATCTGGGGCGGGGCTGCACGTGTCGCCCCGCCCACATGCCTTATCATTGGTTGTAGGTAAATTAATGACGTCACGCAACATCCCTCCCACAACTCATCTCATTGGTTAGTGAAATGGATTGACGTCACTGCCACGATAAACAGAAAATGCAGTTGGAAACTTATGTTACGTTTACGTTTTATATAAATGCTGAATCCTTTGCTTATTTATTCAGCTTTCAGATGTGTACAAATCTAAATTACGTTTTTTTTTAAACGTACGCTTATGACTGGTTTGTGGTCCAAGGTTACATACATTTACAAGCAAGACATCTTTCCGCTGTTTAGTTATCACATTTCTGGCAATCCGTGACTATAAATCAAAATGTTAACCAGTGGTGTTTATTACAGCTTTTTTGATTATTGTCTTAATTGTTACTAAGAAACAAAAAATACCAATAATGCAGTAATTTCGAGAATATTTTCTAATCTTTGAGGTAGCTACATTAATTTCTCTAAGAACTTGAAACACCCTTTGACCCTTCCCGAAGTATATCTACTAAATTGAAAAATATTTTCATTTCTTCTAATTTCGCTATTAATTGTCTTCTTTCAGTTTCATATTTCCTGCACTCTAATATGACGTGTTCCACTGTTTCTTCATGCCCGCAACATTCACATTTCCCTGTGCCATGTTTACCTATTTTCAGTAATGTTCCATTTAATCCCGTGTGTCCAAACCGAAGCCTTGATATTATTGTCTCTTCTCGCCTATTCCTCCCTGTACACCTTATTTCTCCCACTCTCATTTGAATCTTAAGAAAACATCGTCCTTTCCTATTTTCTTCCCATTGTTTTTGCCATTGTTTCTTTAATTTATTTAAGAACATAACCATAACAGATACACTTTAAAGCAAAAATAATCATTTTTATTCAAGCATTACACATTTATAAGTTAATTAAATGTCAATAATTAACTGCACAAACTATAGCAATCACGGAGTGGTCCTTGCTCTGTCCCAAACATGGATATACTGTACATTATGCGTGTCCAATCAGTCATTTGTAATACAATACTGCCACCTGTTGGCGCATTTGTGTAACTTCGAGAACCTCTGTTATGTCGTGATAACGAGAAAAATAACTCATGATAACGAGAAAACAACTTTGTTATGTCGTGATAACGAGAAAAATAAGTCATGATAATGACAAAACAACTTTTGTTTTCTCGAGATCACGAGAAAATGAAGTCGTGATAATGACAAAACAACTTTTGTTATGTCGAGATCACAAGAAAATTATGACGTTATCACGACAAAACAACTCGTTATGTCGAGATCACGAGAAAATTATGTCGTAATCACGACAAAACAACTTCTGTTATGTCGAGATCACGAGAAAAATATGTCATGATCACGACAAAACCAGAAGAAAAAAATAACACTGCATGGCCTCTTAGGACTTCCGTATATTTGCACTGTGTAAAACCATTAAATAAAAGGCACCAGACTACAGAAAATGACATATACTATTTTTTTTTCTGGGGGAGGACCAAGGGGCAACCTTCCGGTCTCCCTCGTGAAACCAACACGGAAGTGACTGAAACTGCAATTCATCGACTGGCCGCTTGAGGCTGGCTGCAAAAGGGAGTCAATCCCATTGACACTCCATGTTAAAATGCCCAACTTTACAGCAGAAAAAAGTATGTTTACAGCCTGGTTCAAAAATGGTTTTGGTCTATATAGCTAGTTTTGCCCTTCATATCAACTGTGAGGGGGGTGAATTTTTTTTATAACTCATCGGTTTAAGTTATATTAAGCCTTAAAGTTCAGCATAATTAAGGGCGTGGTCACTTGAGTGACAGGGGGATTGCCGCTGCTGTCACCACTGTCACTCTAGGCGGGCGTGGTTTCAGCAACCAGCTCCACCCACATCCCGCCTTTTTGCCCATTTTTGATTATCCGGGAGTGACGCGCGATGATGCGATTCCAAGATGGCGACGGCCGAATCCCGCCCACTATGAGCTTCAAATTAGCGCTTCAGAATCCTACGGGTGACGTCACAGATACTACGTCCATATTTTTTTACAGTCTATGGGGAGGACCCACCCACATTTATTTTGCTTCCGACGCCCTTGAGTGTGGATGAGAAACTTTTGGAAAACGCTTGGAAACGCTAGTGTGGACGCAGAGCGTTTTAAAATGAAAACTCCCGTTTTCTGTAAATGTAGCCATATGAGTGACACATCCTGGGTATTCTGTCTTTGCTCTGTATCCAACCAAAATATAACGTTAAACCTGCGCACAATTTTATATTTAGTGAAAAAGTTTAAATTCAGTCGATCTTTTTTTACCCCATTTTAACATGAATTTTGTTGGAAGTTGCCGGTGTTGTGCCGAATTCTGACCCCCGCCAGATTACTACCCCCCTAGTATTGGTAGGTTTAGGGTTAGGTGTGGGGGAGGGGTTAGGATTAGGGGTGGGGTTAGGATTAGGCAATCAGGTAGCGCTTTCAACGAGAGGGGGTCATAATTTGGCAGGGGTCGAAAAAAGGCACAACACCGGTATTCTAAGAATACCTACTTCCCCCCAGCTCGTTTATTCGCCCTTTAAATAAAACAGCTCGAGTCCGCGTCAACGTTTAAAGCCAATTTAATAGTAAAGTCAAAGAGTGCTGAGCTCAGGATTCTGGAACAGCCAATATCAAATCTGACATCTGGGCAGTCCAGGATGTCGAGGATGTCTCACAAAGCTAAAATATGCATTTATATTCTTGATTCTGCAGGCCCCTCCTTCTGACATCTTTCAGCCAGGCCCGGTTCTACGGGGGTGTTTGAGGGTGCTAAGCACCCTCAAACGAAATCAATAGCACCCTCACTTAAAGCTGTAATAATGTTATTTTATTGCAGATTTAGATAACAATCCAGTGCATAATCGTTAAAAAAACTATTTATTTTTCTGCTGTAAGCATTAACAATGCCCTACCATATTGCAACGCATCAAAGCAGTCAATTAGAGCGTTGCATTTCAGCCCCGGCCGACTGGCCGACTTTTTTACACCTCTAGTTGCTGGGCTTCAGGCCAATTTTCACGTCAAAGTTCAGAGGCGGGCGGGCACCTGTTTTATCTGTTTTTGGTTTCTCCTTATTTTAATATTTTAGACATCCATAAATTATGGTGAAGAAAAACATGCCGCGCTGGTGGAAACAACGGGAGACTCACTTTTGCTTTCACTTTCGAGACCGTTACGGACGGCAGCGCAGCTGGAACAGATCCGCGCTCAAGCACACAATATGCTGAAAATTGCCACAAAGATAAATAAATAACACTGAATGTGTCGGGCCGGAAAGAGTAAAGATTATTTAAATTATATTTTAATAAACTAGTGTATTTTGAGTCAGTTTAACAAAAATCATTTTTGGACGCGCCCTTAGAGAGAAATTTATCTTTACGGATTACATAATGAGAGAGTTTTTGTTTTCTATTTGTTTTATTTCGTTAAGTAATAATGTAGAACTATTTTATACGTTTTGTTAAGTGCACACAAATAAAAGTACGCTACACCCTTTACAGTACCGAATGATGTATTAATCTTACCTTTGTGAGCAAAAACGACAGATAATTTTAAATTGCTTCCACTGAAAAAAAACGCACTGGCGCCCATGTCCTGCGTCTTTAGCTTCCACTCTCTGCACAAACTATTGGATATACCGCACATTTATATAGGTTTAACGTTTAAACTAACATTGTTTTATACTTGAACTATTTTATATCTATAGATTTTAGTCAAATCATGATGATTTGAGTAGGCAAACTGATCAAACAGACAGTCTAACGCTGGGCGCTGTTCGTTAAAAATAATAATAATACAATAATAATAATAATAATAAACTTATATTTACGAACAAATATGCTCCAAAGATTTTTTTTTCTAAATTAACTTAATTAAAAATAAAACGAAACTAATTATAATCAATTTGCCATTACATACCAAACTAAAGTATTTTGATTTTAAAATCTGGCTCAGGACGCGCGACATCAGTGGTAGACCGGCTCCAGAATTAAATCCCTGAGGTTGCTTTCACATTTATATTTTTTGCCCCGTACATTACTTTGATATCACGGTGTTAGTCACTGCTATTTCGAGAATGAATCCAGCATAAATATGCAGATGTAATTCCCTAAACACGGCAGCGTGTTTGTGTCCGAAAAAAGACAGTTTCATACAAATTCTGAATGGACTGTAGCCTGGAAAGTGTATACGCGGTCCTTTTATTATCATCCCTAAAAGCCAAATTCCATTATAATAATCAATAAAGCTTTCTAAACTACACAACGAGTCTTGTATTTATCGCGCCATTCCCCCTCCTACCCCCTAATGTCGCCTATGGGTATAAGTTTAGAGCACCCTCATTAATTTAGGAAGCACCCTCAGTGATTAAGTTCTGGAACCGGGCCTGCTTTCAGCTTTCTCCTCCAATCAGGGCCTGTTATCACCAACCGCTCCTGCACCCCATTCTTCTTCTTAGAGTGACCAAAAGTCTAAAACGACCTTCAAACAGCTACTGTTGCAAGGCTTCTTTTCTCCTACGTGCCTGTAAACAAAGGTTTCTCAGAAATGACATAAATGTAGAGAGTTCGCAACTACACACACATTTTACTAAACAGATTCTGTTACACAGTGTCTTCTTTGTCTTTTTTCATAAGCACAGAACATTCTGTCTTCTCATAAGCACAGAATAACCAAAACACAAATTTAAAAGCATTTAGAAAAAGTATTTTCTACAATTTCTATTAAGACCACGAAAGCATCCAAATGGTTAGAATCCATCATGGCACCTCTTACCAGTTACTCAGAAAAAAAGGTGGATAGTTTTCACTTTGTGTCATCAATCTGAATGTAAACAATGCCACTGAACCAAATGAAGCTCGCAAAATTAGCTGATTATTGCTGTTGAAAATGGTCGATTACTGTCATGTTTTGGGCTGTACTAATCAGTTGGACCTGGAAAAAAATCTGGAGAACTACAGAATGCCAAAAGTTACAAATCAAGGAGAAGAGTCCAAAAAAACTGTCTGAGAAACAAAAGGCGTTTTTGGTTGGCCAAACTGAAGCAGGATTTCTAGGGCAAGCATCTTTACAACCAGTAGCGTAGCAAGTCAGCCCAGGGCCCATATGAAAATAATTTAGACGGGCCCCCCAATCATTATGGGCTCCAACACGGTTAACTTGTTTGTTTGTTTTCTTAAGTACATAATGTTATGTGAGTATTCACAGGCTGTTTTATTTAGGGTATAAAGGCTTGGAAATAATATTTAAAGTCCGTTTTCAAGAAAAGCCAACTAGCCTATAACTTTTGCCAACATTGTTTTATTTTTCTCATAAATCACCCAGTTAACTGAGTTGAAGCCTACGTTTTTATTGCAGTTTTTATGTTAAATGTGAAGACAGGTTGGATGCCACATGCTTTTTTTTTTTTTTTTTTTTTGGAGCGAAGTAGGTGGAATTTTTACATTAACTTTATGCAATATAACATTACTTTATAACATGAATTATTTCATTTCAAAGCAGTAATTTAAAGCATTCTATAATATTTTTTAATCATTTTTATTGATAAAATAAAATGTCATGTCTGTGAATTTTCGCTGTTTCAGGTCATTTCTGTGATGCGCTCCTCCTCAAGACAGAGACAGCAGAAAGCGCATCTTTAGCTATTTTACGAAAGCACAATGTTTTGTTGATATTGTGAGTGCACACAAATAAAAGTAGACCTTTTGCTGTTCCTAATGAAGTATTACTTTTACCTTTATGAGCAAAAATGATGGCTTGTTTATTTAAAAAAAATGAAAATGGACGAATGATGAAAGTATGCATTTGTACAATGGTGGAATCATATTAAACTGCTTATCTTTCACACACACACACACACACACACACACACACACACACACACACACACACACACACACACACACACACACAACACTGCAAGAGATTATGAGAACACATATCTTAATTCTAATTTTATTTAAACATAATGAATCTTATATGACATTTACCAAATCACAATGCAATTATATTGACAGTTTACAATGCCCAGAGCTTGATGTACATCATTACTATTGGCTTTAGCATTCATTACAGTTGATTTAACATTTAAAATGTGCAATACATTTCACTCTGCTCTTCCACTTCAGTGATACACCCCTATGAAGGCCTGTACAGATGTGATATATTACTAGAATGGACAGTGGGTGACTAATGACAGATAAAATGTTCTATTCTCTATCTATAATACACAATACACTCATTTCATTTACACAAGCTATTTGATTTATTTCCCTGCAACCGTTTTCTTGAAATGGGGTCAAAGAGCGGTTCTCTGTTGACCACCAGGGGGCGTGTACAATGTATTTGGCACCACCATTTGAACAATTTAGGGGAAATATACATTTAGTATTATGTGAGAAGCAATGTGCAGTTAAATGTGCCAAGAGTAAGAATTTAATGAATGCAGTTACCATAGAAATTGTGCAAAACCATTCAGTGACCGCAACACAACAGCAGTGCGGTCACATATTTCAGTCCATTTGAACCATTTAAATATTCATATTCATGTAAACGCACATCATTAAATATTACAAAGGTAGAAGAATCGAATTGAATTAACCCATCAGAATTTGAAATGTTCAGAAAATGATTTCACAAGGCGTCATCTGACTATTTTTCCATGTGAGAACTGCATTGGTAAATTTATCCTTAATCAAACACATTAACTTCTCTCATTCTCATCTGTTTCCCACCCCTGTAAACGTTGTATCCACAGCTCCCAACACTGTAAAAAGTTTTCAGCAGTTTCAACTTAAAAGCTTCAGTTTAGCAACTTAAAATGTTTAAGTCATTTACACTCACAAGTTAAATCAACTCATTTTATTGTAATAAGTTAAAATGACTTGTAGTTTTAAGCTGATTTAACTTAAATTTTTAAGGCAGCTGCTGACCTTAGAATTTTAAGTTGAATCTGGTGAAAACTTTTTACAGTGAACTTGTTTAAAATCGCTCACATTTAGCAAATTAGTGGGTGTTTTGTCCACAAAGTGTTTTCCTTCAGTAATTGCCATGTCTCATCCAAAGCAGTTATGTTATAGCATGTATTACTACACTTCATTTTAAAGAAAAAAACTGTACAATTAAACCCTGTGTTTTGTAAGTTCTAGTGTTGGACAAAAGGTTGGAGTTATTTACTTATTTAACTGTGAAAGTTTATACACAGCCCATTTGTGCAACCTCATTCATGTTCATTTTATGTTTTTTTTTTCATATGCACAATAAAGCAGTGAAAATAAGCAAGGAAACCTGATTGTCCTACAGCACATGGTTTAAAAGCAACAGAATCTGCACATTTTAGTCATTTTCTGTGCACATCAAAAGGAGAAATCTGCAGAATTAATATAATCATTTGAAGATCATTTGGCAGTTTGGGAGAAGTTTTGGGAGAATATCAAAATATGTGACTGATAGTACGATTCTGATGTTCTGCTGGCACAAACAAGACTCTATTGTCATACTCTCAGCTCTTAGAGAAGACATTATGTAGACCACAACAAACCTTCAGCTTCCACCAAAGCCTCATCTAAAGTATAGGTACATTGTGCCCTCCTGCTATTTACAGTTCATTTAGCCATACAGAAACATATATACAAGCACATCCAGAAAAGCCAACAACACACTATGTGCTGGTGAGATGAGGAGTGCCCTGATAGCTGCCATGATCTGAAGCAGCACATGGTTTGAGTTACTCAGAGACAACTGGTGTCATATATAGTCAGTGCCTGAGGCACGAACCTGGTGTTAGTGAGTTCAACCTCCATACAAGAAACTAGATTTTTAGTGGTGCTTGTGGGTGGTTGCCAGAGCAATGCTTAAATATGTGGTCATTTTAGCATTGCTATGCTCATTCCAAGTCTCTAAAATGGCTCAGGTCCCTATTACACACCAAGAATGATAGCTAAGAGTAAAATAAAAACTGTAATAGTGTCCACACCAATGCATGATAACATTTTGTCTATTATAAGCATGCACTGCACATTTCATCTGCCACTTTAAATTCTCACACTTTGAAAAGTCAAGTGTGGATTTTAGCTGTCAATGTTTTGATCATTTATCAGCTGGAAAACAAAATCTGACAGTGATGCTGAAGATTGTATTCCTCTGTGCTGTTATACCATGATAGTTGTAGTGTGGACATTTCTGGTGAGTCAATGCAATTTTTTTCACCTCTTATATTGGAGTTAAGTGTAAACTGTTGTCCACCATATAGAGTATTTTGTGTATTCAGCATGTTTTCTCTCTCTCTCTCTCTCTCTCTCTCTCTCTCTCTCTCTCTCTCTCTCTCTCTCTCTCTCTCTCTCTCTCTCTCTCTCTCTCTCTCTCTCTCTCTCTCTCTCTCTCTCTCTCTCTCTCTCTCTCTCTCTCTACAAATTTGTTCCAATCTCTAGTGAGCTCAAAGTATTCACTCTTATAAATAAAGGTACTAGTAAAGGTTCTTCAAAGAACCATGTTTAGTTCCACAAATAACCATTCAGTCAAAGGTTCTTTAAAGAACCAACTCTTTCTTAACTTTTTATAATCTGAAGAACCTTCTTTTGCCACAAATTTTTTTTTTTGTGAAACAGAAAGGTTCTTCAGATGTTTAAGGTTCTTTAAAGAACCATTTAGACAAAAAGGTTCTTCTATGGAATCCTGAAGCACCTTTATTTTTAAGAGTGTAGGGGACTCTTTGTTGCAGACTTGTTTGTATGCTGTGATACTCTAATAAGCACACACAATACATAGCACCACAAATATTGGGTAAAATAGTGAATTTAATTTGGACTGATATTTCCCAGTACTGAATGAAATGTGCTGTTGTCAATATATGGTGTCTTAGAAAGCAGCATAATGTTGCTGACTATCTTTGGGAACAGCCGTTTATTTGTCAGGAATGTTGCACTATAATTCTGTCTAGGTAGACAGATTGCTAGATTTTAAAAACAGAGCATATGAGATGTGATTATGGTTCTTTGTATACGTAATCTTTTAGAGAATAAATACTACACGTCAAAAGATATTAGAAAATATTACTCATCCATGGACAAGGTGACTTACAATAGGTTGCATTCGGTTTCTTCTTGAATGATTAGTATTTTGGCTCTGTGAACAGAATAATGTTTGCTGAATTTGGGCTGTAACAAACTAAGTGGTATTAAGGAGTAATGGATTGCAGAATGTGTGTAATTACAATTGCAGACCCAGCGATCAGTCAGAGAGGAGGTTCAGGGTATGTTAACAAGAAAATAATCTACTACACAATGGAAAAGATTTTCATTTGTGTTTTTGAAGATTTGTGAGTACAGAACGATCCCTGTTCACATGGATCTTTGAAAAGTAATGAAATTGCTGTGTATTCCCTGCTGAAAAAAACAGCTAAAAGTGTCCAAAACCCCTCTAAAACCAGCCTGCCTTCCAGCTATGACCAGCTAAAACCAGGCTGGTTGACCAGCTAAATTCAGCCAACCAGCCTAGGCTGGTTTTAGCTGTTTTTTTTCACCAGGGTTCACACATGCTCATGATATCGCCATTTTCACAAATTTGCATTTGCATGGAGACAATGAAATTGTTTCCAAAAACTGAAAAGTTTTCAGAAGTGTTTTCTAGCCCCCAAAGTGCCATTGTCGTGTAAATAAACGGCCAAAACCCTGCTGAAAAAAAAACAAACAAAACAAAACAAAAGAAAACAAACAGCTAAAACCAGCCTAGGCTGGTTGGCTGGTCTTAGCTGGTTTAAACTGGAAGTAGCTGGTTTTAACTGTTTTCCCAGCCTGACCAGCCTGGCCAGGTTGAGAAAGTGGCCAAAACCCCTCTAAAACCAGCCTGCTGACCAGCTATGACCAGCTAACACCAACCTGGTTGAGGCCTAGGCTGGTTTTAGCTGGGGGTTTTTTCAGGAGGGAATGCATAAATAGTTTTTCATTTTTAGTTAAAAGCGGGGGCAGTTCACACAGAACGCGTCTTTGCGTCTAAAAACGTAGGGATGATTTTACAAACTATAGTGCAGAATGCGAGGGTCTTGAGACGCACTTTTGAGATGTGATGCAATAACGGAAATAACAGAAAACTGCTAAACAGCAGAACAGATGTGATAATAGTTTTGATAACCCTTGCAGAAATGTTATATAATTTAGGGTGTCCGGACACAGTCACAATGAGTGCCTTCTTCGCCATGTTGCTGTCAAATTAAACGGTTGCCATGCTATCTTGCTGCTGTATATGTTGCATCGCTTGCCCCGCCTCTGGGGTCTTCTGATTGGTCCACTGTTTCGGAAATTACATTGATGAGCGGCCAGATAGCGCATGTATGTCTGCAAGATGTCTGTTAAAGATCTCTTGATCTGGAAAGCATCTGCTGTGTGCAAACGTCTGGCAGACATCTGTAAGATGTCAGTTTTTACATACATTCTAATTCATAAACATCTTAAACACATCTATTTGTCATCTGATAGGAAATGTCCAATAGACGTATTGCAGATGAGCAAACTACGTCTTGCAGATGTAAATGTAGATGTATCCGAGATGTATGTGTGCTATCAGGGCTGTGCTGCATGTTACATTTTTAATTCTTTTAACTTGACATGCCGTCTTGACAATGCAGCGCTAATGTGTGAGACGCTGCTAAAGACACAACAGTCATACACGTCCATTTAGTGTGTTTACATAGAAAAACAATAGCAAAGCAGTGCATGGGAATGAAAAAAAATGTGTTCTGTGTGAACGACCCTAAAGGCCCTTGCACACCAAGTCCACAATTCTTTGCACGTTAAAAAATAATGGATTTTTTTGCATAAGTAGCAAACATTTTGAGAGGTGTTTTGACAATTTCGAGCCACTGTGATGTTCTGTGCGTGACGAATTTTGACAAATTTGAAAAAATGCATACCAAATGGACCTTTAAGGTCATTGCAAACTGAGTCCGAAATTTTCTTAAGCGTTTTTTCGTATTCATCAAATTTGCCATCCTTTCCATATAAAAATGCTTGCTATGGATGCGAAAACGCAGAAAATTAAACCTGATCCAAATTTTTTATTTTTTCCTTGTCGGAAGAGGATGTTATTTATGTTTATAAAATTATGGGTGTTTATTTCGTTCGTATTTATTTTTTTAACGTGCAAAAATTTTGGACGAAAAATTCAGAGTATAAAATTTTCGTCTGAAATTTTGCACTTAAAAAAAATGACTTCACGTTATGTCAATCGAGTTTACAAAATGCCTCTGAAACTTTCGCCCACCATAAATAATTCGGATCAGGTTCGATTTTCTGTGTTTTCATATCTGTAACAAGCATTTTGATAGGAAAGGATGGCGAATATGAGAAAAACGAATACGTAAATTTCAGACTCAGTGTGCATGGACCTTTTTAACCTAGAAATGAAGTCTACCAACCAACAACTGTTTTCACTTTCTCATATTCGTCTTGCTTAAAAACTCCAGAAAATCAAAATTTGAGTTTTGTGGTTTTCTGTCCATGTGTCTTATTGATACAGATTGCAGATTTATGTGCTAAATACTCAGAAAAACCTATAAAAAACACAGACATTTTACAATATTTTGCTACTGGGAAAATATGCTCTCGAATGCTTTTCTCTTAATATCACCTGCCACTAACTAGAAATAGGAAGTAGCAAATCACGTTTCATGGTACTAACATAAACTAAAGGTTATTGGATAGTGTTTTAAGATCGAACCGTTTGTCCTGTTTCAATGAGAAATGTCAACACAGGGAAAAAAAGGTAGTCAAACCATTTTACGGGCTCTTTAAAGCCTTTAACTGTAGATAGGATTGCAATCAGTAGATGTTCTCTCTAAATGTTAATTGTACCACTGTAATAATGGTTAAGGTAAAGGGAAAAGGAACAAGCCAAATAAACCATACTAGCTCCAGAGGATGTGAAGTACAACTAGATTCTAAAAATGTTTATCCTCACGTTATCCACAAGACTGCTGCAAACTTCAGAACATGGTGTGATCCCCAACAATATGAAGCAGGGCCTGTCCATTCAAGCCCAAATATACTACACCTTTGAGTGGCTTGTACCATCAACCTCAGACAGCGACAACAAGGTAAGTGCAGCGGTCCAGGCCTGAGGCAGTGACCATGATGCGACACGTTAGTGAAAGCCGAGGTGAGCGAGGACCGACTGATGCACAGGTGAGAGATTACAGGTGAGTTGTGGGAGTCAGCAGTTGCAGCTCTTTTCTCGCTCCGCCTCCTCCTCGGCGGGATAGAGAACTTTAGCGGTGAGGCCGCTCTTGACCCCGTCCCAGCCGTCGCGCGTGGAGATCTCACCCATCTTCATCAGCTCATAGATGTCCCGAGTGAGCAGCTCGAAAGCACGTTCCACGTTGCTGTTGCACTTGGCCGAAGTTTCCACGTAGCGGATGCCGAGTTCGGCCGCCAGCTGCTCCGCCTCGTCCCGCGTCACCTTGCGGTCGCGGTTCAGGTCGCTCTTGTGGCCGATTAGGATGTAGACCATGTGATGAGGCAGGATGTGCTCGCTGACTTCTCGGTGCCATTCCCGCACGTGATCGAAGGTCTTCCTGTTCGTCAGGTCAAAGACTAAGAGGCCGCCCACAGAGTTGCGATAGTAGGAAGTGGTGATGGACCTGACGGGAGGAAGAAGACAAAATATTCAAGACTCTTGTGAGTAAATGCACCAAATCATGTCCAGAGATTCTTAGATGCAGATCATTTTTACCTTTACATTACATTTAGACATTTAGCAGAGGCTTTTATCCAAAGCGACTCATTTAGCCTAACGCAGTACACGTATAAAGTTTTTTTTTATTGTACAATTCTAAAAAGAAAATAGATAGAATAGAATATTTTTTAGAATAGAATTAGAATAGAGAATAGAGGTGCTAGAGTTAGAGGGTCAAATAAAGGCGTAAGAGATGTGTTTTAGCCAATTTCAAAATGAAAATTAGCCCATTATTTACTCACCCTCCAAGCATCCTAGGTGTATATGACTTCTTTCTTTGCGAAGAATCCAATTGGAGTTATATTAAAAATTATCCTTAAAGGTGCCATAGAATGGAAAACTGTATTTACCTTGGCATAGTTGAATAATAACAGTTCAGTACATGGACATGACATACCACGAGTCTCAAACACCACCATTTCCTCCTCCTTATATAAATCTAGTGTTTGCAAAAGACCACCGAAAAATAGGTCAATTCCAACATAACACCGACTATTACGCATTAGTCGCGATCCTTAATAGTTACGCCCCCAACATTTGCATAACCCAATCATCAGTAACGTCAGTACATGACTAAAATAAGGCGAGCCACTGAAGGGACATGGTTAGCTTACTGCTAGCGGTAGCCTGTTATATTGCAGTACATAAGATTTCACTTACCACATAAACTGAGTGATGACTGCACTGATGATGGTGAATGATTTACAGATCTGAGCATCACTAACAAGCATCTAAACTTATGTGGTAAGTACTGCCGCTGTAGTATAACGTTACACAGAGCACATGCGATCACAATAGTGAGAGTAAAATGATCGCGCATTCAATACGGCAGATTCAACAAACCGCATATTAAAAGCGGCTAGAGCTCCGTAATTAAATATATATGAAGAGCTCTTGAAGATGTTACGTCTTCAAATTGAGAGCTTTAAACTCGATTAACAATTTTGATGGCCTGGATGAGGCAGTGATAACTGCACCTGTGGTTGAAAACGCAGACTAGACAAAGACAAAACAAAAAAGAAGGTTCGTCACTCAAGCCCTGCATGTTTACTAGTGCGTTTTCGTTTTAAAACGGCGTTTTAAAATGAAAAGGATCTTCGTCTACATTAGCGAGTAACCTATTGTTTAGATGAAGGACATGCTTGAAGCGGTCGAAAGGGGAATCTACTTATGCATATCTATGGGTACAGCAACGATCAAGATGTGATTGTTTACACTGTCGGTCGTCAAGGATACGCAGAGAGAATGTGGACAGCCACGCTTTCGTTTTCAAAATTCTCCAAAAGTTTTGGTCCATTTACAATGAAACGCAACACCGGAGTTTTCAAACTAAAACACGCAAACAAAAAGCTGTCACAAGACGACCTGATAATAAATTTTGTTTTATGAAAGACCAAACAAGGTTTACAAGGACTGGACCAAAAAATAAAAATAAACTTTGAATGTATGATCGACAATATTGTTGTTTCATTTAACAATCATTGTTTAACTTGTTCAGAATGAGCCAACAGACCATTTTAACAGGATAAATTGAATATAAACAAAATATATGGGTTTAGGCAAAAAATGTTATTTTTCTGAAAACTATCAAAATGGATTTATAGCGTTTTGGAAAAGAGCTCCTCATATTTCCTTCATGTGCCAGCTATTGAGATGAGCAGCTCTGTGAAACAGCCAATCAGAGCAGAGTTCATCATTAATATTCACGGACCTTCCAAATAAGGCAATAACAGAGCATTTCATTCTAGGGACAAATCCTAGGGTTGTAAATGGACCGTTTCTGGAGATTTTTTGCCCTTTCCTATGCCATATACCTTCTAGGTAGATATCAGAGAACAATTTAAAATATTGTATTAATGCATTTTATGGCACCTTTAAAAATTATTAAAGTGTCTCACATGGCTCCGGTGGGTGAATAAAGGCCTCCTATAGCGAATCGATGCGTTTTTCTAAGAAAAAATATCCATATTTAAAATGTAATAATCACTATAATCTAGCTTGCGCCAGCTGGTCTTACACGGAAGCCCTTCCCGGGTGAATGGCGTCGGACCTTGGCGTTGCACATGTGCTGGTGAGTCTCGCACAAACCAATGTTTGTTTACAGGAGCAAAGGAAGCAAAGTTTCCTCATAGCAAAGGAAAACCAGTCTTCTCTTGGCTTATGTTTTGTTTTAATCTCTCCACGGCAAGTTCGCGTTTGTCACTTCTGAGCAGCACATGTTCATCCGCCTGGAGCTGCTTCCATGTACAACCAGTTGGCGCAAGCTAGATTATAGTGATTTTTGCATTTTAAATATGGATATATTTTTACAAAAATGCATCGATTCACTACAGGAGGCCTTTATTCACCCCCCAGAGCCATGTGAGGTACTTTGTATTATGGATGGATGCACTTTATTGGACTTGTTTTGGATTGATGAAAAGAAACACCCATACCATTCTAAAGTTTTAAAATGGCAAGATAATTTTTAATATAACTCTGATTGGATTCGTCTGAAAGATCGAAGTCATATACACCTATAGGATGCCTGGAGGGCAAGTACATAATGGGCTAATAAAATTTTTTTCAAACTAACCCTTTAAGAAATTTTCGCTATTGTCCTAGCTTTGTTTTTTCACAATAGCCTACCCACAGAACTTCTGATGATTGGGCTATGCAAATATTGGGGGCGTGACTATTAATGATTCCGAGACTATTAGTCATAGTCGCTGTTATGTTGGAATTGGCCTGTTTTTCAGTGGTCTTTTGCAATATAAGAAGGAGGAAAAGATGGTGTTTAAGACTCACGGTATGTCATGCCCATGTACAGAACTGTGGTTATTCAACGATGCCAGGGTAAATACAGTTTTACATTCTATGGCACTTTTAAACTTAATTGATAGCATTTGTGGCAATAATGTTTTGGTGACAACAAAACAATTTTAACTCAGCACTCAAAAAAAGAAGCAAAAATCAAGGTTGCAGCTTCGAAGCTTCGTTGTCAAACGTCACATCACTAGATAAACTATCACCTTTTAGTTCACCTACAACACCTCTGCTCTGACCAACAGCCACTGAACAAATAATCAGGTCCAAGATGGGTTCGTCACTTTTTGAGGTGCCCCTGAAACATTTCCGTTGTGCTCCGTGCTATTTGCAGCGTTTTTTTGTGTTTGCAGTGTTTTTTTTGTGTGTTTGCAGCGTTTCCGTATTTGTGTTTGCGTTGCGAGGATTTGCAGCGCCTGTGTTGTCAAACTGATGAAGATGTTTTTTTTTTTTTATTTGTTGTCGTTTTTTTCTGTTTGCATGTGTTTTCTTAAGTTGCAGCATGTTGAGCTCTCTCGGCCACCGTAGAGATGTGATTTTGTATGAATTGTTAAAATGTGATTCATACATAAACCTATGGTTTTTAGAAAAAAGTAAGAATAAAGCTCGACCCCTAAACCTAACTGTCAAGCATAGGCAGATTGTATGAAATGTACGCATGAGATTGTACAAATTCATATGAATTTGTCAAAATGCATAACAGTTTTGAATTTCTATAAGATAGCATGGCAAATGTGAAGCTCTCGAAGAATTTTTGAAAATCCCTTTCATTATTCTTCTCTAAAACTACTAGTTTATTGTTTGAGCTGAAAAGCTGAACCCAGAATATTCCTTCAAAGTTATATAAACAATTATCCTGGCATTTCCAAGCTTTAGAATGGCATGGGCGGGCATTTCTCATCATCTGTCCAATAAGGTGCATCCATCCATAATAAAAAAGTGACTCACACGGCTCCTGGGGGTTAATAAAGGCCTCCTGCAGTGAATCGATGCAGTTTTGTAAGAAAAATATCCATATTTTAAATGTTATAATCACTTTAATCTAGCTTGGGCCAACTGGATGTCACCAAAGGATGCTGGCGTTGTGCCGTTGAGTCTCGCACAAACCAACGTTTGTTTACAGGAGCAAAGGAAGCAAAGTTTCCTTACTTTAGCAAAGGAAAACCAGTCTCCTCTTGGCTTTTACTGAAATCCTCCGACAATTTTCGTACATCAGATCTCTCCACGGTGCGTTCGCGTTTGTCACGTCTAAACGACACATGCTCAACGCTGACATTGTATGTCATCCACCCGGAGCTGCTTCCATGTACAACCAGTTGGTGCAAGCTAGATTAAGGTGATTATTACATTTTAAATATGGATATTTTTCTTAAAAAATGCATAGATTCGCCACAGGAGGCCTTTATTCACCCCCCAGAACCATGTAGGGCTAGATGGATGCACTTTATTGGACTTGTTTTGGACTGATGAAGAGTCTTGAAAATGCCAGGATCATTTTTAATATAACTCTGATTGGATTCGTCTGGAAGAAGAAAGTCATATACACCTATACCTGGAGGGAGAATAACTAATGGGCTAATCCTTTAAGGAATATTATGGGTTTCATACAAGTTAAACTCGATAGCATTTGTGACATAATGTTTCAAGGTTGCAGTGAAGCACTTGTGATAAAAGTAAAAAAGGGACCATTTCTAAAGGATATAAAAGCAGAAATGTGCAACTTGGGGTATTTTTTTGTATAAATTTTCACAATGTAATTCATACATAAACCTACGTCTTTTTAGAAAAAAGTAAGCATAAAGCTCCACCCATAAACCTAACTGTCAAGCATAGGCAGATTTTATGAAATGTGTGCATGAGATTGTACAAATTCATATGAATTTGACAGAATGCAAAATAGTTTTGAATTTCCATGAGATAGTGTTGGAAATGTGAAGCTCTCAAAGAATTTTAGAAAATCCCTTACATTATTCTTCTTCTCTAAAATGAGTGTTTGAGCTGTAACGTTTTTTTTTTTTTTTTTTTTTTGGAGCTGAACCTAGAATATTCAAGAAACCTAGTGGGTAACTCAGTGTAATTAAATTGTAGGATGCATTTTGGTAGATGTAACATCCAAATAACACCAAATAACAACAAAAAAAAAAAAAACATTTCAAATATGAAAAATCTGGTAATTTATAAGATTAGGCTGTAAAGTTAGATGTACAAGAATACGCTCACTTTTGGAAAAATGCATAATAAAAACACAAAATTGTATCAGGATAACATTAAAGGATTAGTTCACTTTCAGAACAAACATTTACAGATAACAAACCCACCCCCTTGTCATCCAAGATGTTCATGTCTTTCTTTCTTCAGTTGTAAAGAAATGGCTTTTTTGAGGCAAACATTTCAGAATTTCTCTCCATATAATGGACTTCTATGGTACCCCCAAGTTGAACTTCCAAAATGCAGCTACAAAGGGCTCTGAATGATCCCAGCCGAGGAAGAAGTGTCTTATCTAGTGAAACAATGGGTTATTTTCTGAAAACATTTACAATTTATATACTTTTTAATCTCAAATGCTTGTCTTGCCGAGCTAGACAAGACGAGCATTTGAGGTTAAAAAAGTATATAAATTGTAATTTTTTTTTTTAGAAAATAACACATCATTTTGCTAGATAAGGCCCTTCTTTCCTCGGCTGGGATCATTCAGAGCCCTTTGTAGCTGCATTTTGGAAGTTCAACTTGGGGGTACCATAGAAGTCCATAATATTGAGAGAAATCCTGAAATGTTTTCCTCAAAAAACATAATTTCCTTACAACTGAAGAAAGAAAAAAAATGAACATCTTGGATGACAAAGGGTTGAGTACATTATCTGTAAATTTTTGTTCTGAAAGTGAACTACTCCTTTAAAGGGACAGTCAATGCTATCTCATGACCAATTCATTAATTTTTTTTACGAGGTGGCTAATTCATACGCATTTGTACAACCTGATTTTTACAATTTAGCACAATTGACGTGTAGGTTTGGGGCAGGGTTAGGTCACCAATTCATACGAATTGGTAAACTCGCAAAATATGCACAATTTAGCCATTTGTATGAGTGAAGTTGTATGAATTAGTACAAATTAGCCACCTAGTAAAATATGTCCATGAGATCAGGTTGGGATAGTTCGCCCAAAAATGAAAATTCTGTCTATAATTATTTACCCTCATGTTGTCCCAAACACGTAAGACCTGTTCATCATCAGAACAAAAATGAAGATATTTCTAATGAAATCTGAAAGCTTTCTGACACTCTATAGACAGCGACACAACTGACATGTTCAAAGCCCAGAAAGGTAGTAAGTCAATAAAAGGTGATTCAACCTTAATTTTATGAAGCTACAAGAATACATTTTGTGTGCAAAGAAAGCACAAATAATGACTTCAAATTTCTTGTCTTGTCTTGAAAAGCATGCTTCATAAAATTACATTTGAACCGCTGATGTCACATGGACTATATTAACGACGTCCTTACTTTCCAGACCTTGAACTTTGTAGTTGCATTGCTGTCTCCGCAGGGTCAGAAAGCTCTCAGATTTCATCAAAAATATCTTGATTAACAAAGCTCTTACAGGTTTGGAACAACATGAGGATGAGCAAATAATGACAGAATTTTCATTTTCGGTTAAACTAACCCTTTAAACCTGCGAAATGCATGCAGTCCTTAGTCATTTGTTTATTTTACTGTGTGTCAACCGCACTGGCACACATTCAGACAGTGTGTGTGTCCTACACTATATACATTTTGCATCTGCAGTGGCTTGTGTCAAGGCGTCTTTAACATGGACAGTCAGAATCACAGGCCCCACTGGTCCATAATATATCCTCACTGAAATTAATTGTAATTACACATAGTCCTAATTGATTATATACCTTAAAAGGTGATTTTAATTATGCATACTGCGTCCTATGATATTGTATGTCTGATCACTCACAATATAAAAACAAGAAAGGCTTTCTGCTGGTTGATTCTTATTTCATCAGTGTTCTTTAAAGCATTGAGGATGGATGTTTGTGCCTCCCTGAAGGCAAGCTGTGCTTCGAAATATAGGGCAAGCACATCAGAGACAGCAGGATCTGAGCCCAGTGACAGTACTAAACCAAACACACGCTCATCACTGAGTCCAAACAGGTGAGGCATATGATGCTGGGACAAATCAATGAGATGAGCCCGTTTAACTCATTCAGAAACAGGCCTGCCTGAACCTTATTACACGGAGCAGGTGTATGATAGAACAGAAAGATGACCATGCATTGCAGTACAAATACTGATATGCATTACACATTATTAGACTACACAACCAATGACATCTCAAAATGGAATACAATCGCTGTACATGCACAAGCCAAGACTAACCTGAATCTCTCTTGTCCGGCGGTATCCCATAGCTGTAGCTTGATTTTAACCCCGGGTTCGATGTCTATTGAACGGGCGTAGAAATCCACCCCGACCGTCGGGTCCGCTACATCGCTGTATACGCCATCCGTGAACCTCTTGAGCAAAGATGATTTGCCCACCGTCGAGTCCCCCAGTAAAATGATCCTGAACTGGTATTGCCATAAACTATCCATGGCATGGCGAGTGGAGAGCTCCAGCCACAGGCTCGAAGACAAAGCCGGAGCGCTAGCGGTGTTTACATTGAGCGAACGGCGCGGAGAGGAGAGGAGCGGAGCCCGATGAAGGTGGGGGCGGTGAGGTGGATGTGCTGCAGTCATGTGATGCGCTCATTCTCACATCTCACCTCGAACTAATGTGTAACCACAGTAAATGCGCTGAATTGCTTTTATTCGAGGAGTGGAGGAAGCGAAACCTCTTTTGCAAAATAAGCGTCTTTCCTTACATTCTGTTATATAATACTGTTCCTCTTATAGGTTATACAAGCAGGCCTATACGCGTTTATCTATTGTGTTTATGTCATTTTTCTACATGCTTATAAAGAATCCACACACACTCACAAAAAATAAACGCAATGATTTTAAACAGTGCGAGTAGCGGAATAACAGGGGTAAAGTCCGTGTAAAACAAGACCTCTTGGTTTATTGCTCGTATAAAATGGCAATTCCCAAAAAAAAAAAAAAAAGTTTTCCTTCAAAAAACAGTAGTCTGTTATAATATATTTTTCATTAAGAAACACTTAACACACACAAATTTGAGATTTTGGCCTTTTTGCTTTTTCATAAAGTGTTTTTTTTTTCAGACTAGTGGAAAGAAAACACTCTAAAGACCTGTTTTTGGGGAAAATTACTTTTAAACGTAATGGATTACAATATTGAGTTACTCCCTAAAAAAGTAACTAATTACGTTACTTAGTTACTTTTTTGGAAAGTACCTGTCAGATTTGAGATTTTGGCCTTTTTGCTTTTTCATAAAGTGTTTTTTCAGACTAGTGGAAAGAAAACACCCTCAAGACCAGTGTTGGGGAAAAGTAACTTTTAAAAGTAATGTATTACAATATTGAATAATTATGTTACTTAGTTACTTTTTAGGGAAAGTAGCTGTCAAATTTGAGATTCTGGCCTTTTTGCTTTTTCATAAAATGTTTGTTCAGAGTAATGAAAGAAAACACCCTAAAGACCTGTTTTTGGGCAAAGTTACTTTTAAAAGTAATGCGTTACAATATTGAGTTACTCCCTAAAAAGTAACTAATTACGTTACTTTGTTACTTTTTGTGGAAAGTACCTGTCAGATTTGAGATTTTGGACTTTTTGCTTTTTTATAGTGTTTTTTCTGACTAGTGGAAAGAAAACACCCTCAAGACCAGTGTTGGGGAAAAGTAACTTTTAAAAGTAATGTATTACAATATTGAATAATTATGTTACTTAGTTACTTTTTAGGGAAAGTAGCTGTCAAATTTGAGATTTTGGCCGTTTTGCTTTTTCATAAAGTGTTTTTTTTTTTTTTCAGACTAGTGAAAACACCCTAAAGACGAGTGTTGGGCAAAGTTACTTTTAAAAGTAATGCATTACAATATTGAGTTACTCCCTAAAAAAATAACTAATTACATTACTTAGTTACTTTTTGTGGAAAGTACCTGTCAGATTTGAGATTTTGGACTTTTTGCTTTTTTATAGTGTTTTTTCAGACTAGTGGAAAGAAAACACCCTAAAGACCTGTTTTTGGGCAAAGTTACTTTTAAAAGTAATGCATTACAATATTGAGTTACTCCCTAAAAAAGTAAATAATTACGTTACGTTGTTACTTTTTATAGAAAAGTATGTCAAATTTGAGATTTTGGCCTTTTTGCTTTTTCATAAAGTGTTTTTTCAGACTAGTGGAAAGAAAACACCCTAAAGACCTGTTTTTGGGATAAAGTTAATTTAAAAAGTAATGAATTACAATATTGAGCCTGTAATAATATATTTTTCATTAAGAAACACTCCAGGCAAAAACGCTGTTTTTTCATGTACCTGTCAAATTTGAGATTTTGGCCTTTTTGCTTTTTCATAAAGTGTTTTTTTCAGACTAGTGTTTTTTCAGACTAGTTCAGACTAACAGGCGTTACTTATTTGAAAAAAATAACTCAGATATTTTCTTGTCAATTAAAAAGTAATGCGTTACTTTACTAGTTACTTGGAAAAAATAATATTATTACGTAACTTGCGTTACTTGTAATGCGTTACCCCCAACACTGCTAAGTGTTTCTTTTATAGCACTTTATCTATTTGTGTCAATAGATTTCAATTGCAATACATATTTTTGAATGCCATTTTCTCAAAATGAGACACTGAGCCATAAATCTCCACTTCAGTAGCACTTACACACACCAAAATTTACATTTTTATATCCTAAAGGGTTTTACAGAGGGATTTGTTCATTTACAATTAGCTTGGTTTTATAACATTTTACTCCCCAAAAATGCTAAAAAAATACATTGTTTTCTGTCTGTTTTTTCTGAATTATGGAGTGACAAAATTACTTGATCCAGTGTTTAGAGTTTCATACTAGAAATGTATGCAAATTAGTGCATATTTCATTAAATAATGCCTCATTTGCATACTTAAACCTATTAATATTGTTGTTGTTACTATTATTATTATTAATATTATTACTAGGCCTATTTTAAAGCCACTGGCATAACAGGGTTGCTATGCAACTAACGATCCACTACCAGAGACCAGCTGCGTGATATGGATAGGTGTCGCTAACGTAAAGCAAATGGCATGAGCCAAACTATCAGACCACATTGTGCATCTGATGTAGGCCTATTTATGTTTTTACTCATGTTTTTCTTAATGTTTTTGTGGTTACTTCGTGGCTCGGTTCAGGGGGAGTCTGTAAAGTGGCTCTGTCCGTGGTGCTGAAATACATGTGAAATTTTCGCCTCCAAATCGGGGTCTTCAGCATAAAATTTAACAAGATCCGGAAAATGCTTGCAAGTACCATGTAATTTTAAAAAGGAGATAAAGCGCTTAATGGGGTTATTTTAATCAGCTAACCAGTACGCCACTAATCCTGATCATATTCTGCCGCTATGAATTCGTGTATGGCATAATCTGTGGACAGATGGAATTAGCCATTTACGTAATCATTTTTTACTGTCTGATTTATTCAAGCTAACGGCTATGATGTCCATCATGATAATTAGGCTACTTTATCCCTTCATGTATTTATTCATTTAAATATTTTATATAATATAATACGGCGTATTCCAACTGGGTAGCTTTAGTTAGAAATTAAAGTGATTTCTCTATTTATCCATTCAAAAGACTACGAAAGCGATCCCAGTTCTAAACGTAAAAGTAGCGCAATGTAGACCAAAAATGTAGCAGAATATTTGTGTTATGGTTTGATAGAGACAGGGCGACAAGAGTCATAATCTGAAGGCCACGCCCACCGGGGGAAAACAAACCAACGCTCTCCATTGATTTTGTAATTCGGGAAGCTGCCTCCTTGTCATTTCTGACTTATAACAAAAATCATAACAATGTCTAAAAAGCTACGATGTGACAAGGTGTACAGTAAACAAGCTAAAAAAAAACACAGAACTACGGTTTTATAAGCTGTCGACCTTTAAATTTAACAGCGACAGTAAACATTCATTATTTAACCATGTCAAAGGATTATTTAACCCTTCTGAAAGGAGGAGATATATTGAGAAACTAAATTTTATTGGTCTATCCCAGAAAACACAGAACGTTTCCCTAACGTTCCCATATGGTTCCCGTTTGGTTATTTTTTCAGGAACCAAATGAGAACGTTCCCTGTAGGTTCTCTTTTTAATAACCTATAAAGAACGTTCCCAGAACGTTCCCTGCAGGTTATTATTATTATTTTTTTTTTGGGTTTAATTTTATAACCTAAAAAGAACCTTCCCAGAACGTTCCCTGCAGGTTATTTTTAGTAGTCATTGCCATGTAAACTAATTCAAACTTTGCAGATGACTCTGATTATTCTAATGCTGAAATGTATATATTTTTTCATCATTAACAAACTCAGTGCAATACAAAGTCAATGGAGAGCGTTGAATTGTTTTACCCCCGGTGTGGGCGTGGCCTAAATGCGCTCTGTCTCTATGTGCAATGCCGTCTTTTGTGATTGGCCATAATACCTGCGCATCCTACTCCGTGATGCACTTTTTTCCAGGGGTTTCAGAACAGCGTAATTGATACTGCGTCACCAGGCAGGTGTGGCCTATTTGAGAATTTGCATAGGTCACCGATCATGCGCAGTTTGGGAAAAGCCTTTTGCTTCAGATACCTCCACGATCGCAGGGGTTTCGTGCCCTTCATATTTATATTCATTGCCCGCGCAAAAAAAACTGATTTACTGCGCATGATCGTGACCTCTCTTAATATTTTTTTTTTTTTAGAAAGGGGCGTTTTCCCAATGCCCCCAGAAACACCCATTTTATGTTGTGGTAATGAAACCCCTGGAATTTAGTGAATGCCATCCTACTCCTCACAGCACAGATAGTGAAAGCAGATTGCATTTTTTGTAATTCATTATAAAAAAGTGTAGAGACAATGTAAATAATAGATTCAGTGTGCAGTTTAGAGAGTATCATTAATTAAAAGTTTGTGAGATCGCGACAAACTAAAAACTATAAGACAAGTAAGAGTTTTTAATGATTATAAAGGGAGTTTGCAAAAGTGAAATTGAATTTATTTTCAGACTCTGGCGTGGCGGCCATCTTGGGTGCAGACTCTGGCGTGGTGGCCATCTTGTCTGGGGATTCAGTCTTGGCGGCCATCTTGGCTGGGAGCTCAGGCACGGCGGCCATCTTGGCCAGGGATTCAGTCTTGGCGGCCATCTTGGCCGCAGACTCTGGCGTGGCGGCCATCTTGGCCGGTGATTCAGAGGCCTACTGTAATCATTGGGCTGAGGACAGCTTGAGGAAATCCTCCACATTTCACTCCAACTCCCGACCGCCCTGCCGCAGTCCCCACAACTTCTCCTCAGCCTGGTCCATCTTGTTATCAGGTCCGGTATTCTGTATAACAAGGATTTATTAAATAAACAAAGAACAGAAATCCAGGGATGGAGCAACATGTAGAAACATTAATCCCAGACAAGGGGAATGAGGAACAAAGGACTATTTAAACATACTCAAAGAGGAGTGGTCACTAAACAAGACAGGTGTTCACCAGGATAACGAGGGGGAAGTCCAAATAAGGGCAAGGGTAAACCAAATAAACACTGAACCAAAGGGGGAGACGGAGGAATAAACCAAATCAATGGGAACACAGGGGGGAAAAACACCAGGAAAACAACAAAACAGATCACAATCCTGACACACACAACATAAAGCATATCTTTAAATGACCATAATAAAGAAGGTTTAGAGAAAATATGAAGTAAGTCTAATGTTATTATAGATTATAAAGGGTTTTATAATTAAATACAACCAAATAAGGTAAACAGGAACTGAAACAGTGGCAACACAAGACAAAACAGGTCCATAGTCCTGACAGTATGTTGATGAATAATGAAAAAAAAATAATAAATAAATAAAATTGGCTTTAAACGTTCATGTTCAAAATTATTCAACCCCCAAAAGTTAAATTTAGTGGAGAATCTTTTATTATTTAAAGGTAGAATGGAAATCTGTATTTACCTTGGCATAGTTGAATAATAACAGTTCAGTACATGGACATGACATACTATGAGTCTTAAACACCATCGTTTCCTCCTTCTTATATAAATCTGGTGTTTGCAAAAGACCACCGAAAAATAGGTAAATTCCAACATAACACAGACTATTACGTAAGAGTTGCGATCATTAATAGTTACGCCCCCAACATTTGTATAGACCAATCATCAGATGATCTCCAGATAGGCTATTGTGAAAAAACAAAGTGAGGACAATAGCAAAAATGGCAGATCACGGGAATAAATGTTATGTTCCAGGTTGTGCAGGAGATGTTAAGTGCAGGGATGGTTGGTGTCTGTAACTTACTCAGAAAGGAACGGAAAACAAATAAGCCGATCTAATAAAATAAGGCAAGCCACTGAAGGGACATGGTTAGTTTACTGCTAGCGGTAGCCTGTTATATTGCAGTACAGATTTCACTTACCACATAAACTGAGAGATGACTGCGGACGATGGTGAATGATTTACAGATCTGAGCATCACTAACAAGCATCTAAACTTATGTGGTAAGTACTGCCGCTGTAGTATAACGTTACAAAAGAGCACAATGATCGCGCATTCAAAACGGCAGTTTCAATGAACCGCATATTAATAGTGGCTCGAGCTTCTTGTTTAAATATATTTTCATCCATGTGCGAGCTTCTGAAATGAGCAGCTCTGTGAAACAGCCAATCAGAGCAGAGCTCATCATTAATATTCATGAACCTTCCAAATAAGGCAATAACAGACCATTTAATTTTAGGGACAATAGGGTTGTAAATGGACCTGTAAAACCGTTTCTGGAGATTTTTTGCCCTTTCCTATGTCATATACCTTCTATGTAGATAACAGAGAACAATTTAAAATATTGTATATAGATGCATTCTATGGCACCTTTAAAACCACCTATAAATGCTGCTTATAAGTGCTTAGAAGCTTCTGTCACCTACAGTCCTGGCCCGTTACTCACCTGAAAAAGCTTTCCGTTCACTGATAACCACTGCTTTCTTCAAATTCGACCAAATATTTTCAATGAGAATTAAATCTGGAGACTGAACAGGCCACTCAAGAACATTATCCGTCTGATCCCTGAACAAAGCATAAGTAGATTTGGATGTACTTTGGGAGGATTGTCCTGCAGGAAAGTCTATTGATCATCAGCTCCAGTCTTTACACCAAAGGGATCACAATTCGAGCCAAAATGGCCTGATACTTCAAAGAATCCACCATATCCTTCTTACGGTTACGCACTTCCTGCTACAGTAAAACAACTCCATAACAGGACTGGCCCACCTCCATGTTTGACGATGGAGATCTTTCTTCTGCTCACAAATTTTGCCTTTTTTGCTCCAGACATATGTTGATCCATAGGTCCAAAAAGTTCCAGTTTGGTCACATCACTCCATAAAACATTCTTCCAGAACTCCACATGAATTTTAGCATGCTCAAGTCGACCTTTTGTTCTTCTTGGTCAAGAGTGGTATTCGGTAAGATGCCTTAACATGAAGGCCATACTTGTCTGGTGTTCTTCTTACACTCAGAATTAAAATGTTTCTTTACCTTTCCTTGGGCCATCTTGCAAGTCTTTGGTTTTCTAGTAAAACACACTTTAAACTAAGGAATAAGGCTGCCAGCTGTGTCTTCTAATGTCTTGAAAATCTTCATGGAACCTTAGACTTTTTAATATAATAAAACTATCTTCTCTATAACTTTTGTGAGAGCTCTGTTGACTTTGCCATATTTGCTACTCAACTTCAGCACATGGGCTGAATGTATGTTTGTGTAACAGCTCAAGCTAATTGTGTTTTTTAACAGTTTCTAAAGGCTTAATTGTGTTTTAAGACAATTTTGTTCACTTCTATAAAAATAAGTGACTTAATGTTGGATATGGGTTGAATAATTATGCCATAGCTGTGTCATTAAAAAAATCCTATAACACAAAAACATTACATTATTTATATTATCACCTTTAATATGCCATTTCCCCCCCAGTTGAATACATGTAATGGAGTTTTCATATATAATCAAATATATATCCCAGACAGAGCTAGGCAGATTACTTACAAATTGTAATCCATTACTGATTCCAAATTACATGACAAAAATTGTAGTTAGTACCGTAATCCATTACATTACACATTTTAGGCATTATAGGCACTTTTAGGTTACTTTTTGATTACCTTTGACCTAACTTGCTTATTACATTGATTTAAATAGAATAATATTGTACCATATTGACATAAAGTTAAAAAGAGTTAGAAAATATATTCCATTTGTTATTAACAACATAAAGTGCATTAAACATCATATTATGTCGAGGTTTCCCAAACTGGTGTTTATGAAGGAACTGCATGGGATTTATGAGTTTAATGAAAAACTAATAATTTATTAAATCATAAAATCAATTAAAAAAAATGTTGCAATGTTTCATTAGTTAACCTGTATGTCATGTGATCAAAACTGTGATCTTAATTATTACAATATTTATTTTAAAATCTCAGGAGTACTCTTATATTAGCTGAAAGAGAAAGACAAAAGCCTTCCAAAGACTTAGAAATACATGCATTTAACAGAATGATAATTCAAATAAAAATCAATGCGTTTATAGTTGTTGCAATGTTGAAACACTTCTTAAACCTGAAATGATTTTTATTAATCAGTGGTCAAATGCTGTGTCGCCACCTGAATAATGGCAAGTCTATGTGAACGTCCACAAAACTTGAATTATTTCTTAGTGTATATAACAAGTAGGCTATTATAGAAAGGAAAATTTAAAAGATAAAAAAAAGCTATTAGGGAGAATTAATAAATTCTGAACAATGTATTGCTATTGTGTAAAAAAAACTATGTATTCATGTAATCCATAAAAAGTAAATGAAAAGTCTAAGCCAGTTAGCACTATTTCATTGACAGTTTACACTCAATTTAGCTCTTTCCTCTACCTTCTGCTAGCCAGTTTTGTGTTATCATACAGAAGTACAGTAATGGTCGAAAGTTGGGGCACATTTTTACTACTGTTTTTAATGTTTTTGAACATTGCACCACTTATGCTCATCAAGCCTTCATTTATTTATTTATAAAAAAATAGAGAGGTCTTTGATCAATAAAAGTAATAAAAAGAACAGCATTTTATTTAAAATAGAAATTCTTTTTAACAATACAGTACAGTTCTATTATTGTACTGCTGTTCTTTTTAAGTTTCTATTTATCAATGAAACCTGAAAAAAATCAGATTCCAAAAAAAAAATCCAAAAATGTATTTTTTTTTATTTGTATTGGTTTGCATGCATGTCAGCTTATGATCAAACTAAATGTTTATATTTATATTTGTTCATGATACAGTTTCTCTAAGTTTGCTCAAATTTTCATTTAATTTCCATAAATTCCTGTTAAGTTTTTAAATTAGAATATTTCCAAAATTCCCCAGATGAAGTTCCCATGGAAAGTTTCCAGAACATTTCCAGAAATTTGCAACCCTATTTACAACTGATTTTTGCAATATACCCTGCGTCCCAATGTTAGCCTACCATCTGTCCTAAATAGTATGAGAGATTACAATAAGTGTGTCCCAAAGCATAGTATGCTGAAAAGAGTATGCAAAAGTCCCCAGATGGTCTACTATTTCAGGTCGAATTTTGCACACTCTAATGGCTAATATTGCCCACAATCCATTTTGCTTTGGCAAAGGATTTGGTCCAGAACTACAAACAGAATAGAACGCGTTAAAAAAAAAAAAACTACAAGCATGGCGGATGTGCGCGACTAATGGCAGAGATGTTAAGAAAAAGGGGTTAAAGTTACTAATAATCAACATGTAACCTGGTAAAAAAAATTATTTAATGTTATCTGTGTAATATTTAATCTGCAACAGCAATGGCTCCTCTGATCTCAGATGTCCGAAAAATCTCAGAACTACAAATCCCATCAAGCGTTGCGACCCAGCCAATACATTTAACCAATCAGCGATGATCCCGTCCACCAATCAGCGTTGCGCTTCGCTGTATAAAAGAACGCGTCACATCCTCATCTTTCTCTTTCAACCCGCGTTCCCAAAGAATGGAGGTGAGTCTATTTAGTCTTGAAGAATCATCAGAGTCCGTGAATTTAATTAAATTTAATAACTAGTTGTTATGTATAGTTTGTTTGTGTTTTTTGTCGTTTAACGCGGGATGTGAATGTAGGGTGTAACAATCGCGGTTGCGCTCGAAAGAAACGGCCTTCCAGTTTATTTGTAGACTTTCATAAAGCTATGGAAAGCTGTTTTTTGTTTTGTGAATGAATGCAATGTTGCTAACAGAAGTTTCCAAAGCGGCGCCATTTTAGGTTATTTGTCTAACGTTACGTTTTGTTTACTCCATGCGTTTAGGCTGTTTTTAAATCTAAAGAAACGTGGAAATGAGTTCAATGTACATAAGGCTGCGTGCTTTGCAATTTATTGTTTCTACTGTGACTTTCACGAAGGTCCCCCGATTTATCTTTTCTTCTGCTTTTCAGGTGTTTGTCGAAATAAGTTTGGGGTCACCACGTGGTTCTTCCGCAGCCAGTCCTGCAGAGGTATTGATTCAACTTCAACTATGTAACTTACACGTGCAGACTTATGAGTTATTTAATGGTTAAATATGTGCAAGCGCACGTTTCTGTGCATGTTAAATACATAACGGTTGTGAAGCCGCAATCAACGGCCCTGATCGAAGTCGTCTCCGTTCCTCTGTAACGGTTACGGTCAAAACGGGGCCGAAAGCAACACTTTTACCGACGGTCGCTGTGCAGTTTAGCTGTAGCTGACTTAGCAACATTAAGGTAAAAGACAACCGAAACATGTCTTCACGTGTATGGCAAGCCGTTTTAGCCTAAAATATACTAGGTGTTGTTCTTCGTATTTGCATTTTTACTAGTAACCATGCCAATTAGAGAGCTCTCTAATTCAATTCTTAAAAATATTAAAGGGTTCTCTAATTCAATTTCTAGTGAAAATATTAAAGGGCTCTCCAATTCTTACTAGTAACAATTCTAAAGGGTTCTGTAATTCAATTCTTTGTAGTAACAATATTAAAGGGCTCTCTAAATTCTTCCTAGTAACAATACTAAAGGGTTCTCTAATTCAATTCTTACTAGTAACAATACTATAGAGCTCTCTAATTCAACTTTCTAGTGACAATACTAAAGGGCTCTCTAATAATAAAATAATGGAAAGTCAATGGAGACATGACTAGTAAAAATCCATTTGTATAGCTCTCTAGTTGTTACTAGTAAAACTTGAGTTATAGAGCTCATTTAGTTGTTCGTAGTAATGCATTTACGATGAGTAACGCTTCGGGTGTTTTAGTCTAAAATGGCTTGCCATACGAGTGTGTCCTACTTGAAGTAGCCCTTCTTGACCTTTTTCTCTTTCATGCAGGTTGGATGATGCGAAAGTGAATTGAGGATGAATCCTGTTGTCTTCAACGTTCTCCTTTGAGATGGTCTGCGTGAGCCTTCTCTAAAAGGTGGGTTTCTCTTGTAGGTTTTTTGTTTTTATACTGGCTGTGATGACACAACTTGCCCTCTCTGAGAGAGTTACTCTATAATGAGACCTACAAGATACGCTCCTGAGCCCATTTTTAACTGGTATCATTGTTTATGGTTTTCAACTTGAGCTTTTTAGCATTAATGTTTCTTTTTTCATCAGATGGTGCAGTTTTGCCAGCGAGAAGTCAACTGTTGTTGTGTGGGTCCGTGCACTGGTAAGATCAGCGTTTTTAATATCCCTTTGCACGTTTCTAGAGAGCCTGTGCTGTTTATGTGCACTAGGTTTTCCAACGACGTGCTAGATTAACGGGCAGGCTTTGACTGGCCACTCTCCCAATGTCTGCGTCGGTCACTCGACTGTCCAACACTCGACACTTTTGCTGAATTAGTCTTGTGTGATTTTATTTCTGTGCCCTCTGTTAATGGTTTTTCTCTTGAAAGGTGCTGAGGACCCGGTGGAGCAGATGAAGGTATGTCTATTGGCTTTTAATAAAATGAAATGATTCCTGATCAAGGATGACAACCTTTTAATGGTGACTGCTGGATGAAACTTGCGGATATGGGACTGAGATCAGTTCTAGTCGATCTGCGGTTTCTGTGCTGTCTGTCGTGGCTTATGCTTTGTTTTTTTTTTTATTCTAGGTTTTCAGCAGATCCTGAGCAGCATGTTTAAGTTGTTGCATGAGCGGTGCAAGTCCTATCTTACTTTAAAGTGTCGCTTGGTCTTCTGTTTCTGAGTTTGTCTTTGTATGTAATCAAAATAAAGATGCTTTGCATTGTTACTTTTGTCAGTTTATTTTAATATCCCATTTTTAACTATAACTTGTAACTCCTAATTTGCTGCTTATTAACACTAGTAGGATTAGGGATAAAGCACATTCTGCATGACTATTCTATAAGTACTAATAAACAACCAGGTTTTTTAATTTCAGTAAAATGGACTTGGTAAAAAGGATCTTTAAAAATAGTGTCATGGAACACTCCTTGGCTTTATGCAAAACATTTTGCTAAGACTACTGTTCAAAGTACCTGTGACTTTATTTACATTTTGCAAAAAGTACAACTGTCAGTCAACCCTTGTCACCTGCCCACAATGTCATTTTTCTCTATATTTTAGTAATCATACATTGTGGTTTTAAAGCTTGATAGAGTAGATTTTTAAAAAAAACTTAGAATTGACTAAACATTAAAGTGAATGGAAGTTTAATGGCATCCAGTGGCTGTATGTGTAATGCCCTAAATAATAACCAAGGCTTCCATTGAGATTTTAATCAACTTCAAAATTGCAACACATAGCAGTTTTGGATTAAGATCTTTAGAAAAACAGTACATTTAAAGTTCAATATTTTGTTGATTCCACTTCTGCTGTAATCTGCCAAATGTCCAACCTTAGGTCTTTATTCCAAAGCATCCATGAATATAAAACAATTTTGCCATTTTTTTTCCCATTGATGTTCAAAAATAAGTAATAAGGTTGAGTCATAGTGAAAATACAAATCTTTATAAAATCACTTTAAGAAAAATGATGTCCTCTAGCTGTCGCATAACAGTTGGCCAAAGCAAGTTTACACAAGTTTAATTGGCAACATCACATGTATATACAACAGAAAGTGACATTAACATGAATGAAGCTGCCCGTCTTCATGTCCAATCCGGTTTACACTTCAACTGGACCGTTTCAAAACTGCATTTCAATGCGCATCCTTTTCGGAAAGCAGGTCCTGAAAGAAACGAGAACAAGTATAAAACTAAATCTTGTTTGGAAATCATACTGTATACCGTTTACATGGACAACAATATTCCGATATTAACACGATTAAGAATGCACCATGTCAACTGATTTATTACTTTAATCCAGCTAAAGTCATACTCAAAGTAACACAAATCGAATTGAGATGTGGAGTATTCCTATTTCAATCAAAGTTCAGTATAGACCTTAAATCACACTATTCCCATTGTGTAGGACTTTTTGCCACAATTCGTGACAGGATACACACACAGCAGTGGTCAACCGTTTGACAGCAAACAAAAGAGCATGGCTTCACGCAAGTAGTCACATTTAAACTAATTCTTCCTACTGGTCGCACGAGCATATGCTTTGGTTTCATTTTCTTTTTTTTGCTACAACTTTGGGTTAATCAATGCTCATTGCTGATGAATAGTTTTCCTTTTATCATAGTTTACAGTTATATGGTAACATGTAGTTAACATTCAGCTCGTTGTTTCATCAGTATTATTGGTGATTTTAATTTTGTGAATAGGAATTCCAATTTTGGAAAGGCTTATGAGGCCTTTACCTTTTACTTTCGAATTCTGGATCATAGTTTTGCCTAAATCTATAGGCACACCTATCAAATTTAAGATTTCGAAAAGATAGATTAGTTATTTTTAATTAAAAAGCACAACAAAAATAAAACAATGACAAACTAGCCTACATAGCATTTATTAACAAAAACAAATAAGTCGAGGCATGGCCTACATCACGTGCTGTATTATATACCGACTAATAAATTACAGGATGTTCAGCAAACATTAAGGAATCAAATAAATACATTTAAAAAAAGAAAAGAAAAAAAAGTAAAAATAAACTGGCTTTCTGAAATGCACGCTGTATGGAGAAGACACTTTGGAGCTCATACATTCTCACAAAATTGTTGCATATCCGACCATTTGTGTCACAATCCAGAGCCCTGGTTTGGTCCAAGTGGGAAACGATGATGCAAATATAGAAAGACAAATAATTAACTGCACTTGAAGCTTTCGTAAAATTAAAAATGAAACACCCAAAAGTGTATGATACGTGAAATTCTGGAGGGAACATCAGATAGCGTCGCATGTGGACGTAATGTCGTGTGTCATTAAAGGAGTAGTTTACTTTCAGAACATAAATGTACAGATAATGTACTCACCCCCTTTCTTTCTTTCTTCAGTCGTAAAGAAATTGTTTTTTGAGAAAAACATTTCAGGATTTCTTCAGGATTTCTCTCCATATAATGGACTTCTATGGTGACCCTGAGTTTGAACTTCCAAAATGCAGTTTAAATGCAGCTTCGAAGGGCTCTAAACGATCACAGCTGAGGAAGAAGGATCTTATTTAGCGAAACGATTAACCGTTTTTGAAAAGAAATGCGTTTACAATTGATATACTTTTCATTCTCGACACAGAGCTAGACAAGATGAGCATTTGAGGTTAAAAAGTACATAAATTGTATTTATTTTTTTTAAATAACCCATCGTTTCGCTAGATAAGACCCTTCTTTCCTCGGCTGTGATCGTTTAGAGCCCTTCGAAGCTGCATTTTGGAAGTTCAAACTCGGGGGCACCATAGAAGTCCATTATATGGAGATGATTTCCACAAAAAACAATTTCCATACGACTGAAGAAAGAAAGACATGAACCTCTTGGATGACAAGGGGGTGAGTACATTATCTGTACATTTTAATCGATCCATGTACTTTTTTTTTTTTATTAAAACGGGAATATTCTAAAGCAACTCATGTAAACACCTTAATCATAATACAGTCTTATTCAGAATAATAAGGTCATCAATTCGATTTCTGGTGTCCATGTAAACGTAGACAATGTTGCAACATACCCTTAACCTCTTCATTCCTGAGCAAGTGAACGTAGTTTAAAGTCTGCAATCTCCGAGTCTGGAGAACTGCTGCCACTCCGGTCACTGTATGTTTCACTGTGAATAAAGAAGAACTCTTTTGTCATGCAAAGCTTGTTCAAGAGTTCTGATGGCTGTTATAATAACGCTAAATAATCTGCAACTTGAAGAAGGTTTGTCTCCAAGTGGAGGCCGTTTTTATTAGGACACATCTCTGGATGACAAAGGGTGAGAGAAATTGTGCTCGTCGGGGAACATCAGTCCGTACCGTGGTGAGAGCCGACAGCCTTTCTGAAGATAACCTGGAAGCCTCCCGGCAGCGGCCAACAGCAGGCCGAAGTACGGAGGAGACGGTTTAATGGGTCTGGATGTGAATTCAGGGTGATACTGGACACCAACAAAATATGGGTGATCTGCAACAACAACAACAACAAAAGGATTGTCAGGAGAATGAAGTAGACATAAATATCATAGTGTTGTCTATACCATTAAAGCATTATTTCCTGTTTAACACTAAAGCTGCTTTGACACAATCTCTATTGTATGAAGCACTATATAAATAAAGGTGCTTTGACTGTACAGCTCCAACCCAATGGTATCCCTGTGCACAAAACGAATGGTTATGACAAGGGTTTAAAAAGATACTCAATATAACAATGTTTGTAATGAGAATCATTCATAAATCTGCTGCTGTCAGCAAAAAGTAGTACTGAGGTCTTCTTGCGGGTTTACGCCAAAATAAGTCAACATTCATAAATATTGTAATTTGACTCTTGTTCCGTTAAACAGACGAAAACAACGACAATCATTACAACAGCTCTATTAATACATTTATTATAACGTTCTCCTTTGCTCAGCTAGGCTGCATTAATTTGTACATCAAAAACACATGAGTGATTCAAGAAAATGGTCAGAGAATAATATTTTACTAACTTGTTAATTTTAAGTGAAATTGTGGTTTGTTGGTAGGCTAGAATGTCTACTAGAATGTTAAAAATGTTCAGTGATAAGTAAATATTTTTAATTGTTTTGTAATTGATTTTTTTTTCTTTGAAAAGCAAGACAAAACTAAAAAAAATAAAATAAATGTTGGCTATTTATGAGGAAAAAGATGAAAAATCATGTTTGGTAATCAGAATCAAGAATTTTAATATCGGTGCATCCCTAAAGAATGTTAATAAGTGATTACACTATTCTTAAATCAGCACATATAAAATGTTTAAAAGTGGCAAATATGCTTTCAAAACAGTGTGAATTTTAATGAATTTTGTATGAGAGTTTCCCCTCACGTACCGTCCAGCTCTATGACCTCCATTCTCTCACCCTCCACATCCTGACCCACAAAATGAAAGCCTTTGTCCTCAAAATGCTGCTTCAGCTCTGGGTTCACCTGCACATACAGAAGAAATAATATTGGTTCATGCATGCTACTACACCTTAAAAAAAAAAAAAATGCAAATACAAGTACCAAGTAAGTTTACATGGACTAATTTTCATCAGTCAAAATGAATCGATTTCAATCCAAGTTTCAAATTCTGCAATTTATTTATCAGCTTGCATGTGCAATACATGTATTGTGAACAAAAGTTTGCCTTGATATATATAAAAATGTATCTACAGTCGTGGCCAAAAGTTTTGAGAATTACATAAATATTGGAAATTGGAAAAGTTGCTGCTTAAGTTTTTATAATAGCAATTTGCATATACTCCAGAATGTTATGAAGAGTGATCAGATGAATTGTATAGTCCTTCTTTGCCACGAAAATTAACTTAATCCCGAAAAAAACTTTCCACTGCATTGTTAAGAAGGCTTCAGGGCGTCCAAGAAAGTCCAGCAAGCGCCAGGATGGTCTCCTAAAGAGGATTCAGCTGCGGGATCGGAGTGCCACCAGTGCAGAGCTTGCTCAGGAATGGCAGCAGGCAGGTGTGAGCGCATCTGGACACACAGTGAGGCCAAGACTTTTGGAAGATGGCCTGGTGTCAAGAAGGGCAGCAAAGAAGCCACTTCTCTCCAAAAAAAACATCAGGGACAGATTGATCTTCTGCAAAAAGTATGGCGAATGGACTGCTGAGGACTGGGGCAAAGTCATATTCTCAGATGAAGCCTCTTTCCGATTGTTTGGGGCATCTGGAAAAAGGCTTGTCCGGAGAAGAAAAGGTGAGCGCTACCATCAGTCCTGTGTCATGCCAACAGTAAAGCATCCTGAGACCATTCATGTGTGGGGTTGCTTCTCATCCAAGGGAGTGGGCTCACTCACAATTTTGCCCAAAAACACAGCCATGAATAAAGAATGGTACCAAATCACCCTCCAACAGCAACTTCTTCCAACAATCCAACAACAGTTTGGTGAAGAACAATGCATTTTCCAGCACGATGGAGCACCGTGCCATAAGGCAAAAGTGATTACTAAGTGGCTCGGGGACCAAAATGTTGAAATTTTGGGTCCATGGCCTGGAAACTCCCCAGATCTTAATCCCATTGAGAACGTGTGGTCAATCCTCAAGAGGCGGGTGGACAAACAAAAACCCACTAATTCTGGCAAACTCCAAGAAGTGATTCTGAAAGAATGGGTTGCTATCAGTCAGGATTTGGCCCAGAAGTTGATTGAGAGCATGCCCAGTCGAATTGCAGAGGTCCTGAATAAGAAGGGCCAACACTGCAAATACTGACTCTTTGCATAAATGTCATGTAATTGTCGATAAAAGCCTTTGAAACGTATGAAGTGCTTGTAATTATATTTCAGTGTTTCATGGTACGGTGCCTGAGTGCATGGTATTCAGGAATTTACCTGATAAAATAGTCTGATTTAAGCATTTACATGTTTAACGTTCTCCTGTTGATCAGATCATTTAAGGTTCATTCCAGTTGGATCAACTGATGGGTTTACATCAAGGCTTTCCAGTTTGATTGAGTTATCAGTCCAATTATAAACAAGATATTAGATTATAGGACCAACTAGAGGTCTTCAAGGGTCCAATTAGATCTGAACGTTGTAGACATGATTAGGCTGTCGATGTAGTGTTAATTTCGTCAGACGAGACGAGACGAAATATGTTCGTCAACGACCTTTTTTTTCATGACTAAGACGAGACGATGACAAGACTGCACCACTGTCCAAAAACGCTGACTAAGACTAAATTAACATGCATTATTGTTGACGAAAAAAGACGAGACGAAAATGTTTTGCATAAAATAAAAACTAAGATAAAATCTCTCTTCATTTTCGTCTACAATCGTCTCTGCTTTTTCATCAGCTGTTACGGCTTTAAAATATTCAAACTGGCTGGCGCTGAGCCAGAGACGGACGAGCTCTGAGCTTGTCATATAATCACAACTATGCAGTGTTTTTAACCACATAACGCTTATTTTAGGTTTCAGACATTTAAATACACATAAGTACTAGTAAAAGGAGACATTTAGAGTTTGTAAAATACACACATAGGTCTATGGAAGCAGCAAAAAACAATCTATTCAAATATAATTTGCCGATGTGTTTTATTCATGTCACATACACATAGGCTTAGTAACTAAAAAGTTCACTCTATTCCTCTTCTAGTTCACCAGCCACCTACTTGCATGTATTTCGGGAGAAACGGATGAATGTATATGTGCTGTAAATACGGCTCCCATCTCACGTTACAGATTACGATCCAGATCATTTATATAGGGTTTTAAACGACGAAACATACTAATTCACACATATTTGTGAATCGGAATATTAGATAGTTCATGGCATGGTAAGTAAGTGTGTGAGTATTCTGGATAAAAAAGGAAAAACGGAATAAAAGCGATCTATCTGTCATACAGTGTTATTGTGTCTGTGTTGTGTCACGTGACAAGCTTGATGCGTCGCCATGGAAACAATAAGGACGAACGTTCTAAAATAACGGTCGCTTAAAAAAAAAACTCACTCTCAGGGGTCCGCTAGAATATTTTAAACTCACTACTGAAAGGGTTAATCATTTGTGAATGTGTCTCCTAAATCAGAAATTGAAAACCAGACACGTTTAACATTTGCATTCAACAAAAATCATTCAACAAGTGTATTTTGTCAGGTAATTATGACATTTAACCAATGTTTGAGATATGTGAAACACTTTTTTTACTGAAATACAGTGTATCAGTAATAATCTCAGTAATAATGTGTTATTTAAAAAAAAAGACTACAATTTTTTGACTAAACCTAGACTAAAATTAAAAGACTTTTAGTCGACTAAAACTTGACTAAGATACCTTGAGTTTTCTTTTGACTAAAACTAGACTAAAATGACGAGACTTTTAGTCGACTAAAACTTGACTAACAAAAAAAGATATGTGAATGACTAAATATGACTAAAACTAACAAGGACATTTGGCACAAGACTAAGACTAAGACTAAATTAAAAATAGGTGACGAAATTAACACTATGTCGATGAAATGTTTTTATCATGTTTATTTTTCAAATCCTCTGGTCACAATTGGAAGCCAAACTCAGAAATAGCATGTATCCATCAAACAGGCAAAAATAAGCAGTAAAAATAAGTAAATAAATAAATAAAAGTACTAGAGCAGTGGCCAAATCAGTCAGCAGGACACCATTTTGTTCCCTGACAGACTGTGGGGCTGCAGGCTGTGCACGTCAATGCTGTTTATATTCGGGTTTGAAAATAGCCTACAGTATGTCACAAAAGTATTTACACCCCTCACATTTCAGCAAATCTTCTTAAGGGACAATACTATAGAAATGAAACATGGATATATTTTAGAATACAGCACTTATTGTCAAAATAGCGGGCAACAAAAGTGAGTACACCCTAAGTGATAACAGCAGTATGTTGTTTAACCATGCAAAGCCACATGTCCTATTCATCATGTTTATGTTTTTGTCAGCTTGACAGGACCATACAAATCTGTGTATCTTGTATTAGAGCAGTTAAAATTTGGTGCTTTAAGTACAATTCTCTCATACTGACCACTGGATGTTCAACATGGCATCTCATGGCAAAGAACTCTCTGAGGATTTGAGAATTAGAATTGTTGCTCTCCACAAAGATGGCCAAGGCTATTAGAGGTTCAGTAACACCCTGAAACCGAGTTACACTACAGTGGTCAGGGTCATACAGAGTTTTCCAAGATGGGATCCATTCAGAACAGGCCTTGCAAGTGTCGATCAGTGAAGTTGAGCACTCGTTCTGCGCATCAGGTGCAAAATCTGGCTTCAAAAACAGATGCATGAGTGCCTGAAAGTATTGCTTTAAAGGTTGCAGAAGTAGAAGGTCAGCTTGTCAGTGCTCAGACCATACGCCGCACACTGCAACAAGTCGGTTTGCATGTGTGGCGATGCCCTGGTGAGGAGTACCAAGAAAAATATGCCTTGTCTACAGTCGCATGGTGGTGGTAGCATCATGGTCTGGGGCTGCATGAGTGCCGCTGGTACTGAGGAGCTGCAGTTCATTGAGGGAAACATGGATTGCATTATGTAGTGTACATTCTGAAGCAGAACATGATGCCTTTCCTCCAGAAACTAGGTCGAACGGCAGTTTTCCAACATGATAACGACCCCAAACACACCACCAAGATGACAACTGCCTTGCTGAGGAAGCTGAAGGTGAAGGTGATGGTGTGGCCAAGTATGTCTTCAGACCTGAACCCTGTTAAGCACCTGTGGGGCATCCTCAAGTGTAAGGTGGAGAAGCATGTGTCTAACATCCAGCAGTTCCATATGGAGTGGAAGAGGATCCCAGCAACAACCTGTGCAGCTCTGGTCAATTACATGCCCAGGATGATTAAGGCAGTGCCAGATAACAATGGTGCTAACACAATATATTGACAATTTGGACAAGTCCACTTAGGGTGTACTCACTTTTGTCGCCAGCTATTTTGACAATAATGGCTGTATGTTGAGTTATTTTCAGAGGACAGTAAACCTCTACTGCTATACAAGCTGCACATTGACTACTCTAAAATATATCTAAGTTTCATTTCTATAGTATTGTCCCTTGGGAAGATATACTGGAACGGTTGCTGAAATGTCAGTGGTGTACTGTGTGACAGTGTAAATGCCATCGTGTTGGGTCGGACTAGCGTCTAATTTCATCGGGTCTGTCACGTTGGGTTCAGGTAAGAAGTGATTTGGGTCAGGTATATCTCAGTTCTTTTAGTAGTACATTTTACACATACTGTCATATAAATTGTAGATAATGTACCTCAAAGCGATGCCTGTGTCTTTCCTCTACATAATCTACATCTCCGTAAAGTTTTCCTGAAAGAAAGAGAAAGCAAACATTTCATACATTTACATAATTCTAGTTCTCTATTACATATGTCTATTGGTATAATATTTCAAAAGTACTTACTAAGTATGCTGTTTTTGCTTTTGAAAATGGTTCTCCTTTTCCCCAGCCTCATGGTTCCGCCCATCTGCCCTGGATTGTGCTCTGGCATGTCAATCACCTGAGAGATGACCAATCAAACACGGGCTAATCATTACATCTGTTCCATTTGCTTCTGTTTAAAACACATTTAAACTAAATCCAATACTCACCACAGGATGCTTAGTTTCTGGGTCAAATTCTGTGGAGTTAGCATCTAGGAAAAACAGGAGTCACATGTTGTTCAGTGCTGCTTTGTAAACATTCAGTACTTTTTTTTTTTTTCCTTTTTGGGCGAATGAAGATTTTACCTTTCCAATCCAACATGTTCCTAGCAAATTCACAAACAGCAAGCTGCATCCCCAAACACACACCTGAAAGATGAACGGCACAAATGTGTTTCATTCACAGGCACTGCAGGACATTTAGTTTGAATGAATTTTAATGAGGTCCTACCCAGGAAAGGCTTCTTCTGTTTTCTAGCCCAGTTAATGGCTTGTATCTTGCCCTCTGTCCCTCGTACTCCAAAACCTCCAGGTACTAAAATACCGCTGAGAGACCACAGCAATTATATTAGAAAACCACATCAGGATAACAGGCGAAAACTGATACTGTGTGCAGATTGTATCCAATTCCTCCTCAATAAAAGAACACCATTAAGGAATTTTTACTAATTAAAATGCATGAAATCAGCCATGTATATTTTAGGATTATTAAACAGAGCGTGAATTATTACTCACTCCGCGCTGCAGAGTTTCTGCCAGGCCTCATGGTACTTCACAGGCTCTTCCTGTAGCGTACTGACCTCCAAATCTGCAGAGTCTACATACTAGAGAAAGAAATAAGAATTGGAGATAAAGATTAGCTCATTCAAATTAGGGATGTGCAACAGCGATTAAGTTCTCAAGTACTTGGTCGTGGAAAAAATATATTTATTTTTTCTGATCGGTCGTAGCACACTTTGGGCGACACCCTGAGCTCTGACTGTTTAGCATGCAGTCCAAAATATCAACGTGAGAAGAAAGATTTGCATAGCTTCGAAGTCTAAGTTAGCTACATGCATATCTGCCTAATCTATTAGGATGCGTTGGGATATTAACATTTATTACATGCTGAATGCACTGCATACCAGTGATTAGTTTTATGCTTCAATGCAATGCCAGATATCGACTGAGTTACTTGAGACGGTCATACTGCTTTTAGATGTTTCTTTCTTTAAAAAAAAAAAAAAATAAATAAATATTGATGTTATAATAATGCAGCAATACTTTTTTCATCATATTTGTTCAACAATCGGCACAATTCAATTCGTATGGCTTTGAAAACGTGCAGGCGATTTATGGAATCACTTAATGATACAGATGAAAATATAGCACAAATCTGCCATAAATGTTTGTAATGACTTTGTGCAAACCTATATTCTGTCCTCGCCCGTGTTTCAGCATGCTGTTATGAAAGCGCATCGCGGCGGGGGGCTTGCTCTCGCTCTCTCTCTAGCATGTAACTTAAAGGGATGGTTTGGAGTAGATTTGACTTCATTGCTATGCACTCCGAAGCCCATCTAAATGCCCCATCCGAAGTTTTTTTTAACTTAGTCGAACACCGACGGAGATATTCGAGCTTGTCGAATGGCTTGCTACAGCCGTACATGGTACATGTGATGTATCTCGTAAATTGCACCACTAGACGTGCACGTAATCTTACCAAACTTCTACAGTAGTGTAAATGGGGTATGTACTCACAAAACGCTGCATCGGAAAATTTGTAAGTCCACCATGAGTGTTTTAAAAACAACTGTTACCTGATCCCTACTAGTAGGGCTGGGCGATATGGTAAAACAAATTATCACGATAAATTTTTTTTATATCAGTTGATATCGATAATTATCACGATAAATGTCAAATCTACAATATTATCTATAAATACAATCTTATTAATATTAATAGAATATATAAAACGTTTTTATAAAAAAAATAAGAACTGTAATATGATACAGCACTTGTAACATGGCTCTGACTGTAAATGCAGAGTTTAAGTGATTTTTAAGTATATTTATCATTCAACAAAAATGTAAGAATAGACTAATCTTTTCAGCGTGCCAATCCCTTTGTGCGGCTGATTTACCACATTTTGTAAAATGTTTTAGCTGTCTGACAATATAAATAAAAAAAAAAATAATGGCTCAGGGCTCTACGCTTTCTTTTCTTGCTAGGAGCACATTCTAAACAATAATCAAAACTCTGATAAAACATTAGCCTTCCTATTACGAGGTGATATTAGACTCCTCAAAGTGATTTACAGGGGAATTTTGCTTTTTACCTTTGTTTTTACCTTTTCATGTTTAATGAGGCTCAGGGGTGACATGAGTGCAATCAGAATCATGGATTAATGTTTATTAAAATATAAAATTATTACAGAAATATTAAAGATTTAAATCCCTGAACAGGTGTCGCCAAGACACGGATTTATTTACTGAATCATATCATTCTTTTGATTCGTTTGAACGGATGGTTCATTCAGGAATAAAGCAAGTGACTGTCTTTATGAATGGGAAATTGAATCATTTCATTAGATTCAATTGAAAACGCACGTTTCATTCATAAACGAAACACCGCTGTGTTTGAATGGAGATGCGCGCAGTTGTGACTTGTTTCAGATTACTTTTGAGGACGAAATAAAGCAAATCAGGCAATAGTGTTGTAGTCAGTCAAAGTCACTTAATAATAACTTCTTGTTTATTTAACTGCTGCATTAGATCAATGTCATTTACAAACTCCCTTAAAAATGATTAAAAGCTGTCACTTATCTTAGTTCGCCATATCACAAAGCTCTATTATAAACAACGATGCTCTCTTTACTGCACAATCACTCTCTTATTTACACTCTCTCTACACTTTATTTATGAAAGGATTGGTGAGATCTGTCTGTGATACATTACTCAACGTTGCAAAAACACGTAGAAACCTTTGAAGCTCCGCTGAGCGCAAACACAAATATGCTGATCGGGACAGTCGCACATGGTGCTCCTAAATATTTTTTTACAGTCGCACGTACTAATTTTTAGTCGTAAATGCGAGTGAAATGGTCGCACTGTAGAGCCCTGTGGCTGTAAATATACTGCGCTGCGTTAAGCAGAGTGCGTAAACATTATCGAGCGCTTATCGAACTGTCATTATCCTTTTATCGAAAAAAATCTGTATCGTGATAATTATCGTTATCGAATTATCGCCCAGCCCTACCTACTAGTCTCAAAGTCGACGTCACTTCCCTGGTTTGGGAAAAGCATGTACGTTGATGTAGTAGGTGGACTTTTACGTGGGGCATTTAGATGGGCTTCGGAGTGCATAGCAATGTAGTCAAATCTACTCCGAACCATTGCTTTAAGTTCACTGGCATTTGCATGTTTTGTGCAGATACAAGTTGTAACGATACTAATTTATCTGATTTATGTCATAGTATGTGTCATAGATCAGGCTTCAGTTTATTGGCATAAGGTCACTAAAGCTTCACCTGAGGCAGCTAATCCTTTTTAGATGTCTTTTTTAATAACACTGCTGCATCATAATCATAATCCAACAGTGTTCTAATCATGTGTTCATGTTTTAATAGAAAGGTTTTCACGTCATTTTAATTTTAAAAACATTTATTTTCCTAACAGTCTTAAGATATTTTCATTATGTCCATTACAGCCATGCCCCGCCCCTCACACACACCCCGCCCCCAATTACTCGACTACTCGTTTTTGAAACCTATCGATGATCAACTGATTTGCATGTGAAACTGGCCTTTTATTAAGAAGCGAAAGTGCACCAATGGAATGGAGGAGGAATCGGGAGCAATAATCGTTTTCTCTTGATTATTGTATTTTCATCATCGTTTGAAGCCAAAATCGAAAACTAATACTTTTCGATTACACCGTTTAATCCCAAATTGTTCCCAGACATGAAAATATCCAAATGACGTGTCATTAGTAACCCTTTGAAATATTCAATAATTATTTGATTGATGTGTTTCTGACAATTGTGAGAGTGCAATGTGTGCACTGAATGAACATATTTCTGCAGTCATAAAAATTGTTATATATCTTAGCCCAGCTACTTTGAACTCTTCGAACACATTCTACTATTTTGCATAAAAAAAAAAAACTTTATACAACATTGATAGGAACACTGACATAACAATAACTCAATCTATGACCACACTCAACAAAACTGAATATATGTGAATACATATATTAATACTAGACACCTTACAGATAATGTGTAGCAAAAATCTGTCATATCTTTATTAACATACTTTACTAGCCTTTCGTTTTGGAGCTCTGATGCAGCCATTATCTTCTCAAGGTGCCAATTCTCTAGTCACGTGCCAATTTGCACTATTCATGTGAAACTGCACACATTTAATTGAGACCCTTTATTTTTTCCATATTTGCAGGAAGTGCACTTAAACATCAGTTAGTAAGGTTTTTAGAGCTTTAGAAATGACCTTTTTTATGGTCACTATTTTGACCGGTGGGATTAAACAGGTGAAAGATAATCTATTCTTCTCAATCTCAATCTGAAAGGTTTCACTCACCTTAACCTCTAGTTTGTGGCTGATGGCGAGAGCGGAGTGTTCCAGGGCTTTGATCACGGAGGCATACGAGTCGGAGAACTTGGTGTATTTCCCCACCAGAGCAATGGAGCACTGCTCCAACAGCCTGTCTGACCTACCATTTCAAACACAACGAAAACATTTAAAGAGCCTTTGCCAGTCTTTATTTTATATTTCAAACAAATCTCAAAAGACCTGTATTATCCTTCTCTACATGATCTATGATAGCTCAATATATCTCAATGTATAAACTGATCCTGAATCATTCCTAAGTTTTGAGTGGTACTAACCAGAAATGTTCACAAGTCTTTAACCTGGAGTCCGAGTCAAGTCTCAAGTCATTTACAAGCCTTTTTTAGTAAATGACTGGGAGTCTGTAGGCTCACTAAAAAAATCCCATTTAGAATCCTCATGTATTGAAATCTTCCTATTTATGAAAATGTTTTATAGGCTATAGACAAAATATATGATCTATAATCTGTGTGTTTTTTTTTTTTTAAAGAGGTATTACATTGAAAGGTTGAAGTAACACTCCACTTTTTTTTGGAAATGGGCTCATTCTCCAACTCTCCCTGAGTTAATAAGTTGAGTTTTACCGTTTTGAAATCCATTCAGCCGTTCTCCTGTTCTGGCAATATCACTTTTAGCATAGCTTAGCATAGATCATTAAATCCTATGAGACCAATAGCATCGTGTTCAAAAATGACCAGCGATTTTCGGTATTTGTCCTATATTACAACTTGACTCTTCTGTAGTTATATTGTGTACTAAGACCAGCGGAAAATTTAAAGCTGTGATTTTCTAGGCTGATAAGATTAGGAACTACACTCCCATTCCGGCGTAATAGTCAAGGAAGTTTGCTGCCGTAACATGGCCGAAGCAGGCGCAGTAATATCACGCAGCACATCGCAGCACAACGTGACCAACTGCATGCACAGGGAGCGTTCCTCATTGGAAGTTACCTAGCTGGGAACTAATTTCAGGTGCTGCGTGATATTACTGCCATATTACGGCATCAAACTTCCTTGACTATTACGCTGGAATGGGAGTGTAGTTCCTAATCTTATCAGCCTAGAAAATCGCATTTTTACATTTTCCGCCGGTCTTAGTACACGATATAACTACAGAAGAGTCAAGTTTTAAATAAAATACAAATATTGAAACTCGTTGGTCATTTTTGAACGCGATGCTATTGGTCTCATAGGATTCAATGATCTATGCTAAGCTATGCTAAAAGTGATATCACCAGAACAGGAGAACGGCTGAATGGATTTCAAAACGGTAAAAAATCAACTTATTAACTCGGGGAGAGTTGGAGAATGCGCCTATTTCCAAAAAAAGTGTTCCTTCAATGTACATCCATCCAGTCTGTTGCTTATGTTTTAATCCATTACCATGTTCAAAATTGTTTTTCTGTAAGCAAAGTCCTTTCTACCATGACACATAAGGAAATATGTAACACAGATATTACAAAACCATATAAATTAAGTATTTCTTTTTGATAGAAGTCAGGTTACTCAATTTAAGATCCAACGACCTCTGTATTTTCTCTCAAGCAGAGGTCCGAAAAAAAACAAAACAAAAAAAAACCATGCAAGGTCATGTGACAAAATACTGTTTCTGTTCAGGGTTTTCATTTTAGGTCGAGTCTGAAGTCAAGTCTGAAGTTTATAAAAATGCGACTCTAGTGCAACTTGAGTCTGTCACTAACTCGAGCGGCCATCTCTGGTACTAACCTGTCTGACATCTCTTTCCACTTTGCAAGCATTTTCCTGGGTCTGTTTTCAATGGGCAGATTCAGTCTGCGACAGAAATATCCCACAACGCCCTGGTCTTCTAAGAGCAGTGGCACTCTGTAGATGGATGATACATCATGTACACAGATCACCTGCAGAGAAAAACAATTGAGGTTATTGGATTTCATCTAACAAACAACTTTAAACATGAAATGTGTGTATGGATGTTTTCAAACCATGATTTATTAATAACTCCCATACTAAAATAAAAAAAAAAGAAATGAGTTATAAAAAGAAAGCCCTTACTTGCACATGGTTTGGGTGTTTTATGCAAATTAATCAAATCAACCTTGGGGCACATGGTTGTTCATAACACACCAAATTTGTTAGTATTACAATGTGGTTAATTCACAATATGTGCTTACTGATTTTCATGAGCAGTTCTTCTGTGGTTAGATAGAAACCAATAAATAATCCTTGCAAATATTAGTGAATGACACCCCACTGTTGAGACATATTTTAGATCAGTTTCAGCAGAAATCAGTGCCTTTACATGTTTTTTTTTGTCAGCATGTTCTTGATAAACATGCTATTGATACTGTTATAATGCCAGTTATTCTGAGGTTTGTAAAAAATGTATTTATGAGGCTCCTTGGTGATCTTCAGTCCAGCAGGATCTAGACTAACCTGTTCAGGTTCCACATGACAGAACATGGAAATCTTCTCTTTAACAGAGTTATCAAGTGGAGTGGAGCAACGACACATGATCTGCAAGAGAAAAAACAAAAGAACACTCAAAACTGTGCCCGACATGATCAATGTGGACATGATTCGCTGTTTTATAAACAAAAAATATCAGCATACTCCGTCTTTACTTCGAATAATATTTTTATGCATTTGAACGCCATTACAGCTGAATATGGCTTGGTTGGATTTTGTTTCAATGATTTTTATCAACATATTTGAATAGGCTAAATATCTGTAACTTTTATTTGCTCAAAACTAACAAAAATGTTCCTTTGATATCTGTTGATGTGCTTTTAAGGCGAGACACTGCAGGTGTTGTTATCACCTTACTTACCCAGTTGATTGATTACATTGATATTTGCAAACATTTTTTGCATTACAAGTTTTCTAAAATGTTAGGTTTAAATATGCAAATGAGACATTATTTAATAAAATCTGTGCTAATTTGCATACATTTCTAGTACAAAAATCTAAACACTGGATAAAGTCAGTTTCAAAATTCTTGTTTAATTTTTTTGACACATTAGAGTCAAAAGTTTTTAGAGAGGGGATTTTGGGCATCTCATTTTTGTCAATAAAATGTTGTATATAATCAAGCAAATTATATATGAACAAATCCCTGTGTAAAAACCTTCAGGATATAGACAGGAATAAAAATGTAAAGTTGGTGTGTGTTAGTGCTACTGAAGTGGAGATTTATGGTTCAGTGTAGAGAAAATGGGATTTAAAAATATTAATTGTATTGCAATCTATTGACACAAATAGATAAAGTGCTATAAAAGAAACACTTGTGTCTTTTGGGTGTTTTCTTTCCACTAGTCTGAAAAAGCAGGTGCCTGCAGTGTCTCCCCTTAAAGGGAACATGGTTAAGACATCTAAATGTGCAATATGTCATTTATTGATAGGTAGTGGTTGAAATGGACATTGCAGTCCAAATTCTAAAATAATGGACAGAGTAGTTTTTAAAGCCCACTTATTTGTCTCAGACTGTATGCTCATGCAGGTTGCCAGATTGCAGATGCTTTGCTTTGTAGATGGATGTTGAGGTTTTTGTAGGTCAGGTAAAATCTGCAATCTCTGACCCAGTTCATTTGCTGACTTCCACGCCTTAAACACAGTGTTTTCCCGCAACTGGCAACCTGGGGTGTCGAAATCCTATTGGACATATTTGTAGTGGACGAATCACACAGAAGCAGACATTCTGACGGTGTGTTTTCAAAACATCTGAAAATATTGTTATGCTTTAGTACAGTTTATTACATTATATACATCAATTTAATTTCTCTTCGAAGGTTTTAATGAGCTGACAGATACTAAAACACATCAAAGCCCTTAATTTATCAGAAATATCACGATTTTATCACAACTCTTTGTTATGTTTGTTTTACTATTTTACAAGTTGTCTGAGTAGCACAGCCAAACTAATTTCCCTATTTTAAAACCAAAACCTTCCAAAATGAATGGCAGATATTTAGGCTAAAGTGGGCAAAGATAAAAAAAAAAAAAAATCTTTGTCATTAGTTTATCCTTGTTATTAAAAAAGAAGAATATAGATAGGCTACATAATATACAAATGTGACCCTGGAGCACAAAACCAGTCTTAAGTCGCTGGGGTATATTTGTAGCAATAGCCAAAAATACATTGTATGGGTCAAAATTATTGATTTTTCTTTTATGTCAAAACTCATTAGGAAATTAAGTAAAGATCATGTTCCATGAAGATTTTTTGTAAAATTCCTACTGTAAACCTATCAAAATGTAATTTTTGATTAGTAATATGCATTAAGAACTTAATTTGTACAACTTTAAAGGTAATTTTCTCAGCATTTTGATTTTTTGCAACCTCAGATTCCAGATTTTCAAATAGATGTATCTCAGCCAAATATTGTCCTATCCTAACAAACCATATATCAATAGAAAGCTTATTTATTGATGTATATATCTCAGTTTTGTCAAATTTAACCTTATGACTGGTTTTGTGGTCCAGGGTCACAAATATAAATACACCTACTGTACCTGAAAATTAAAGCACTGTTTGTTATCAGTAGCATTTAAAAGTAAAACACCATATACATAAATTATACATTGACTCTTATTAAAGTAACTGTATTAAAGTTCTTCAGTCAAGAGCAGTGAGTGATTTTCCTTTGTTTTGTTTTATAAGCCTACCATCACCCAAAAATGACAATTCTGACATTTTTGAACGTAAAACTTATTTTGAACAATGTGGGTAACCAAATAGTTGCTGGTCCCCAGTTACTTCCATAGTATTTTATTTATTTTTTTCCCCAATATCAAAGTGATACTGTTATCTACATTCTTCAAAATATCTTTTTTTTTTGTGTTCAGCACAAGAACAAAATGAATAGAAATTTGGTACAACATGTGAGTGACTACATTTTTGGGTAAACTGTCCTTTTAATGACAATCTGCAGCATGCTCATTTCTGTCGCTTTAAAGGAGAACTCCGGTGTGATTTTGACCTAAAGTGTATTGAATCATGATACCGAGTGTGAACGTACCTTGCATATCTCATCTCGGTTTGTGTCCTGCTGTCCGAAATCTGGGGTCAGTTAGCCGATGCTCACAACAGGTTGTATAAATCTACTCGTAAATGAACTACCGGTGCTTTTTCTGAGTTCTCAATGTCTCGTTTTAAATGTCAGGGCCCTTGGAAGTCTACCGATGAAGTATGGAGCTACTTTGTGCCTCGTAAATGGCGTAAAACAGTGATTTATTTACATGGCTATTCCGATGCCCTGTTGACTCTCATTGACAACCTGTTGTGAGCATCGGCTAACTGACCCCAGATTTCGGACTGCAGGACACAAACCGAGATGAGATATGCAAGGTACGTTCACACTCGGTATCATGATTCAATACACTTTAGGTCAATATCACACCGGAGTTCTCCTTTAAGAGCTGCACTCATCTAATGTCTACAGACGCTCATCCGTTTTTCTCTCAACTGTTTACTTTCACTTTGGACATAACCAACTGTGTTTATATGTAATCCTTGTGTGTTTTGACAGTATTAGCAAATCAGACGCCAAAGATAGCTTAGTCCAGTAACCAGGCGCAGTTTGACAGTCTTTTAGCAAAAGCTTCAGGTTTACGTGCTCATAAAGCGCATGCCAGAACAGCGCACGGACGAAATAACATTTTACCAGTGAGACTTTGAAGCACATGCAAATAATGTACTTTTGTGATTGCAAAACGAATAAATGCAGTGTCCTATTAGTGAAAGCATGTCGTGTCGTACAGTATGTTGAGACAGAGGCACAATACTACGATCAAAAATGGTCATACTGCACACCACTAACTGTAAATGAAAAACAAAAAACTGAAATTGCATGCAGAAATGCTCTATGCAGCTTGACTCACCAGGTCAGGTGACAGCCCCAGTCCTCTGAGCTCTCTCACACTGTTCTGAGTGGGTTTGGTTTTCTGCTCTCCTGTAGCGCTGGGCTGGACATCACAGACTCACATTATTACTGCATGTGCATGATATGGTCTATCACATATGGTTTAATGAACTGCTCTGTGTGCAAATGCAAACAACTCCTGACCTGCGGCACCAGGCTGACGTGAATATTGCAGAAATTCTCTCTCTTCACTTTAAACTGGAACTGTCTGAAGGCCTCGATGAAAGGCATGCTCTCTATGTCTCCAACCGTACCGCCCAACTGCAAACACAACCAAACGGCAGACATTAGAAACCTCTTAAAACCTGTATTTCAATCAATGCAAGTGTCCAGCTCTTTGCTCACCTCAATGACGCAGACCTGGGGCTCAACGCCGTCGTCATCCACAGGAACTTTAGCTTGACGCATTACCCACTCCTGAATAGCATCAGTTATGTGTGGCACCACTGGAACAAATAGACATACAATGAAACATGAGAACATAGACATGCCAACCTCTCTTTCCAACACAGTGTGCATAATTCATGTGAAACACACTTGTTTACATCCTTACAATCTACACTACAGAGCTGTCACGATTCGTCGTTTCTAATCGACTACTCGATTTTTAAAAATGCTCGATTTCATTTTGCCTGCGTCCAGTTACCAGCCAAAATATCCCTGAAGTGGCACATCTCCTGGACCAGAATCCATGAAACGCATTATCAGATCTACGTTAAAATCATAATTGAGCATAAATGTGAATTCACAAAAGCTACAATTTAGTTAAGGCGAGACACTGCAGTTACTCAGTTGATTGATTACATTGATAGTTGCAAACATTATTACAAGTTTTCTAAAATGTTAGGTTTAAAAATGCAAATGAGCCATTATTTAATGAAATATGCACTCATTTGCATACATTTCTAGTACAAAAATCTAAACACTGGACGAAGCCAGTTTCAAAATTCTTGTTTATTTTTTTATTTTTTTTTTACATATTAGAGCCAAATGTTTCTCCAGAGGGGATTTTGGGTATTTCATATTTTCACTCCATAATTCAGAAAAACTTAGAACAGATGTAAAACGATGCACTTTGGGGGAATAAAATGTATAAAATCAAGCTAATTGTATATGAACAAATCCCTCTGTAAAAACCTTCAGGATATAGACAGGAATAAAAATGTAGTTTGGTGTGTGTAAGTGCTACTGAAGTGGAGATTTATGGAAGAAACAAAAAACAAAAGAAAACGCCCTTTAAAAATATGTATTGTAATTGAAATCTATTGACACAAATAGAGAAAGTGCTATAAAAGAGACACTTAACAGTGTCTTCTGGATGATTTCTTTCCACTAGTCTGAAAAAACACTTTATGAAAAACCAAAAAGCCCTACTCTGCAGTAGTGTTGTTTTTCTGCGGCCCATTTTAATTTTAGTTTTAGTCTAGTCTTTGTGTGAAGCTGTCATTTTAGTTTATTAGTTTTAGTCACGTTCATACACTTCTTAGTCTAGTCAAGTTTTAGTCGACTAAAAGTCTGAGCATTTTAGTCTTATTTTAGTCAGAATTACCCATGACTATTTTCATCTAGTTTTAGTCGACGAAAACTGATGACATTTAGTCAATTTTTAGTCAATGAAAATTGTATTTTAGTCTATTTTTAGTAATGCAATTTTAACCCAGTCAATATAGTATAAGAACCTAGTAGTATAGACGAAACCAAAGTTTTTTTTTTTTTTTTAGCCAAACCCATTTCAAACAAGGTTATCTTATATTATTGTCACCTTATAAGCTCAAGAATACATCCATTCCAGACATGGAGGATGCTCTAATTTGAAATTACAACATTTATTTTACCTACCAAACATGTTAGAAGTAGCCTACACACATAAATTGAAATAAAAAAAATTAAAACAATAAATAAAATAAAATAGCATCACATGACAATGGCAGAAAAAAAATAGATTCAAGTTCAACAAACGTGACTGCTTCATATTCTGATTCAAACACGAACCCCTTGCGCAGGTTTCAAGTGTCATTCACTTCTTTATTAAGAATAAATCATAATACGAATAAATATGTCCCTGTAGTTTTGTGCATGTTCATTTTGTAGTAATTTCCTGCTTCAAAAGCACTTCTGATTAATAATAATATTAGTCAATTTAACAATATTCTTCATTTACTTTGATCATCTATGGCTACACAAATCATGCTTGTACTTTTATAAGTTTATTTACACATTAATTAATTTGTTTAAGTAAAATATTTCTTATGGTTTTCGTAGCACAAATTGATTCTTTTTATGAAACGGTCCAAAAATCGCTTTGACATCTGGGACGCAAAAGAAACTTTTTCCACCTTTGACCACAAGATGTCATTAGTGTACAACGTGTTGAAAAGCTTCGAGTTATGAATCTTTTTAGATCCAGTTGAGGGGAACGCTTTGGTCCTTCGAAAAGCTTCATTTTCCCATCACTACTAAAAGTAGGAAAAAATGTATGAGTCGTTTCTTCTTTTTCTCCCAAAGACGAACCACAGCTGACCGGCCATCGGTCCCTTTCTCTGTGTCCAACTTAACTTTGTTTGTAGTCGTCTTCTATCTAGATAATGACGCGAGTGTGACTTGAGAAAGTGATGTCTTCTGAGGTTTAGTCTAGAAGGGATACAGCTCTGGCTACTGGGCATACGCACATCAATCTAACGTTATAACATTTCGTTTCGTCTCGTTTTCGTCGCCGAAAATGAAGAGACATTTAAGCATGTTTTTTATTTTGTAAACCACATTTAGTCTCGTTTTTATTCGTAAACGAAATCGCATATACATTTTATTATAGTCATGGTCACATGACCAGCATTTTCGTTTCGTCTCGTTTTCGTCACGTGATAAAGCTTCTTTGACGACGATATTTAGTCATAATTTTCGTTGACAAAAGCAACACTACTCTGCAGGCCTTTGTTGTAATGCATAATGTACATTAGCTCTATTGTTTATAATACATTATGTATTTCAACTGTTTTTTTTTTTTCAATAAAACCATATGATTTCTTGCTTTTGATACTTTATTTGAACCAATTATTATTGTCTCATTGCTATTATATATGTATTTTAAAGGAATAGTTCACCCAAAAATGATAATTTGATGTTTATCTGCTTAGCCCCAGGGCATCCAAGATGAGGGTGACTTTGTTTCTTCAGCAGAACACAAACGAAGATTTTTAACAAAAACTGGTGCAGTCTGACAGCCAAATAACGGCAGTCAATGGTTACCAAATCTTTAGAGGAAAGAAAAACATGCACAGACAAATCCAAATTACACCCTGCGACTCGTGACGATACACTGATGTCCTAAGACACGAAACGATCGTTTTTTGTGAGAAACTGAACAGTATTTATATCATTTTTTACCTTTGATACACAGCCACGTCCATCTGTCCTGAGCACGAGTTTAGCTTTCGGCTCATGATATGTGAACGCGCTCTGGTGTAGTATATGCAAACACCGGAAGCGATCTGTCGCATGTAAACGACACTCATTGTTTATACAGTGCATAGAGATTGTGGGTATAGCGGCTATTCAAAATGGTGATTACTTGAGCTTATCCTGATTGTTTAAACCGATTTAAAGCTAAAAGATTACTTTCGCTTGCGCAAACTCATCCGGGACTATTCACCGATTTCCCCTTACGGCGTTTGTGTATACTACTCCAGAGCGCATACGAGGGATGTGCGGTATACCGGTACTGTGAAAATACCGGTATTAATTTTTTTTAAAACGGTACAATATCAAAAGTTTGCTCTGTCCGGTTTTTCATCCGCTGTTCCGATTTTCACCACTATGCGGCAGTGTTCTGTGATAACAGACAAATGGCAATGGATCACACAGATGAAACGCGCTCTGCAGCGGTCAAAGGAGCTAGCAAAAAAAAATGAAGACTGAAAAGATATGTATATGTGAACCCATTTTATTCAGTCCCAAAATCACAATCCAACCTGTATCCTCTACTCTGTTAGGTTGCATTCTGGTTGCATTTTCTTTGTGATAAAGACTGAAAAAATGTGACCCTGGACCACAAAACCAGTCATAAGGTTACATTTTACAAAACTGAGGTGTATATATCATATGAAAGCTGAATAAATAAGCTTTCTATTGATGTATGGTTTGTTAGGATAGGACAATATTTGGCCGAGATACATCTATTTGAAAATCTGAAATCTACGGGTGCAAAAAATCAAAATACTGAAAAAAAATCACCTTCAAAGTTGTCCAAATTAAGTTCTTAACAATGCAGATTACTAATAAATAAATACATTTTGATATATTTATAGTAGGAATTTTACAAAAAATCTTCATGGAACATGATCTTTACTTAATTTCCTAACGATTTTTGGCATAAAAAAAAATTATAATAATTTTGACCCATACAATGTATTTTTGGCTATTGCTACAAATATACCCCAGCGACTTAAGACTGGTTTTGTGGTCCAGGGTCACATATATTAAGAGATTATTTTAATTAGATCTCTTCAGTTTTGTTTCTTCTAAAATCAAAATTGTAGTTTTTATTATTTTCTTGTAACAATTTCTTTGCACAGTTGTTCATAGAGTTTTCAATTCACCTATATTTGCCTGTTTCCTTTTTTTTTTTTTTTTACCTATGGTATCGATTTGGTATCGATACCAAGGTATTAGATCCTAGTATCGTACCGAAGTCAAAATTGTGGTATCGAGCCATCCCTAGCGCATACACACGTCACGAGCCAGATGTTAAACTCGTGCTCAGGACAGATGGACGTTGCTGTGTATCAAAGGTAAAAAAATGATATAAATACTGTTCAGTTTCTCACAAAAAACGATCGTTTCGTGTCTTAGGACATCAATGTATCGTCACGAGCCGCAGGGTGTAATTTGGATTTGTCTGTGCATGTTTGTGTTTACTTTTAAAGGTCTGGTGCCCATCCACTCACATTATTTGGCTGGCAGACTGCACCGGTTTGAGTTAAAAATCTTTTTTGTGTTCTACTGAAGAAACAAAGTCACCCTCATCTTGGATGCCCTGGGGGTAAGCAGATAAACATCAAATTATCATTTTTGGGTGAACTATACCTTTAAGTCATTTCAAAGGTTAGTTCTCTTATATCTACATTTGTATTACCACAAAAAAGCCTAATTGTAATTATAGTTTTATTTACAATTTTTTTTTTTTTTTTTTTTAGTTTAAATTTTTCTATACTCTGTTTTAATAGTTAAATTATCATTATTATTATTATTTGAAACAAAAAGCCTGTGTAATTAATGGAGTTTTACAGTTTTATTTTTACCAAATTATTTTCTACTACTTTTCTGGATTCCATTTTACATGGTTCCATTAAAATTTAATAAACATCTCCAATTAATTTATTGTATTAAAATCAAAAGTTCTAAAGTAAAACTAACGATTTTTTTGTTGTTGGAAATAAGTCGTTTAGATTAATCGATTAATAAATAAATTAGTCGATAGATTAATCAATATAAAAATAGTTATGCGTGACATGCTGTTGATTACCTCCAGAAAATTATTTACCTAATCTCTCAGTTTTTAAAACTGCACTTACAAGTCTATAGGGCAGATATTGAACAAGAACCTAAATAAACAAAACATAAAAGGGCGTGTTTCACTTGGATCAGTTAAAACAAACTCTAGTGCAGTTGCATTGCCAGTGTAATTAAAACAGATGAACGCCGCATTGTCTCAACCTTGGGCCAAGACCCATCTTTACAGGCTGTTTCGATCCACTTTTAAGTGAAAACAAATGCACAAATAATCAAGGACATCTAGACTGACCAAAATCCATTACAGCTCAGTATAGGCAACTGTTTCCTTGAAGCAGATCTTAGTTTGTTTGCACAACAGAGGACTTCCTGTTGCCGTTTTAACTTATTTACACAGTGCTCTTTGTGAGTTTTCAGCTGGTAAAAATTATACTCTACGTTCACACAAGAAGTGCATTTAGCTCAGCACCAGGGGTGTGCGATATGACTATTTTTGATCGTGGATGATTGAAATGTCTTCACAATCTGCTTTTGAAAAAAATATATCGTAGTATCGTGCTACAGTGTGCCTCCGTACAACACGACATCGATTCACACACGGGACACTGCACTTACTGGCACACAAGTACATTATTTGCATGTGCTTTAAAGCTTTGCCGGTTAAATAACGCTATTTTGTCCGTGTGCTGTTCTGGCATGCGCTTCATGAGCACGTACACCTGAAGCGTGCGCTAAAAGCCTGTCAAACAGCGCCTGATTACCGGACCAAGGTTATTTTTGTAAACGAAAAGGATCGATCAGAAAACATTTTCGTAAACTAAAATAAAATAAAAACGTCAAAATCAATGAAAAACCGAAACTACACGAAAATAACTTTCTTTGAAAAACCTAACAAAAATAAAATAATCGTAATCATTACGTTCTCACCCCATGGTGGAAAAATAGACTGCGACCTAAACAGCACCCGCATTAAATCTAGACTACTGCATTAGTTTTAGGCAAAATTATTTATTTTTTATGGAACACAAGCAATCAAACCAATATACTAGAGCTGATTAATCGTTACAAGATCTAGATTCAAAAACAGACGCGATCATTTCTAAATGACAACGATTCCTCATGTCTATTAAACCTTTGAAAAAGTTTCATGGAACATTCAAATCGGTATTTGCACTGCCGCTGACAGAGAGAGAGAGCAGTCATCATGTTTAAGTAAGAAACAGCTTCACAAACAGTCTTTTCAAATACCATTCATATTATCACAGCTATAGTCTGATTAAAGGTCATAGTTTGGATATAAACATTGATGTCCATGGTAGAGATCAATATAGAGCTCATATTTTGAAAGTAATTGCCTCTTCAAATAACATTTGTGTCGATCGCATTGTTTTGCCACTAGGTGGAAACAAACAACTGTTAAAACACGTATTTGTCATTGAACAGAGATTTATTCAAAAACGCTGATTCATCCAGTAATGTTTTTATAAGTCATTTATTCATTCAAACCACTTTTTCATAAATTTAATATTAATATATATATATATATATATATATATATATATATATAAAATTGTAAATACAAATATTATGTATTAAATGATTAATAATTCATTCAAACAAATTAAACATTTTTAAATAGACTGCAGCAATTGATATTTTGTCTCACATTATTTTGCTTAGTTTACAATTTCGAGGAAATCGTGATCTCTATTTGTTCTCTAAAAAACTAAAACTGAAATTAAACTATATCACAAAAAAAATTAAACTGAAACTAACAAAATTGTTAATGAAACTAATAAAAAAAGGAAACTAAATTTTATTGCAAATTTGAAAACTATATTAAAATTAAACAAATTTAAAAAAGCAAAACTATAATAACCTTGTACTGGACTAAGCTATCTTTGGCGTCTGATTCGCTAATACTGTCAAAAACACGCATGGATTACATAAACACAGCTGGTTATGTCTTAAGTGAAAGCTGAGAGAAAAACGGATGTGCGTCTGTAGACATTAGAGCGACAGAACTAAACATGCTGCCGACTGTCATTAAAGAGAGTTCACCAGAAAAAACTACTCACTCACTTATTGTGCCAAACCTCTATTCATTTTTTTGGATGTGGATAACACTACAGTTGCTGGTCCACACTGCCCTTGATAGTGGGGAAAAAATAATAAAATACTATGGAAGTAACTTCAAGTTCAATAAGTTTTATGTTCAACATGTTTTATGCTTAAAAAATACAGTTCCTTTAATAAGACTCGATGTATAATTTATGTATATAGTGTATATCGTGTTTTATTTTTATATTTGTTAAATCAATTTATTGAATGCCACTGCTAAATACACCTACTGTACCTGAAATGTAAAGTTTTATTTGTATTTTTTGTGCATTTGCAACATGTAGCCTATCTTTGTTCTCATTTTTAATAACAAAGATTAAAAAATTACAAAGACTTTTATCTTCGCTCAATTTGGCCTACACATCTGCCATTCTTTTCATTTTATATTTTGTTACAATGTAAGGCTTTGGTTTTGAAATAGGGATATTAGTGTGGCTGTGCTGCTCAGACAACTCGCAAAATAGTAAAACCAACATGACAAAGAATCGTGATAAAACCTTGATATTTCTGAAATTATTTTTGCCATATCGCCCACCCCTACTCAGCACATAGCATCGTTTTGTACGTTTTGCAAATTCCAACCCAAAATATATGCCATAAAATCTGTCCATTTAGGTATCCTTATCCTTACACCTTTTGTTTTGTACCTTTATGTTCAGTGTTTAAAATGACAGTCTGATAGCTGCATTTACATTACATGGTAAAGCACTCTCAGGTTGATTTCATGCCTCATTCATATGTGACCCTGGACCACAAAACCAGTCATAAGGTTAAATTTTACAAAACTGAGATGTATACATCATATGAAAGCTCAATAAACAAGCTTTCTATTGATATGTGGTTTGTTAGGACAGGACAATATTTGGCCGAGATACATCTATTTGAAAATCTAGAATTTGAGGGTGGAAAAAAAATCAAAATACTGAGAAAATCACCTTTAAAGTTGTCCAAATTAAGTACTTAACAATACATATTACTAACCAAAAATTACATTGATATGTTTACAGTAGGAATTTTACAAAAAATCTTCATGGAACATGATCTTTACTTAATTTCCTAATGATTTTTGGCATAAAAGAAAAATCAATAATTTTGACCCATACAATCTATTTTTGGCTATTGCTACAAATATACCCCAGCGACTTTAGACTGGTTTTGTGGTCCAGGGTCACATATGTGGAAATAAATCTGATGGGCTGGATACATGCATTTACATCTGCTACGCAAGCAGACAGACTGGATATTCCCCTGTGGTACATCATTAAACAAGCGATTATAGCAAATGATGTCAACTAAGTTGGACACACCAAGCACAAAAACATGACTCTTTTCACTGGCACTATGGAAAATGAAGGATCAACCCAGTGGAGTCATGCTGAACTTGTATGCCTTTTGAGCTTTCGTGGCAAGTAAAAGCTTGTATTATCAAAAGCCCAAGCTTTTCTAGGTCAGTATGTCAACCATACTTTAGATATGGGTCAGCTTTAAAAGGTTATGTAAGCTGGTGATCCAAAAAAAAAAAAAAAAAGATGCAAAATCAGGGCTCTAGACTAACTTTTTGCACTGGTTGCACTGGTGCGCCTAACTTTTTTTCTTAGGTGCACCAGCACAAAAGTTAGGTGCACCCAAATTTTCAACCGCATCACATTTAACACCGCAGTTTTACAAGTTCACTTTTTTTTTACTTTTTTATTTTATTTATTTTTTAATCCCTGTCCATATAGGCAATATTGACTTGTAAATGATTAACTAACAATCTGGTCAATATAAAGTTCTTTATTTGAAGCATATTTTTTCCCCCAGTACTTTACCCTACTTTGTGTAATAACGAAAACATTTCAGTGAAAAAATAAGTCCAAAACTCTCTGTTTTAACATTTTGAACAATAGGGCTCTACAATCTTTTTTTTTTTTTTTTTTTGAAATTCTTGTTTTAATTTTTCTCATAATCAAATGAAAGCATAAACATTTATTTATTTTTAATCAAATTAAAAATAAACCTTTTTAATTTTTGGCAAACATATATATGATTTATAAATAGGAATATATAAACACCTACATTATACTGTACAAAAGTAATACATGACTAATATTGTTCTGTTTCATGTTAAACCGTACTTTTATTTTGACAGGTTGCCGTGGAGTTTCTGTGTGTACAGTATGATATGATGCTTTCTCAAATGAAACGGTAAAAGTGACACAGTAGGTTTGGAGATTGAGTTTAACTGTTCATGTGAGATGCAAATGCCAAAAATTAGCGGGAGCGTCGCGCGTGCTTCAGTAGCCTATACGCGTGTAGTTAAAAAAAAAAATACACGTCTCCACCATTAATACATAGAGGCAAACGGAAACATGCAGGATTCATTTTAAACGGTCTTTTTGCCTTTCAGTTTTCATAGACATATGTATATATATCTATGTTCATAGACACTAGTCCATATCGCGATTTGAATTAAGTGACAGACCAACTTTTGATTTATCAATCCAGAAATCAACGTATTACGTGGCATTCCGCGCCATAGTAAATTCGGTTTTTATGAATGGAGTCCGCGATCCAGTCCGTGTTTTTGCGGAGGAGGCATTGTAAACGCTTGACAATGTAGAGACATTCTGACTGCATCACATGCATTTTCAAACGTACACACACGTACAGGAATATCTGGACCACTGCCAATCAGAGGGGGGCGGGATCCGTCCTTCATCTCTGATTGGTTTAGACCACGATATGGGTCTAATGTGTGTCTGTTGTTGAGTGACGGAGTTTCGTTTTTTTCCCCCTTGAACGGCTGGTCGCACCGGTGCAACCTTTGATTTTTTTTAGTCGCACCATTGAGAAATCAGGTCGCACGTGCGACCAAATTGGTCGCACTCTAGAGCCCTGAAAATGTGCCCTAAGCAAACTAGTGTTGTCATGATACCAAAATTTTGACTCTAAAAAAGCATTATATCCCCTTTAAAAAAAAAAAAAACGTATAAAACAACATAAAAATAAATATTACATGCCAGTGCCACTGCACAGGACAATGGTGAGCGACTACCGAGCCTAAAGGTATGTAGAGATCTTTGCAACATTAGCTGCATTTCATTACCCCTTAAACTGCGCAAAATGAAATTGCGAATTGAAAACACACCTAATGGAAATGCGTCAATTGCGCAAAAAGTCCCATTTATCACAAAAAAGGTTTCATCCTCAAATGAGGTGGTTTTTCAGGCAATTCGAAAAAGGAATATTTTGCAAAATAGCAATGGAAACTTTTTTTTTTTTTTTTTTTTACAGGTCACAATCGATTAAATATAGCCAAAATCTAGAGATGCTCCGATCAGCATTTTTGGGGCCGATCACTGATTACCGATCACCAAGTTCACAAAATGGCAGGGGAATGGGAATCTATAATCTAGCAGAGTTTGCACCATTTGTAGAAATGAAACTAACTCTAAATTAACTATATTGAAAAAAAAAAAAAAAAAAAAAAACTGTAGAAATAGGCTACAGTCAAGATCTTGAAGAACCACCAAGTTAGGGTTGTAGACGATAGTATCATGTATCGACGATAGTTAGAGATATCGCCAGTTGCTGATGCCTTTCACGATAGCAAGACGATTATTATTATTATCCGTCAAAAGGCACCTAACTTTAGCGATGCAGCGCTGTAATGGAAACGCGCCTAAGTCAAGGAAGTTTGCTGCCGTAATAAGGCCGAAGCAGGCGGAGTATTATCAGAAATTAGTTCCCAGCTAGTTTAGCATTTGCACATGTGCTGCGTGGTATTACTGCTCCTGCTTCGGCCATATTACAGCAGCAAACTTCCTTGACTATTACGCTGGAATGGGAGTGTAGTTCCTAATCTTATCAGCCTAGAAAATTGAAGCTTTGCATTTCCGCCGGTCTTAGTACACGATATAACTACAGAAGAGTCAAGTTTTAAATAGGACAAATACGGAAACTCGTTGGTCATTTTTGAACGTGATGCTATTGGTCTAATAGGATTCAATGATCTATGCTAAGCTATGCTAAAAGTGATATCGCCAGAACAGGAGAACGGCTGAATGGATTTCAAAATGGTAAAACTCAACTTATTAACTCGGGGGGAGTTGGAGAATGAGCCCATTTCCAAAAAAAGTGGAGTGTTCCTTTAACTCGCCGCATGGGTAAGAGCTTTATTCATCATACAGTGTAGATAAACTGATTATAACAGGAGTGTTTTTTAAAGTGCACCTCGCACTAGACTGGGCTACACTAGTTAGTGAAGTTCTTTGATAATGTAAATGTTCTTTGCTTGTTATTTGTAGCTGCTTTTTAAGATGATGTAAGGATTATATTATCCAGCATTGTACAGTCATTAGGATAAAGGTAGTAAAATGTGGTTTAGGCTGAATTAAATACGATATCAGAATCCGTCTATATATAGGAAACATAAACATTCACCTCAGTAACATCTATATGCGTTCATTAGAATTACGATGCGATAAAATGGCGCGCTAAACATCCACACGTGAATTACAGGGCACCGTTTCTATTCTATATGGACTGAACTACAAGATGAACTGATGACAAAGATCAGACATACAGCGGTAACATTATCACAATATGACGGGTAAAGAAAGATACATTCATTTACATTCAAGCGCGCACATTTACCGCTCACTGAAGATAGCAGAGAATGAAACCGAAAGTAAACTTGAACGTCTCCGGCAAAACTACAGTCAGCGCTCTGTACACCACAGCTTAGTCACACGCCCAATAACAAGACTACCCTTACTAAACGAATAAGGAGTTTAGTACTCATGTAGCCACTGGTAAGCTCCGCTCTGCTGTTGTTTACCTGTGCGCCGTGCATGCGCCTGTGAAAAAGTCCCGCGAGTAATTTACGTCAAGTGATCGGCTTTTTTTGATCGACGCTTTTGGGGTTCGCCGATCAAGCTATTTTTAGCCAATATCGGCCAATCAATCGGAGCATCACTAACAAAATCCCACAAAAATCCACTGCCATGACTTATAGCGAAAGGAAAAAAAATATGTTTTAGTCGCAAAACACAGGTTAATGGAAATTAGGGATGTTAACCGATGACCGTTTGACCGGTGGTTGACCGTATCAACGTTAACCGGTCAAAGTTGTCGGTAGTCGGTTAACCCCTTACACTCTGCGGCTATTTGGGGGATTTCCGCCTGCATTTGGCCTACCTAAATTCAAATGGTTCCCCTATACACATACAATGGAGGAAATTAAAAAAAATGGTTTCATTGTATAGAAAACCATTTAAACTACATAATATCAGTGTAATTATTTATAAATAACATTATATAGGTTTCAAAAACTACAATAAAAACAAAAAAATCATAGGCGCTTTTTGATTTTTTTTTTCAAAAGTGTTTTTTTGAAAGTCTGTAACTCAGGATTTAGGTGTCTCAGTTCTTTGCAAATTGTTTTGTTTGATTCCACTAGGTCTCAGGATATACCAGAAAAAAGATTTTTTCATATAACAGTTTCTAATTGAAAGTTATTGAATTATAACCAAAGGGAGTCACATTACCCCTTTTACCCCTATTTCCCCACTTTTTTCCCCCTAAAAGTATACTTCTGTTTCTTAGCAAAAACAGGTTTTATAAAGCATATTACCCCTTAGAATACTATTTTACTATGTACCATAGCACTTTTCATGATTATTGACTGAATTATGTTTCATTTTTATGTTTGCCTGTGTATTTACTGAAACACCTACTGTACTTTATTGTCAATATTCAATATACACTCAATACATAGCTTAGCAGATTATTTTGGTGTCCTTTACGTTTCAAAGTAATTATAGGAATAAAACAAACCTGAATAGAAGCGCTGTAATACTTATAGACGCGCTTATGAGCCGCGGATCCTCTGCTCTCCATGGAAACGGCCCGTTATTTATTCATTTAGCGTCTATTTTGGATAATGGCGACCGCTATATTCCTCTGAGACATTATGGCTGTGTCCAAATTCAGGGTCTACATCCTTCGGAGGACTCATTTGAAGGATGTTACGCCACAGCGCCGCGACGAAGGCTGTCCAAATTCATAGGATCCTTCAAATGCGGCCCACAAATACGTCCTTCTTTTCCCCGAATTTGAAGGATGGGTCTGGTGGATCCTTTCCCGTCCTACCTATCCCACAATTCCTTTCGGCAGAGCGCTTCCAGTATTTTCATATAATGGCGGACGAAGCAAGCGGCAGTAATGATGGAAGTTTAAAAAAAACTGCCGTTTCAAAAAATATTTTTTTACAGCGGTTGTCTAGTTTGGCCTTTGGTTTAGCGTTAAGCTTTTTTTTTTTTTACATTTGTATGTATATATGATAAAAAACAGCACTTTCGTAAACTAGCTTCTTTCTTACTGCCTGTGTGAATATCCCCTTACACACAGCTAATTTCTTGTTAGTGATTGAAGGTGTTTTTTAACGCTTTTAGGGATGAAAGAGTAGTTATTTTGTTTTGTGCAGTACAGATAACCTTACTTCTTGCTTAGCGCTGTCACGGTTGCTAGGCGACAGGATATGAGCAACGGGGAAGGGAGGGAACTGAAAGAAGTGTAGGCTGTCCAAATTCACTGCCACCTACTTCCAGGTTTTGCGGTCTTCGGAGGACCCCTCCTCCTTCAACCTGGTAGGAAGGATCCTAAGGAGGATACAGACCCTGAATTTGGACACAGCCTTTATCTACACTCAAAGAGTCCAAAAACTACATATCCCACAATTCCCCGAACCGTCGAAGCATCTTGTGTGACCCGGAACCTCTCCATGACACTGTCACAGCTGTGTTCAGCACAGCGGGCGGCCGGAGAGTGTAACGGTGCGTTCACACTGGCACGTAGCGAGCGGGGCGAAGCGAGCATTTTCAATTCATTCATGTGGAAGTTGAGCGTAAACGGTCGCGTGGTGCATTTTGGGATTGGAAGCGGCGCGGAGAAAGCGTTGAGAGCGGCTGAGAGCGTCAAAAGGTTGGGCATTCCTCAACTTTATGCAAATTTCGAGCGCAAAACGCCGGCGACAACCAATCGCTGTGAAGAGTAGGCAAGGCAAGATTATGACGCGTGTTTCTGAAACTGGTGGATTACTGAGCTGAAATCACATATTATTGAACAAGTCAAGCAAAAGTAAATGTACTTTGCATGTTTTCATTATATGCTACAGTTTAGTTTTCGAACCGCCGTTAAAAGAAGACAATGGAACATAAATAGGGTGTGAACATTGTTTTTCAGAGGTGTGCTCAGCCCTAAATTAGACACTCCCCAAAGCAGTGGCGTTGTAGCGTTGCCAGCGGCACTGAGCGTGGATTTGACGCTGTAGTGTGAACGCACCGTAACTGTGCGTTCACACCGCCGGCGGCGAGAGCGTCAAAGTGGCCGGAAGTCATTCATTTTCAATGTGAGCCGGCGGCGAGAGCGGCGCGGCGCGGCGCGTTTTGGGCGGTGTGGGCGTCGGGGAGAGTTGAAGTCAGGCCAACTTTATGGTAATGAGCTATGACGCGGCTCGGCGGCAACCAATCGGAATGTAGAAGTTCACCGCTGAGAGGTTTCAAAAGAACGCAGTCCTGTAAACTTGGTTCCGGCCACATTAGTTCCCAAGGAAAATAGAGGAGAAGTTAATTATTGCTGTGGCGGGTTTCCCCATAATCTACGACGTGTCCCTGTTTTTAAGTTTGCACTTAACCATGAACACAAAACCTGATCTACTGAGACGCTCTGAGTGCGGCCGCAGACACACACGCAGCTGCTTGAGCGGCTCAGAGCGCACACACATAAGAGCGCAAGTGGATGGAAAAGCGCGTCTGGCAAAACAACGGATTTCTCAGCAATGAAGCAACGCAGAAACGTGAGAATGGTCTCGTTTGAAAGAAGAGATCCTAATCTAAAAGATAAAATGGCTTTTTGTTTAGTTTGTGGCTATTTGCGGCTAACTGAAGCAGTAGAATATGGAGGAAAGTTATAGAATATGTCATTTTACTCTTGAGGTAATATTCTGACATCGCGATTCGATTGAAGATTATTTGATCTCTGTTTGTCACACAATAAAATTTATATGGTCAGAATCTTGAGAAAGAGAGCTTTCTTGTGATATATGACTTGTCTGCTTTGAGAAAAATATAAGAAATACACATTCTTTGTAATAATTCTTCATAATCGTTAGGCGGAAATTTGTGTTTGGAACAACATAAATTCTAAGCATAATTTTACTACTTTATGAATCATAAAACTAGAAGTTATGGTATTCCTAGTAAAGAGGAGACTCTAAGCTTTCAAATGAGATCATTTATGGGCTGATACTATACGAAGAAGGTCATGTAAATGAAGCAGCAACATTTTGAAACACTTTTTATTATATTCTGACATCGCAATTCAATTGAAGATTATTCGATCTGTGTTTGTCACACAATAAAATTATTTATATGGTCAGATTCTTGAGAATGAGAGCTTTCTTGTGATATATGACTTGTCTGTTTTGTGAAAAATATAAGAAAAACACATTCTTTGTAATAATTCTTCACAATCGTTAGGCGGAAATTTGTGTGTGGAACAACATAAATTCTAAGCATAATTTTACTACTTTATGAATCATAAAACTAGAAGTTATGGTATTCCTCGTAAAGAGGAGACTCTAAGCTTTCAAATGAGACCATATTTGGGCTGATACTATATGAGGAAGGTCGTGTAAATGAAGCAGCAACATTTTGAAACAGAGTTTAAGAGGTTAAAAAAAAAAAGTGCCGGTGCGTCTTTTACGCATTCTGAAGGTGCCTGTTTTATCCATTGGTTTTATCATGTTGCAGTCTATTAGGCAACATTCCGCATAAGATGGGCTTAGATTTGGAAATACATTACATCTACATTTCAGTGGTAACCGATAAGGTGATGATGATCATCATCTTTCTTTATTATGGTTAGCACTACCTCAACTAAAGCGGCGTCTCTTCGGAGCTGTCATTTTCTTAAATGAGCCGTGGCAATGTTTCAAATGAGCTTCTAACCTAGACAAACGCCTTTATTTTCAAAGCGATCACCTTGTACCCAAACCATTTGAAACTAAGGAGCCATTTGTCCTACGATTACATACAACAAGCTCTTCGGCGCCGCGTTTGCGGGACTCATGTTTCGCGCTGTAGGCGATCACACCGAACGCGTTTTTGCAGTTGGAGGCGCCTCTTTTGAATGGTTTTCTGTTGGCAGTGAGCGTTCTACGCGCTGCTTATGCGCCCCAGGCGCCTCGCGTTTTCACCGCCTGCGCCTCGCGTTTTTGCAGGAGCGCTCTGAGCGCCTGAAGTTGAAAAAAAATCAACTCTGAGCGGAAAAACGCCCAACGTCATTCGCGTTCTTTTCCATTGTCCAATCGAATGAATGGAGAGGCGGGCCTTCTGTTGTGATGACGGAATTTTACGGTTGCTTAAAAAGTCCGGAGACTGCAAGAAATAGAGGAGAAACCTTTTGTGTCTATCGTGGGTAACCCAGAGCTGTATTATTTAGGGTTTCTGCTAATATGACAGTTTACTTAACAGCATAAAACTAAGATTTGAGAGTGCTCGCGCTATAATCCTTTAATTTGACTGACAGGACAGCTGTTTTGGTCGTTGCTTAGCAACATAAAAAAACGCAGCACGCTCTTTTATTAAAAGTCACCAAAAAAAAAGGCAGTGCTGTGCGCCTCGCGTTTTTAGAACTAAAAGACGCGTTCGGTGTGATGATGCGACAGAGTTGCGAAATTGCAGGCGCGGCTCGAAATGGCTGTTATTTCAAATAGCGTACCATATTTTAAACTAATCGGTTAACCGGTTTCAACCGGCTAATGAGGCTCGGTGGTCGGTCAAGAAATTTTTTAGTTTTCGCCATCCCTAATGGAAATGTTGTCATTTCCCAATACTTTTTAACCAACATTTATAAAATAGCGCCAAAGTTTTGCACAAATCTGTAATGGAAACGCGCCTATTGATAAAAGCTAAAAGGAGAAAGCCAATCTGATTTCATGATATAGTCATTTTATTTCACAATAATAATTTATATCATGATATAATCAATTTTGATTATTTTATCTTTGTTATTAATTATAAGAACATAGATGCAAGTACAAACTAAAGCATAAATGCAATAAAACAAAAGACACAAATGAAATAAATAGAGCCCTACGTAATTTGTTTTATTCCCAAACTCGGTTTTATTCTTTTCCCAAATTCAGTTAAATTTTTCTCATGCTAGGAACATGCTAGCAAGTTGCTAATCACGCTACAAACCATCTCGCTTTCGTCTTCAACTTCAAAATCACCCTACATCGCTGTTTTACATTCACCTTCTTTGTATGTTCACTTTGTAAACACTGGGTCAAGACTTCTGCAGCTACGCAGGACTATTTTGAAGTTGAAGACGAAAAGAGAAATAATCCTGAACTTGTTCTGAAAGTAAACTAATCCTTTAACATAAGAGCTCTTTCTCACCCTGTACGGTTTTGCCCAGGTAATCTCCCCTGCGCTCTTTGTTGATGACGGACTGGTAGATTTTTCCGGTGGTCAGGTTGTTGTCTTTGGTGAGCCTGATGTCCAGAAAACGCTCATAGTTGCCCAGATCCAAATCCACCTCTCCTCCATCATCTAGAACAAACACCTCACCTACACAACACAACAACAAAAAACATCACATTCATATAGGGCTGGGCGATATGGCAAAAATGTAATCTCGATAATTTTTTTCCCATATTGAACGATAACGATATATATTTCGATATAAGCTGTTGATGTTGCCAGCTTTAAAATAGTATCCCAACAATGACTAAAGCCACAAAAATGAAAGGGTTCATTAAATTACATTTAAAGTATAGTTTATTAACAAAAACAGATTACAGATTTGGCCTTAAAAATTAAAACAACTTACTAAAATAAATTAAAAAAATAAAAGTTGTGACAGAGTATGGTAAATGAGAGTAAATGTACAAAATGTAAACATAAAATTATTGTAAAAACATAATTTGTAACACAATTATTTATTATTATTATTATTAACAATTGTTTATTTTCTCTATTATAGGTTGAGCTATTTAAATTAGAGGCAACCACTGCATTTTGAAACAATCTACAGTATAAATAACAAAATTACGACACGGTTCTTTCTTAATCGTATTAAGTACAGACAATTCAGCCATAATCTAAGTAGGCTACTCTCTAAATATTCAAAGTGCAAATAGAGACGGATATTTCAAGCATGATACAGAGCTATAGACATACACAACCTATCATAGCCTACATACTACTAACAGCCTAGATATGTCATGTAGCCTAATTTGCGTGCATTGGGGGGATTAAAATTGCTTTTGAATGCGCGTGCGTTTTTTGCTTTCGGTTTCAGTTTTAACAATCGCGCCAAACTCTCAGCTGAGCTAAGAGTCACTTTTCAGGTAGCCAAACCACTTATATAACGGAATTCGTGCTACCTTTTTTGTCGACAATTTCAACATCTTTGGATAATAACTCGAAGTTAGTTTCACTTTCGTCGCTGCTTCCTCTCTCTCTTTTTTTGTCGTCCTGGTGCTTTGCTTCGCAAAGTGCGGTAGGAAATGAACTTTGTACTTTGACGTGCACACGCACGCTGTACGCTGATTGGCTGTTGTCGCATATTTCTACTGTGTGATTGGCTCTTAGATTAATCCATATCGAGCAAAAAATGTCTAGAGCCTATCATCGTTATTAACATAAATTTTATCGCGATTCGATATGATATCGTTTATCGGCCCAGCCCTACATTCATATACAAGTTACCTTTGGATCACAAGATAGATTAGTGACTACTATAGAAGTAGTGAGTAGTTGTATTGCTAAGGCGCTGTTTTAATGCTATGTGGTCATTGGGATGTTCTGAGGGGCTTTTAGCGAGGTTCCTGTGCTAGGGTTAGGGTGTAGGCTGCATGTTACCCAAAGTCTCCAGGATATAATGACCTCTACATATCTCAGGTCTCACAGGCACGTGTAATTGCACTAATTTCAGATTCAGATTTCAGATTCTGTCTGTAATCTGACCCACATATTGACCCACATATTGATATTTTTAGCAAATATTCTAAGTCTTCTTTTCTTTCTCTACGCCACATCTTTCAGTCGGATCAAAATTTCATTCATATTGAGCTTAGTTGGATCGACAGAAAAGTATTTTGAGAATTATTTGTGAAAATCTAACACTTACGGTAAGGGTTTTGTTCAAATAATACACAGTAATACTTGCATTTAGCAAGCAGATTGTTTCTTTTATGCCATGTTATAATCTTTTGTAGAGATTTGTAATCAAGCAATATGATTTACCACTGTAACTTTTAATCATAATAATCAAAAAAATACAATACATTTAATGAAAATAAATGTATTGTACAAGAAGTGAGGTTTCACGGCAGCCGTTTAGTGATTCTTCAGTGATTGTCAAATATGACTGAATTCAAGGTGTACTTTCATTATGCAAAAAGCAGGTCATAAGTATTTTGGGTTTCTTCTCACTTTACTCGTAGCACTGCATCACGTAGCCTCAAGAACCTTCGACACACTGTTTTCCCATTTTAATATGATTTAGTAAGGTTGCTTTGACACAACTTGTATTGTAAAAAGCGCGGTTTAAATAATCTTGACTTGACTTTGCAAAAAGAAAAAATATACAGACTTTTTTTGTGCACACAAGAAACCTTTAAACTTAGCATATAGGACAATGCACACTGATCCACCTATTGTGCCATCAGCCTATTTCTTGGCCTTGACATTAAAGTGATCTAAGTCCTTGAAATATGGCATACTGCCCAAATGAAAGACAAATGTTAACACTTTTTTACACTACCAAGTCTTTTTTATAGACCTTTAAACTGGCAAAAATCATGCCATCAGCCCATTTCATGTCATGGTTTACATTAGTTCTTGATATTAGAGGTTCTACCATAAGAAAAGACAAATTTTAAGCAAGTGGATCTCTGTTAATTTATATGCATCTATTAGGGCTGGGCGATATGGCCAAAAAATAAAATCCCTGATTTTTTTCACAAAAAAATCCAATTTACGATTTAAATCGATTTTTTTTCCCCCCTACTATTTTCAGCATGTAAAGAAACCCCAGCTTTTCCACAATATATATATGGGCACCATATATTTTGCAATATACATTGCAACTGCATCAGTGATCGCTTTCCACCAGGCCCCATTCTCATCACACCAGACACAGTAAATGTTTGTAAGACAAATAAATATGAAAATATATATTTTCATGCTTTTGTTTTGCAGTTACATCGTATATAAAAATATACAATTTTGAACACAGAAATATTAAATGACTTAAAAAACTGAAACGATCTGCCAGCAGGTGGTGGTAAGACACTGATTTAATTACTGAATCATATTCATTTGATTCGTTCGAATGGATGGTTCATTCTAAATAAAGCAAGTGACTCTTTATGAATGGGAAATTGAATCATTTCACTAGATTAGTTTAAAAACGCAGGTTCATTCATAAACGAAACACCGCTGTGTTTGAGTGGAGATGCGCAGCGGCTCAGATGTGACTTGTTTCAGACCACTTTTGACGACGAAATAGAGCAAAATCAGGCAATAGTGTTATAGTCAGACAATGTAAGTCACTTAATAATGACTTCTTGTTTATTGAACTGTTGTATTAAATCAATATCTCATTTACAAACTCCCTTAAAGATTATTATAAGCTGTTACTCATCTTGGATCGCAATATCACAAAGCTCTATTATAATCAACGACGCTCGCTATACTGTACAATCAGTCTCTTATTTACACTCTCTACACTTTATTCATGAAAGGATTCGTGAGATATGTCCATGATACATTACTCTACGTTGCAAAAACACGTAGAAACCTTTGAAGCTCCCCTGAGCGCAAGCGCAAATATGCTGATCAGGTCCGGCTAACTTGCTAGCACGCAGCTAATCATATCCCTTTAGTGGCTTGCATTATTTGTTTTCCGTGCCTTTTTTCTAATATATATATATATATATATATATATATATTAGTGTATTTCTAAGTGTCTAATCCTAACGTTTTGTAATATTTTTATTAAAAATTGCGATTCCTCGATTTCCAAAAAATAAAATTATGACAAAACATTAAATTTGAATTAATCGATAAAATCGCCCAGTCCTAGCATCTATGCTTTGATTTTATTCACAGTAAGATGATGATATATAAAATTAGAAATTGTAATGCAGAAGCATGCAAAAAAAAAATCCCATGCACATGTGAATAGTTTCTCGAAGGCATAAAAAAAAGTTTCTTGTGTGCATGTAAAACTCTGTATTTATTTATTTTTACTATTTTAGGGGCTCTGTATGTTGCCACTTTAAGAAAATCAATGAAAAAACCCTGAGAAAATACAAATATTTGTGGATGACTAATATAAACCAAATATAAAGTTGAACAAAATGCTTTATGAACCATTTATGTTAAATATGGTCTGAAAATCTAGAGGTTTGGAAATTTGAGTCTGAAAAAGTATGAGATTTTGAAATGGAAAATGTGTAGAAACCCAGTGTATTACACTGCAACAAAAGGCTTATCTTACTTAGTAAGTTTGTCTTGTTTCTAGTCAAAATATCTAAAAATTCTTAAATTAAGATGCATTTACTAGACAAGCAAAATGTCATATTTATCCTTGTTTCCAAGGGAAAAATATTAAGTGCTGATTGCTTAAAATAAGTAAAATTATCTGCCAGTGGGGTAAGTAAAATACCTTTGAATTAAGAATAGTTTACTTAACCCACTGGCAGATAATTTTACTTTAATAAATCAAGTGCATTTTGCTTAAAACAAGTCTAAATATCTCATGTAATTTAGCTTATCTAGTAAATAAATCTTCATTTAAGATATTTTGACTAGAATCAAGACAAAAATACTAAGTAAGATAAAGGCTTTTTTTGCAGTGTAGAAGTTGTTGACAGAGCTGCTGTGATGAGTTACATAAAACTAGAAATAGTAATGCAGAAGCATGCAAAAAAAATTCCCATGCACGTGTATAGTTTCTCGAGGGCATAAAAAAAAAAAGTCTCTTGTGTGCATGTGTGCAAACTCTGTATTATGTGTTTATTTGTATTATTTTAGGGGCTCTGTATGTTGTCACTTTGAGAAAATCAATGAAAAAAACCCTGAGAAAATTAAAATATTTGCAGATGACTAATATAAACCAAATATAAAGCTGAACAAAATGCTTTACTTTATGAAAAATTGCAATATATTTTTTTCCTGCGATATATATTGCGATGCGTACAAATTCATTTATGTTCATCAGGTTGTTTTGAACTGCTTAAAAATCAAATAATAATTCAAGAATAATTGGGGTAATTTAAGCATTTTCAAAGAATAAAAAAAATTTAAAAGTACAGTATAATCAAAAACCCTGAAATAAAATACTTTTTAAAGCTTATTTTGGTTAGTTTCATAAACAGTTTGACTCACCTTATTCACTGTCAATTCAGGCAAATCAAGGCTCTAATATGAAATTAATAATGAATGTTGCTTTTACCTACCCTGGAAATCCAGAGGTGTCGCGAGAGCACAATTTGAATTGTCTCTGTCAAATCACCAATCAAATCGGTGTATCTGATGTAGGCGGGCCAGAGGCGAGCTAAGCTGATGATGACAGCACTGCGACGTCCGAATCATATAGTACACTTTGAAAGATCGCTGTCGCTACAGATGAACAACAAGTTGTTTGAAACGGCTTTGGCCGCTACAATGAACGAGTTAGACTTGGCTTTCCATATAAAAGAGGAACAGAAAACCGAAAACTCGAATCGTTCCTTTGCAAGAAGGACGTTTTTGCTGTTTTGCCGACTGGATACGGCAAGAGTTTAATCTATCAGTTCACGAGTTCACGCTTAAATATAATTAGCCGGAGAATAGTAGTGAATGTTTGGCGTGCTGTCCGGTGAAGGGCTCCGAGCTCGGGAGTGGCCCGAACCCAGAGTACGTTACCCCCCAATAGGAGTAGCGAGAACTCGGAGTGATGAGATGGGGTGGTGGAGGTTTACTGATAAACCATCGAGTGAATTGAGGTGAGTCAGCTGTATTTAAACCTATGGTGCTGATTGACTTGTGATGTTTACGCTAAGCATCTGACGCGCTTCTCCCGAACTTTGTTAATGAAACATCATTTAGCTCTGCTGGTAGCTAAGCGTGTATTGTTGTGATTGGTCGTGGCGTTATCCAATTGTGTGCAGTGAGTGTTTCAAATGCATGCTTGGTGCCGCCCCTCGAGTTAGGCAGTTTTCATTGCTCGATCCCAGACCCTTAATCTTAATAGATTAGGGTCTGGATTTTTCCAGGCTAGCTTTTACCCTGATGAAAGGGAAATCAGCTACTTCCTTTCACGAAAAACATTAAAAGCTTAGCCAAGATGGAGGAACAGCTGGTCATAGCTGCTACAGGGATAACATTTTTTAGCAGCAGAGCTACTGCAAGCGATTTTTAGTTTTGGAAATCCATTTATCTTTGTTTATTTCTCTTTGCTGAAACTTCCGCGTCTTTAGGAGAGCGCAGGTCACGGTTGCTTAGCAACGGCAGACGCCACTGGAGCTCAACTTACAGAGCGCTTAGGAAAGAAGGAGAAAGCGGCGCGCCTAGCGTTTTCCACGCGTTTTTAGGCGCGACATGTGAACGGTCCCTTAAATTCGCAGTGTTGTGGCAACAACTGCCAGACACTCCCGACAAAGCACCTGTTTTTGGTCAGCAGCATCCTTTTTGTATCCAAAATACTTCCATATGACCGACGTTGCGCTTCTTTTTGAGACCAAATCTTCCATTTTGGCGCTTTTCTCCCGTCCCGCGCTCATTTCGCCATGCGCACCAAAGAGTATGTGCGCACGCAGAGACTGCATGCATGAAGTAGGTGAAGCAACGTGTGCATTGTAGTTTTTAAAGAACCTTTAAACATGAGTTAATTACTTTATTTTAGACAAATATAGATCCCTGAATAGAAAGTTTAGAAACATAAAGTAAATTTTTAAATCAGACACTAGGGCTGGGCGATTCTTTCGATTTTTTCGAATTTACGTTTTAAGACAAATTAATTTTTTATTAAATCGAGGTATCGCGATTTTTTTATAAAAATATTCTATTATATTTATATATATATATATATATACACACACACTGTATATATTCAGAGCGGAAAACAAATAACGCGTTCTGGTAAAATAAGGCGAGTCACTAATGGGACATGATTAGCTGCTTGCTAGCAAGTTAGCCTGTTACATTACAGTACATACAATTTCACTTACCACATAAACAGAGTAGAGAGATGATTGAAGACAATGGCGAATTATTTGCATATCAGGGCTCTAGAGTGCGACTTAATTTCTCAATGGTGCGACCCGCCGTTCAAGGGCAAAAAAAAACTACTGCGTACGACTATGAAAAAATATTTAGGAGCACCATGTGCGACTGACCCGACCAGCATATCTGTATTTGCGCTGAGTGGAGCTTCAAAGGTTTCTATGTGTTTTGCACGTTGACAAATGTATCTCAAGTGTAGAGAGTGTAAATAAGAGACTGAATGGGCAGTAGCTTCGTTTATTATAATCGAGCTTTGTGAGATTGCAAACGAAGATGAGTGACAGCTTTTAGTCATTTTTAAGGGAGTTTGTAAACGAGATATTGATTTTTTTACAACAGTTAAATAAACAAGAAGTCATTATTAAGTGACTTACATTGTCTGACTATAACACTATTGCCTGATTTTGCTCTATTTCGTCGTCAAAAGTGGTCTGAAACAAGTCACATCTGAGCCGCTGCGCATCTCCATTCAAACACAGCGGTGTTTCGTTTATGAATGAACCTGCGTTTTTAAACTAATCTAGTGAAATGATTCAATTTCCCATTCATAAAGAGTCACTTGCTTTATTCTTGAATGAACCATCCGTTCGAACGAATCAAATGAATATGATTCAGTAATTAAATCAGTGTCTTACCACCACCTGCTGGCAGATCGTTTCAGTTTTTTAAATCATTTGATATTTCTGTGTTCAAAATTGTATATTTCTATATACGATGTAACTGCAAAACAAAAGCATGAAAATATATATTTTCATATTTATTTGTCTTACAAACATTTACTGTGTCTGGTGTGATGAGAATGGGGCCTGGTGGAAAGCACTGATGCAGTTGCGATGTATATTGCAAAATATATGGTGCCCATATATATATTGTGGAAAAGCTGGGGTTTCTTTACCTGCTAAAAGTAGTAGGGGTGAAAAATATATTTAAATCGTAAATCGGATTTTTTGTGAAAAATTTGGGGATTTTATTTTTAGGCCATATCGCCCAACCCTATCAGACACACATAATTTTTTTGCCCTGCATCGTGACTGCCACGATGTGACTATCGCGCACGCGTACATCGCGATGACAATGCTGAAACGATCTATCCTGCAGCCCTATTAAACACGATCTGAAAATCTAGAGGTTTGGAAATTTGATTATGAAAAAGTATGAGATTTTGAAATGGAAAATGTGTAGAAACCCAGTGTATTACACTGCAACAAAAGGCTTATCTTACTTAGTATGTTTGTCTTGCTTCTAGTCAAAATATCTAAAAATTCTTAAATTAAGATGCATTTACTAGACAAGCAAAATGTCATAAGATATTGAAAATGTCATATAGCCTTATTTCCAGGGGAGAAAAAAAATGAAGTGCTGATTGCTTAAAATAAGTAAAATTATCTGCCAGTGGGGTAAGTAAAATACCTTTGAATTAAGAATATTTTACTTACCCCGCTAGCAGATAATTTTACTTAAATAAGTCAAGTGCATTTTGCTTAAAACAAGTCTAAATATCTCATGTAATTAAGCTTATCTAGTAAATAAATCTTCATTTAAGAATTTTAAGATATTTTGACTAGAAACAAGACAAAAATACTACGTAAGGTAAGGCTTTTTTTGCAGTGTAGAAGTGGACAGAGCTTCTGTGATGAGTTGTGAGAGATTACCGTGCTCATATGGTGAGAAGGTTCCTGCGTCTATGTTGATGTACGGGTCGATCTTGATGGATGTGACATGCAGGCCGCAGGACTTGAGAATCGTTCCCACGCTGCTGGCTATAATGCCTTTCCCAATGCCTGAGATCACACCGCCCGTCACCAGAATATACTTCATACTGCTAATCATACCCTGGACAAATAAAAACACATGCTTTTGTTTATATGACAGTTCCATAAAGCCAGGTTGCACAATTTAAAGTGACACTGATTTTATTGTTTCTTGTTAAAAAGCAAAGTCATCATCTTTTAACAAAGCTCAATTTACTTGGCCAAACTCCATCTCATGAGCAAACACTTCACACAGTGATGAAACAACAACATCAATTCCCTGAAGAAACAAACAGGTCTGTGAATGCTGTAGACTAGATATCAAATCAATGATCTTTGTTCTCTTTTAATACCTGAGAGAACACTCATCAGACATCTTCTAGAGTCAGACATTTACAACATCACAATGCAGATGAACAAACATCCTAAGCTTTCAATGCATGAGTCACTGGAAGACAAACATTTACAGGTGAAAGATATGATGCTATCCTTGACAAAAATGTTAATCATACTCTATTACAGCACCTTGGCAACTACAGTTTCCATCTAAATGCTCTAGTTATTTAAAGGAGTAGTTCACTTTCAGAACAAATATGTACAGATAATGTACTCACCTCCTTGTCATCCAAGATGTTCATGTCTTTCTTTCTTCAGTCGTAAGGAAATTATGTTTCCTGAGGAAAACATTTCAGGATTTCTCTCCATATAATGGACTTCTATGGTGCCCCCGAGTTTGAACTTCCGAAATGCAGCTTCAAAGAGTCTTATCTAGCAAAACGATAGGTTATTTTCTAAAAAAAAAAAAAAAAAAAACATTGTATATACTTTTTAACCTCAAATGCTCATATTGGATCATTTAAAGCCGCATTTAAATTACATTTCGGAAGTTCAGACTCGGGGGCACCATAGAAGTCCATTATATGGAGAGAAATCCTGAAATGTTTTCCTCAAAAAACACCATTTCTTTACAACTGAAGAAAGACATAAACATCTTGAATGACAAGGGGGTGAGTACATTATCTGTTCATTTTTGTTCTGAAAGTGAACTACTCCTTTAATACAGTCCTTACTTCAAACAAGATAAAACAGGTCTAACGTTACTTTTAACAATTTAACGATTTTCCAATACGTTTCCGAGCAGATTCTTTTGCTAATTTATTATTTGATGTCAGTGTAAAGTAACTGCGTTAGTCTTTTTGAGTACCACTGTAAATATATATAGAAGATCCTCAAATGAAAAAAGATAAATTGTTAAAAGTAACGTTAGCCCTGTTTTAACTTGTTTGAAGAAGGACTGTATTAAACAACTAGAGCATTTCGACGGAAACTATAGTTGCCAAGGTGCCATAATAAAGTATGATTAACATTTTTGTCAAGGATAGCAACATATCTTTCACCTGTAAACACAGACAATCGTTTAGATTCAGATATATTGATATTCAAGCATGTGACATGTACCATGTGCTAACAATAACATAACATAAGTTTGTAACACATTTATATAGAATACCGTTACAATCCCAAATATTATAGTTTGAATAAACAAGATGGTTTCATTTTTGTATATAGTATTGTAGTCTGTTGTCTCTAGCATTCTTCACGAACACGCTTTCCACAACAAAGCTCAACTTACCAGGTGACTAGAAGATCAGATATTTGGATACCTAGCGTAAAATACTCGACTGGCCTGATGCGACAGATCTACAACGACCTCTACAAGACAAAACCAGTTGTTGTGAAGCAATAATAAACGTGTTCACATCACACTCGAACTCACTGCTCATCTACACGTGCTGCTCGACCTCAGAGTAGCGGAATACATACGGCAAGCCGGAACCGGCGGAAGCGCGTTTCGTAAATGTATCACGCTTCCTTTAGGCGCCAGAATTGCAAAATAATGAATATTAATTACGCACCGTGACGTGACGCAATAGGCCAAACTGATTGGCTGTAGGTCACTGAGCTCATTTTAATAACGGAAAAATTGTAATAAATAAATAAATAAATAAATAAATAAAATTATTCCCTTATATTTAAGATTATAGCATAACATAGTACATATTATTGTAAATATAGATTTTAAATATATATACTATCCGTGGCAAAAAATTATGGAATCACTACTTAGAAGCTGTTCACCCAAATGTTTTACTTTGTAACAAATAGATAACCAAAAACCAAAACCAGTCATAAGGGTCATTTTTTTAAATTATCCAATAATAAATAAGCTTTCAATTGATGTATGGTTTGTTAAGACAATATTTGGCCGAGAAAATCTCAAATCTGAGGGTGCAAAAAAAAAAAAAAGTCAAATATTGCCTTTAAATTTGTTTAAAATGAAGTTCTTAGCAATGCATATTACCAAAGTCCCTTTAAGGCAAGCCAAGTGCAGCTCCTATCTCTTTCAATGGGGAAACATCAAATTCTCCAAAACCGTTCACCAAGCTTACAATTAAATTTCATATTTTAAATCTCCAAAGAAATCCGACAAGAACTGCCTCATAAATATGATTCCTTGTGCTTCAATAGCGTTAAAAAACACTTATTTTTCAGGCAAGTTGATCCAGTGCGCATGCGCAGTACTGAGTGCACGCCTTAGAGCGCCAATTGTTTCTATAGCAACCGGGACTTCTAACCAGAGCCATATAAAAATATATTTTTATATGGCTCTGCTTCTAACTACAGCTGCAGTGACGCGCTGACTTTACTAATCAACGATTGGCTCTTTCATTAAAAAGGCGAGGCTTCGCGGCAATAATGAACGTTTCATTTTTCCTCATTCAAAACTATATGAGTGATATGTCTTGTGTATTCTATAGTCTTTGATATTACTAATCAAAAAGTAAGTTTTGATAAATTTACAGTACTAAATACCTTCATGAAACATGACCTTTACTTGAAATATATAAAGATGACTGTCTGAAGAAAACGATCTATAATGTGGGTTGCATGTCAGGTAAAAGACCAAGGGAAATGGCAATCCTTACCTCAACAGTCAATTCACACGTTTACACTGAAACTTTGGACACTTTTCACCACTTGCACCTTTCACTAAAGAATACAGGCCATCATAAATGCCAGAGGAGGAGCAACAAAGAACTCATTGTGTTTTTTGGTTGATGATTCCATAATTTTTCCCTGTACTTGATATGGAAAATAATTTTCCATTAATTGAAAATTAATCTCATTTGTTTGAGATATGCTCCACATAACCAAAATGTTGAATTAATAAACAAAAATGGTTTTGTGTCATATCTGTGATTTATTAGGCTAATTTACTTAGCAGAGTCAGTGCACAGGGCCCAGAATTCCTAGCGACACCCCTGTATGTGTGAAAAAAGTTGGCCCCCTTCCTGATTTTTTATTTTTTTGCATGTTTGTCACACTTTAATGTTTCAGATCTTCAAACAAATTTAAATATTAATCAAAGATAACACAAGTAAACAAAACATGCAGTTTTTGAATTAAGTTTTTTAATACGAAGGGAAAACTAAATCCAAACCCACATGGCCCTGTGTGAAAAGTTTGCCCTCTAAACTTAATAACTGGTTGGGCCACCCTTAGCAGCAACAACTGCAATCAAGCGTTTGTGATAACTTGCAATGAGTCTGTTACAGCGCTGTGCAGGAATGTTGGCCCACTCATCTTAGCAGAATTGCGGTAAATCAGCCACATTGGAGGGTTTTTTAGCATGAGCCGCCTTTTTAAGGTCATGCCACAGCATCTCAATAGGATTCAGGTCAGGACTTTGACTAGGCCACTCCAAAGACTTAATTTTGTTTTTCTTCAGCCATTCAGAGGTGGATTTGCTGGTGTGTTTTGGATCATTGTCCTGCTGCAGAACCCAAGTTTGCTTCAGCTTGAGGTCACGAACAGATGGCCGGACATTGTCCTTCAGGATTTTTTTTGGTAGACAGCAGAATTCATGGTTCCATTTATCACAGCAAGTCTTCCAGGTCCAGAAGCAGCAAAACAGCCCCAGACCATCACACTACCATCACCATATTTTACTGTTGGTATGATGATCTTTTTCTGAAATGCTGTGTTACTTTTACGCCAGATGTAATGGGACACACACCTTCCAAAATGTTCAACTTTTGTCTCGTCAGTCCACAGAGTATTTTCCCAAAAGTCTTGGAGATCATCAAGATGTTTTCTGGCAAAACTGAGACGAGCCTTTATGTTCTTTTTGCTCAGCAGCGGTTTTTGTCTTGGAACTCTGCCATGCAGACCATTTTTGCCCAGTCTCTTTCTTATAGTGGAGTCATGAACACTGACCTTAACTGAGGCAAGAGAGGCCTGCAGTTCTTTAGATGTTGTTGTGGGGTCTTTTGTGACCTTATTTTGAGTCGTCGCTGCACTCTTAGTGTACTTTCGGTCGGCCGGCCACTCCTGGGAAGGTTCACCACTGTTCCATGTTTTCGCCATTTGTGGATAATGGCTCTCACTGTGGTTCGCTGGAGTCCCAAAGCTTTCGTCAACATGATGTGTATCTTTTGAGGATCTTTTGGTCTTACCTCCGTCTCTGCCTCCATATATATTGTGACAGAAGACCAGACCAACAACAATATGAACAACGAAGAAGCACCAGCACCAAATCAACTCACCGAACTCATCATTGCTTTCAAAGCGGCACTAACACCACCTCCCGCGCCGCCATCTGCCTCAGGAAGTCCCATGGCTTTACCAAACACGTTTTCAGGGGAAGCGGCTGAGTGTAGCGGTTTTTTGCTTCAGGTTCAACTATACATCAAGATGCAACCACAGCAGTTTACCACCGAGGATTCGAAGGTAGCATTTCTCATTTCTCTACTTACTGGTAAAGCTCTTCAATGGGCGAAAGCTATATGGAATGCCAATACTCCCATAATCAGTTCCTTCGAACAGTTTACTTGTCACTTTTCTGAGGTTTTTAGTACAACTACAGATACTCTCACCATCTCTGATCAACTGTTCCGGTTACGGCAAGGTTCTTCTTCCATCCATGAATACACGCTTCATTTCCGGATGCTGGCGGCGACTAGCAGATGGAATGAGATCTCACTGCTGGTACCTATAGACAAGGTCTCCACCCAGAAATTTGTGCCGCTATGGTGATATATGATGATTCCATCAGGTTGGAGGCCTTCCTACAGTGTGCTACGAGGGTATCCCAGCATCTAGCCGCCTGCCAGTCCCCTGAAACCGCTCCTCAGTCCGCTACGGTGGCAGCTTGCTTTCCAGTACCAGAACCCATGAAAGTAGACTCAACACGCTTATCCTGGTCAGAACGTCAACATAGAATCAAGGATAAGTCTGCTTATATTGTGGAAAACCTGGTAATCTTCCCCGGAACTGTCCCGTCAGACCCCCACGTTAAAACAGGGATTCATTCGACCATCCACCGCACCAGCTGCTTCAAGCATCTTCTTCGTGGGTAAGAAGGATGGAGGTCTCCGCCCTTGTATCGACTACAGACAGCTCAATTCCCAGATCATTCAACAACCATATCCTCTTCCACTCGTTCCTGCCACCCTCGAGGAACTCCGTGGGGCTCGCATTTTCTCCAAGCTGGACCACAGTGCATACAACCTCGTTCGTATTCGTGAGGGAGACGAGTGGAAAACGGCCTTTATAACACCTACTGGCCACTATGAATATCTGGTTATGCCGTACCATCAGTCCATCAGTCCCTCGGTCCCTCGGTCTTCCAAACGTTTATGAACGAGGTGTTCCGGGAATTTCTTCACAAGTTTGTGGTGGTCTATATTGACGACATTTTGATTTATTCCTGGAACAAGGCCGAACATCGCCAGCATGTCCGTCAGGTCCTTCAAGTTCTACGTCACCACCAATTATATCTGAAGCTGGAAAAATGTGAGTTCCACCAAACTAAAGTTCAGTTCCTGGGTTACAACATCAGCCCAGAGGGTGTGCAGATGAACCAAGACAAGGTGCAGTCCATCCAGAAATGGCCCCAACCCAGTACTATCAAGGAACTTCAACGATTCCTCGGATTTACCAACTTCTATCGCTGTTTCATCCAAAACTACAGTTTCATCACTGCACCTCTGACCTCCCTCCTACGTGGCCAACCTAAACACCTCGTCTGAACAAACTCTGCCCACGAAGCCTTCCAACAACTCAAGAAGATCTTCAGCACTGCTCCTCTCCTACATCAACCCAATCCTGATCGTCTCTTCGTAGTTTAGGTTGATGCATCTACCATCGGCGTCGGAGCAGTGCTGTCGCCAGCAGCTGGTGACTCCACTCACCTCCATCCCTGTGCCTATTTCTCTAAGAAGCCGCTCCGGCGGAGCAGAATTACGACCATCAAGCTCGCCTTGGAGGAGTGGCGTCATTGGCTGGAAGGGGCTAACCATCCATTTCCGATCATTACTGACCATAAGAACCTCCAATACCTCAGAGAAGCCAAAAGACTCAACCCACGTCAAGCCAGATGGGCTTTGTTTTTCACCCGATTTCAATTTAAGATTACCTACCGTCCTGGATCCAAGAACATACCTGCTGATGCCTGATCCAGACAATTCTCCAACGAATCCTCATCCAAACCTGAAAACATCATCCCTTCTGACCTGATTGTTAGCCCCATCCAGTGGGATATCGACACCTGGATCCAAGAAGCCACTCTCCAAGAGCCTGCTCTGCCGGAATGCCCATAAGGTAAGATCTACGTTCCCAGCTCCCAACGTCAACACCTTCTGGACACAATTCATCAGTCACTGGGCTCTGGACACCCAGGTAGCAGACGGACCCTCTCGCTCATCCAACCTCGTTACTGGTGGTCCAGTATGAACCGTGATGTCATCAGGTACGTCCAAAGCTGCTCAGTCTGTGCTACCACTAACACTCCTTGTCATCTGCCTCCAGGAAAGCTGGTTCCATTACCCATCCCACTAAGACCCTGGTCCCATCTCGGGGTAGACTTTGTGATGGATCTCCCGGACTCAGAGGGCAACACCTGCGTGCTGGTAATAGTAGACCGATTCTCGAAGGCCTGCAAGTTCATCCCCTTGTCAGGCCTACCCATGACAATGGACACCGCCGAGCTACTATTTCAGCACGTATTCCGTCACTTCGGTCTCCCCGAGGAGATCGTGTCAGACCGGGGTCCACAGTTCATTTCCCATGTCTGGAAGGCTTTCTTCAAGTCACTTGGTGTTTCTGTCAATCTCTCCTCAGGATACCACCCTCAAACCAACGGCCTCGTGGTCGAGGTTGTCCTCGACGTCGGAAAGGGGCGTCGGGAGCCGCCCCTGGAGGAGGACATTTGGTCCCCACAACGTGATGAATACCAGGTACACACATACACGCACACACACACACACACACACACACACACACACACACACACACACACACACACACACACACACACACACACACACACACGTTCCCAAACACCTGACTTTTGATTACAGACCTGATTCCACTTACCACACCCCTATTTATACCTGGACTGTTCATTCCACTGGCGTCTGTTCTACAGATCACTACCCTGGCGATCGATGATCTTCATGACTGCTTTGGACTCTGTGTTTCTCCATCGGTTCCGTTGGATCTGCTTACCTGTGCATGTGAACTTCTCAGATAAGAATACTCACTTCAAAACCTGCTGCATATTCTGTCAATAAACTTACCGTTGATGTTTTATACTTACCTCCGTCTCTTCCTCCATATATATTGTGACACCTACAGTGTTGAAACAATAATTGGTAGTGATTCTTTAGTGAACAGTTTATAAAAGGATTGAGTTTATTTCATCAAATTGTTGATCAAGATGATTTGTAAAGAACCTGGGTCATAGGGTGTTTCGGGTCCCAGTTGATCAGTGTCCAAGTGGCTTGCCCTTATGTTATTTTTTTTCTCTGTAATTCTGTTCTTGATGGCTCTCTTTTCCTGCAACCCTCTGATAGCAAGAATGCTGTAATGACTGATGCAATGACTGCCCTGCAAACTCCTGTCTAATCAATGAAGATAATATAACTAGGGCTAACAACAGCAGTAATTTATAGTTTGAAACTACTATTAAGATAAAAACCTAAATCATTAACGTTGGAAGTAAGGTGCAGACTAAGGGTGTGTTCACATTTGTCATGTTTTGTTTGAGTAAATTGAACTAGTGCGGTTCATTTAAAGTAAGTGTGAATGCTGCCATCTGAACACTGGTGTGCATCAAACAAGTGGACCGAGACTGCTAAAAAGACGGATCTCGGTCCACTTCCAAACATACTCTGGTGCGATTCAAATTAAAGGTGCCATAGAATGGAAAACTGTATTTACCTTGGCATAGTTGAATAATAACAGTTCTGTACATGGACATGACATACAATGAGTCTCAAACACCATTGTTTGCTCCTTCTTATATAAATATGGTGTTTGCAAAAGACCACTGAAAAATAGGCTAATCCTAACATAACAGCGACAATGTTTTGCGAAAACAAAGTGAGGACAATAGCGAAAATGGTAGATCATGGGAATAAATGTTATGTTCCAGGTTGTGCAGGAGATGTTAAGTGCAGGGATGGTTGGTGTCTGTAACTTACTCAGAAAGGCAAGGAAAACAAATAAGGCGATCTAATAAAATAAGGCTAGCCACTGAAGGGACATGGTTAGCTTAATGCTACCGCTAGCATGTTATATTTCAGTACATAAGATTTCACTTACCACATAAACGCAGAGCTGGAGAGATGACTGTGCGGACGATGGTGAATGATTTACAGATCTGAGCATCACTAACAAGCATCTAAACTTATGTGGTAAGTACTGCCGCTGTAGTATAACGTTACACAGAGCACATGCGATTACAAAAGTAAAAGTAAAATGATTGTGTATTCAAAACGTCAGTTTCAATAAACTGCATATTAATAGCGGCTCAAGCTCCGTGATTTAATATATATTTTCCTCCATGTGCTAGGTACTGAAAAGAGCCGCTCTGTGAAACAGCCAATGAGAGCAGAGCTCATCATTATTATTCATGAACCTTCCAAATAAGGTAATAACAGACCATTTCATTCTAGGGACAAATCCTAGGGTTGTAAATGTAGATACCTTCTATGTGGATATCAGAGAACAATTTAAAGGTCCCATATTGTCAATGTCTTTTTTCATGATAACTAAGGTCTAGGGGCTATGTAACTACCATATAAGTTTCAAAACAGTCAATCCACAGGAAAATGCACACAGCCTGCATAAAGTAGCTGTTCATTTTCACGAGCTGCTGTGGCTTCCGTAAAAATGTGACGTCCGATCTACTCAGTCACCGCCTTCAGTCACCACCCCGAGCACCAACCACCGTCCCACCCTCCTTTTGTCAAACCCCCAGACAATATCACGTCCATTTTATTGCTAAGCAACAACAACACGAAAACAAGTCGAGAAAACGCTGTTCAGTCAATGGATGTCAAAACTACATCATTGCACAGGCTTCCGAACAACGTTAATATAAGAGACCAGTGGCACGTCAACTTCAGCCTCTTTCACACAGCGATTCCGGTAAATACACGGATAATGTTTCCCATGATTTGTTCCGGAATTGTTTAATTAGGTTCATTCACAGTTTTCCGGAATCTGTGCGTGCTTTACACACAACCCATAAAGACATGTGACGTTTGGATGTGAGATGTAATGCGACGCGTACATTTCACTAAACTGAAATAACCTGAACAAACTGTACTTCTGCGTTGATAGTGAGGAGCTCCCTGATCGCTGCTTCATTCCACTTTGCACGTATTTTTCCATCGTGAAGAGTCGCAGGGTAACGTGCATCATCACTACAACACTGCTTTTATGGCATTTGGTTCTGGTTTTTTGTTCACACAGCGCTCGGTCCCGTAATTTTCTGAAATCAGCGTGCATTGTGAAAGGGGCTTTACTAAAGCAACAGTTAAGTAGCTTACTGCATTCGGTGTTTGAAAAAGAAAAAAACATTAATGATCATTCTGAAATATCCTGTTGAGTATCAGCTCTCTCTATGGTTTTGGGCTAGGCTACAGCATACATGACCGTAGTTACTTGTGGTTGGCCTGGCTGTGCGTCACTCAGAATACAACAGGCCAATCAGAAGAGAGGCTCATGAATATTAATTAGATGGGCCAAAATCGACCTGTTCTTGACAGAGCTCCTAAAAAAGGAGCTGTAAAAATGTATTGAGATGGATGTTGGCACTTATACCGCAAATATATATTCTTAAGGACATCAACAACTAAAATAAACCTCCAGATATGTGTACAATATGGGACCTTTAAACTTTTGTATCAATGAATTCTATGGCACCTTTAAGTATGAATACAACAATGAAATACTTCTAAACAAACCAATTTCACAAGGGGAACAAGCGGTGTATCCAAAACAAAATGAGCAGAGTGCAAACGTGGAGCAACAAGGAGTGCCTTTTATGAGCTCTATGTGAGTTCACAGGTGATGAAAATAGGCTTGTTTGAGATGCGCCTCGTCTCGCCTGAAATATAGGCGAAAGTAGGCGGCTGCAGTGAAGGGAGGAGTGAAATAAGTGCAGTCAAGACGGACAGTTCTGAGCTCTGGAAGAGGAACCGCGTTGATCACTGGTTATCGATTCTGCGCAGATTTTGCTTATCTCAAACAAGCCTAATGAAATCATATACACGAAACAGTCTAGCAGACAGCGTTAAAGGCTAGGTGTATTCTACTTAAAGTGGCGCTGAGCAGACCGATCAGTGAAGGGGTACTTTGATGTTATACACCCGCAGCGACACTTTAAGTTGAACGCACCTTTTGCTTTTGTTTGGAGTGTTTAGTGAGTTCTGTCACGAAATATACATCATTTAACCCGACCAATCAGGTCGTGAACGTATCACTATTGCTGCGTCCCAATTCGCCTACTTATACTACGCCCTAAAAGTATGTACTCTTTTTGTGAAGAAAAAGTACATACTTTTGAGTATGTAGCAGAATAGTAGGCGAGCTTTGGGACATACTACTTCGTCATAACTGCTTTTTTAACAGACGCTTTGTTGCTTAGTTACCTGAATCCTCTCACTGTTTAAACTGTCCTGTCAATCATCACAGTTAACATTATCTACATTTCGTTTAATTTAATTTCCTACCGTATTAGAGAGAAATGAAGAGGCACGTTCTTTCAGTAGTCTTTCATGCCGAGAACTCTGCTCTTGTGTTTGCATAATTATGCATTTAAACATTAATGACCAAACATATCATTATAAAAGTTCATAATGTTGCTGCACATGAAATATAACGAGGATAACATTTAAAAAATATATTTTTTATCAGGTTACACACTGATTATTTATCACTCAAACCCCTTTCTCTATCTGTCCGTTGGTCGCGCATATCCTCCATGTTTGTAGTTTTTTAACACTTTTTATGCGTGTTTGTAGTTCTAATCGAATCCTCGTTCACCGCGCAGTGTGTTGTGGGCAATATTAGCCGTTAGAGTGTGCATTGATCCGCACTTCGAATTTTGAAGTCAAGTAGTAGACCATCCGGGAATCTTTGGAATACTTTTTTAAACATACTACGATTTGGGACACACTAATTCTATTTTCGAATACTATTTAGGACGGATAGTATGCGAATTGGGACGCAGCATATGACTTTAGGTCAGGGATGCTCAAATCTGGCCCACGAGATCCACTTTCCTGCAGAGTTTAGCTCTAACTCTAATCAAACACACCTGAACCTGCTAATCAGTGTCTTCAGGATCATTAGAAACTCACAGGTGGGTGAGTTTGATCAGGGTTGGAGCTAAACTCTGCAGCGCATTGGCCCTCTAGGGCAAGATTTAAGGAACCCTGCTTTAGGTTCAGTATCTCTAGGGTCGCTGTCAAAAATTCCAGTGTGAACACTAAGTGGACCTGGTCCATGACCAAATATATCATTTTCCTTTTTAGTCCCTGATCTCTTTTAACCTGATCAAGATCATTTAAGTTTTATCAAGACCAAATCTGATCCTCACAATGTGTTCAAGAAACTTGAACATGCTTCTGTAGATCGACCTTCAGCAGCTAGTCACTTGCTGACACTAGCAGCCCAGTGGAGGCCCTAATTTTCAGCTGAGGTCTTTTTTCGTACCTGACAAAGGCTATGTCAGGCCTTGTTGGAGGCTGATGTTTACTCTGCTGGATTGCAGATTCTGTCAGTCTTTGCCTGCAGAGCCTGGTCATGGCAGCAGCTCAAGATGTGCTCCAGGGAACCTTTCCCCAGGCACAGTGGACATGTGTGATGTTGGAAAGACCCCAGCAATGTTAGTTTGACAGGCTTGGAAGGACATCACTGGCTGGATCAGGAATTTTAGTCTAGCTGGTTTTGACTTCAAATCTTCCAATCAGTCCAAAGTTCCTGCTAAGGCATAACCACTATCCTACTCCAGTGTTCCTCTTCTGCCTCTGCACAGATCTCTCCCTGGACCAGCTGACATCTCTCTCCCCTGGGTTTTTGCCATGTCTCAGCTTTGCTTCTGCCTGTTTGACTGCCTCTATCCAATAGTGATGCCTGCAGAGGAGACTCTGGTGTAAGTTGAGTTTAACACCTCCTTGGCTCTGGTGACCTTAAATTCCTCTGACCGGCTGGTGAAAGGATGCTGCAGCTTAGTAGTATGCCCATAAAGGACAATGCTTTTTACACCATGTCTACACCGGAGGCCAAGCCACAAAGCATAAAGTCTATTCACACTGGATGTGACAAAGCGACCACTGCAAATCATTTGAAATTTGTGTCAGTAGTGGAGAGTGGGGTAAGATGAGCCTTTTTTTTTTTTTTTTTTTTTTTTTTTACTTATGTGGTCCTCAAGATGAGGCAGAAGTACAATGAAAGTATCTAAAGTAATTTCAAGAAGTTTCCTAACATTTTAAATGATCAAAATATATTTATGACAAAGGGTTCTAAAAATACGGCTTTTTATAAAAAAGTGTTCCTGTGGCTCAATTTGCCCCAGTTATGGGGTAAGTTGACCCGAGTCAGGGAGGTAAGATTCACCATCTGGGTGAAAACCGACCTTCTGAATGAATCTGATTCAAACCAATGTGAAATTTTAAAGATAAATTACCTCTTTTCAAACTAACTTAATCAAATTTAATTTTACAAACAGTCACATTTCTTGTCTTAAAGCTAACTTAAACAAAACAAAACCAATCAAATGAAGTTTAATTTTTAAATCTCGAATTGTTTGCATTTCTGAAACAATGTGTTGAACACCAAAGTTTTAATCTTCCCAAAAACAGACAAAACAGAGAGTTTGTAGAGTTAAATAAAAACTGAGGAATAAATGTCACTGAAACTAGTACATACTTTATTTTAGTCAAAAGATTCTTGGCATGGTAGCTTTTCTGCAATGTCAAACATTGCCATTAGAGACTACAGGTGGAAAGATATATTTGATTATAATGTGATGAAAAGCATCTTCTGGTTCTCAGAGAAGGATTTGGTGCACTTGTACTCTGTCGCTATGCAATAAGCTAATATCACATTAAAATACCAGATTATACTTCTGAGATTTAACTTAAGTTCCTTATGGTGGGGTTAGTTAAAGTGCTGGCTCAACCTACCCCACATCATTTGGCTCACTTTGCCCTAAAGCTGGCATTTTGGAAAAAAATGGAATGGGAATGGGAATGCTTGAGACAGCCAGGATTTGGTGCCAGTTCAGAACCAGGAATCTGGACACCGGCCCAGGATTTTTTTGATTGGAAAAGCGCAGCCGGGTTCCCAACTGGGCATCAGCCCCAGTGGAAAAGTTGTAATGGTGTCCCCTGGAGAACCATAAGAAGTGTGGGAGGGAGTGGTGCATGTTTCACAGAGTGCAATTCTCAGAAAGAATTATGAAATGGATTGGCACTTTGATTTAAGCGTACACACCGTACCCACCGTACCCACTTTTGCTTCGGTTTAAGACCATTTGTGACCACCCTTGGGAATCACATGGGAGGGTGTGTGGATGCACGTTTCTCCAACAAATTGACACTCGGCTTATGCTTACACACCCTGGAAATAGGAGATCATTTACCTTTGGATTGGGTATAAGAGCACTGGTGACTCCCCAGGGAACCATGAGAAGACAGGGGGAGGGTGTACAGGGTGATTGTTTTTCAGAATACACTGATGTATCTGTGCTCTGTTAGTGGCTGACCACCAACGACTGGCATTTGGCTTCCCATGAGCACACCCTTGGGATATGAGCTAAACCACTGTCATTGACTTGATAATTCTCAGGAAAAAATATTGAATGGATTGGCACTTGGCTTTATATGTACACACTGTACCCACTTTTGCTTGGGTGTATGAGTACCGTTAACCACATTTGGGAATCACATGAAGTTAAGGGAAGGGTGTGTTGTTGATACAAATTTCTCTGCAATAAACTGGAACTCATGTATGCTTACACACCTTGTAAATAAAAAATAATTCACCTTGTAATTGGGTGTAGGAGTACTGGTGAATCCTTAAAGAACCATGTGAAGTCCAGGGGAGTATTGCCATCGAGCAATAAATGCTATCAGATTTGGTTATTTATCAGATGACCACAATGGATTAACACCCGGCTTCCCACGTGCACACCCTAGAGATATAAGCTAAATCACTTATGGTAACTTGAAGGGGTAGGTGCATGTTTCGCAAAGTTTGATTCTCAGAAAGAATGATGAATTTGTATTGGTGCTTGGCTTCACATGTACACACTGTACCCACTTTCCCTTGGGAGCACTGGTGACCACCTTTGGGAATCACATGAAGTTAAGGGGAGGTTGTGTGGATGCACATTTCTCTGCAACAAACTGGCACTCATGTAGAGTGGTGGGCAAAATTGTTAAAACACAAATAATAATACTGAATGAGATTGATGATCTTTGTATATTTCCTACAATCATTAAACTAATTCAGACCAACTGCAGTGCATGCTGGGAATCATGAATGAGGTTTGTACTATGCTGGTCTGTGTATGTTTTATTCATTTGATTTTCAATTTGAAACGAAATTAGCAAAAATAAGAAAACGGCTCCTTTATTCGTTTTTTCATTTGTTCAGAAAACGAAAAAACAAGATTTTGGCTCGATTTTTCATTTTTTGGTTCACGGGTAGAAAACAGATAAACGACTTCAAAATTCGTTTTCCACATGTGGGCGGTCATGAGACGCCCCTTTCTGCCGATTGGTCAACCAAATCTAGACCGGTGACGCCATTCATTGTTCACTCAACAAAATAAAACACCATTAGCGCAAAGAAGAACAGATCAGTGTTCAGTCAAGTGTAAATGCACAGCAGTCATAACTTTTCTTTTAGACATTATGCTCAGTTTTGGACAAGCGATGGTAAGTGCAAATACTGTAATGCAAATAGGCTGAAGGTACTGAGAGTGGAGAATTTAATTTTTACTGTACTGTATATCATAGCCACAGGAACGTTTCATTCATCACAAGAAGTACAAATAGTTACAAATTATTAACAATATTGTTTGAATCATTTGTAACTATTTGTACTTCTTGTGTACATGTGATTTTATAATTGCTTTTCCAATTTTATTATTATTATTATACTATTTTTAGTTATATTGTATTATATTTTGATGCAATTAATGTTATTGCACTTGTATGTTTGTTGTTTTAAAGACTGCAAAAGAATGAAAATAATTAAATAATGGTCTTTTATTTTGTTGAATGAACAATGGATGGCGTCACCGGTCCAGATTTGGTTGACCAATCGGCAGAAAGGGGCGTCTAGTGACCGCCCACATGTGGAAAACGAATTTTGAAGTCGTTTATCCGTTTTGTACCCGTGAACCAAGAAACGAAAACTCAAGCCAAAATCTTGTTGTTTCGTTTTCTGAACAAATGAAAAACACTTAAATAAGCACATAAAGATTACATTCCAATGGAGCTTTGCTTTTGCTGTTTTAACCAATGCATTTTAGCACATTGTTACAAAAGACAATGAAAGTTTAATATTAAAGTACAAAGAGTCCAACTAAAGCAAATACTGATCACAACAATGGTGGTTTGTTGCTTTTTCAACATTAATAGCGGATGCAGAAGATTCACAAATCAACTATTTTTTATATTGATTCAATTGTTGCTTGCTATCAGGGTGGTCTCTATGTGGTTGACTGAAGGCTGAGATTGGGTAGCAATATTAAAACATGTTTTGGTCCAGTTCAGGCCTGAACCATGTGAAAATCACAAAATGCGATTCTTAAAAAGAATGATGAATGGTTTGGTACTTGACTTTATGTGTACACACTGCACCCACTTTTGCTTGGGTGTATGAGCACTGGTGACCACCATCGGAAATCACATGAAATTAATGGGAGGATGTGTCGATGCATGCGCAACAAATTGCCACTAGTGTGTCCTTACACAACCTGTAAACAGGAGCACATTCATCTTTGGATTGGGTGTAAATGCCATGGCGATTCCCCAGAGAACCATGCGAAGCCAGGGGTCTTGTTTCTCAGAATGCCCTGATGTGTCTGTGCTCTATTGTGCCATGGATCAGTAAATATGATCAGATATGGTTATTTACCAGATGACCACAACTGACTGGCACCCAGTTTCCCATGTGCACACCCTAGGGATATGATCTAAATCATCTTTGGTGACTTATGGGCTGTATGAACACACTGGTGATCCCCAAGGCAATCACATGAACTGTGGGAGTTAAATAAAATGGTGATCCCTCAGGGAACCATGTGAAGTCAGGGGAAGGTGTACAGGGTGACTGTTTCTCAGTATGCAGAAAGACCTGATGTGTCTGTGCTCTGTTGTGCCACGATTCCACGAAGCAATAAATAGCATCAGATATGCCTATTTACTGGCAAACCACCAGTGTGCACATCCTAGGGATTTGGACTAAATCACCTTTAGTGACTTGGGAGGGGTAGTTGCATGTTTTGCAGAACACAATTCTCAGAAAGAATGATGGAATGGAGTGATACTTGACTTTATGTGTACACACTGTACCTACTTTTGCTTTGGTGTATGCGCACCATCGGAAATCACATAAAGTTAATGCATGTTGCATGTTTCTTCACAACAAATTGGCACTCATTTGTTTTTACACAACCTGTAAACAGGAGCACATTCACCTTTGGATTGGGTATAAAAACCTGGGTGATTCCCCAGGGAATCATGTGAAGTCAGGGGGAGAGTGTACAGAGTCTTGTTTCTCAGAATACATTGATGTGTCTATGACCCCCAAGGGAATCTCATGAGCTGTGGGAGTGTGTGCATGCACGTTTCTAAGAACGTGATTCTTAATGACTGGTCTATTGTGCCATGGAGAAATATGGTCAGATATGGATGTTTGGCAGACCACAATGGATTGGCACTGAGATTCACACTCACGCATCCTTTAATCAGAGATACAAAATCTACCGTGTTGAGAGGGCTCCAAGAACGTGGTTAGGAACCACATCAGGAGGAGGACATGAGGGTGCCCGTTTGTCAAAACACGATTCTCAGAATGACTTAATGTGCTTTGCTGCAGAGCAGTAAATATTGTCAGATGGTCAGCATGGTCTGCTGTCCCACTGTATTTTTATCTGATTTTAGAGCCGGACAAAGTAGCAATACTTCAGTTTAATAAATCAAGGTTAATGTTTCATTAGAATGATTACACCTAGATTACACTGATTTCCACCAGCAGACAAGAAATGTATTACACAGCAAGCTTAAATTGAGGGGCAAGTACTGCATCATAATGGCTATGCTACTTTCAATAACAATTCAATGAGTCATTGCTAAATGCAATTTTTAAAACAAACCAACACCAACATTATTCCAAACTTGTGAATGGTAACGTAAATGCATTTATACACTTTTAGTTGTGGCTTAAAGGGGTCATTAGATGCAAAACTCACTTTTACATGTTGTTTGAACATTAATGTGTGTTGGCAATTTGTGACGACACACTGACAGAGGCCGCTCCCATAATAGTTGATTGACATGAGCGCCTTACCTTAGTCCCGCCCTCATAGAGATGAAACAGTCCGACTCTGATCGCCATTGTGTGACTCAGGTGCAGGGGAAGACAAGAATGTCTCCGACTGGGCGATTGAGGTGTTCTGTTGTTGGATGTAATAATGAACATAGCAGTCATCATTTATTCCCGACATCTGAGCCGCTGAAGGCGCAGAGGATTAACATTACTTTCGTTTTTGAAAGGAAAGCGCCGATCCCGATCTACATATGCGTCTATGTTTGTGCAAATCATTCGTGATGCAGCTTCACCCACAGCTGCAGTGAGAATAAGGGTTTTTAAATGCATCTTTGCAAATGGCCTTTCTTAATAATGTGTTGGTTATCAAGTTTTGCAGCTAAACACAGCTAAAGTAAACATTACGGCTTGTCATCCTCTGGCAGAGAGGGGCGGAGTGAGCAGAGCTCATTAGCATTTAAAGGAACATGCAACAGAATAGTTCACTCTAAAAAGGGCTGATTTTGACAAGGTAAAAAGAGTGTTTTTTTACACTACCACTGAGAAATTTTAACCAAAGTATGTTATAGACTTCTCATTAAGACCCTAAAGAACCATATCAACTTGTGGAAAACGGGCTTCTGATGACCCCTTTAAGAGTCCAAGTATTTCATGGTAATGCATAAAAGAAGGATAACTTGGATACACTCTTAAAAATAAAGGTGCTTTAAAAGGTTCTTCAAGCGATGCCATAGAAGAACCATTCAGTCAAAGGTTCTTTAAAGAACCATTTCTTTCTTACCTTTTTATAATCTTAAGAACATTCTTTTGCCACAAAGAACCTTTTGTGAAACAAAAAGGTTCTTCAGATGTTAAATGTTCTTTATGGAACCATTTAGACAAAAAAGGTTCTTCTATGGCATTGTGAAGCACCTTTATTTTTAAGAGTGTAGTTTTTTGGTTAATAGTAGACAGCATGCTGTGTCCTGTGAACAACATTTATATCTCATGGAATCTTAGCCACTTTCTCAATCTAAGAGTCTGCAGTTTCAGGCTAAACCAGCAGAGGTCAACCAAACCTCAAAACTGCGTACCTTTTGATGCCTCAGAATGTTGGACTTAATGTTGGAATGTTGGAAGTAATTTCTACAATTCTAAAATTCTAAATCTAAAATTCTCCTTAGTTTTACCAAGTGATAACAACTATAATATTTGCTGGAAGGATTTTTTTTTCTTAATGTAATTGATTATGTAATGTAATGTTCCAGCATATAGGCAGGTGGCAGTGTTCCCCACATTATTGTACAAGTTCTCTATCTATGCCACTGACCTTGAGACGTGCTGCCTGTAAAGGACTCATAGTCATCTAAATTAATTTCACCCCAAACCCAGCTAATGAGGCTTGCCTTGACCTCCTAAAAACAACTTCATGTTACTTTACTGGGAGACAAAGGTCCACAATTAAAGCTCAAACTAATCAAGACTGAATCAAGATGTGTTAAAGGGAGTCTGATTGCCTGGAGTTCAATAAAAGGAATAAAAATGGCTTAAAGCCAGTCTGAAATGGCATTCCCTACTTCCATAATGTGAAATGCTTCAGTGAGGAAAAATGAACTTAAATTTATTGAGCATAAAATGAAAAAAAAAAGTAAAGTCTAGTTTTTATATTGACCTCAACCCATCTTTGCACAAACATGCATACAAACCTAGAGTGAGATCACTAGATGACCCAGACAGATTATCTTCTGTTATATATAACAGTGTAACTGAACTCAACCTATTATAGAGCTCATTTTCTCAATGGCTCAAAGGACACACTGTCCTCTTTAACCCTCATCAAACAGTTCACTGATTTCATTTATACAGGCTCTGATCTCCCACTGCCATTCTAGTAAACACAAAATTCAAAAGCAGACAGGTCATGTACTAAAACGATCTCTTGATTTTTAAAGCACACCTGAACACTACGGTTGTCTCTTAACTGTACGTGTGGGAAATGGTCACCTAACACAATAAGCGATAAGACTCTTTAGTTCATCTCCGACAACAAGGCTGATTTAATTAACTCTCCCCTCCCCCCCTTGTGGTTCAAGCCTCTCTACCAGCAGCTCTCTAGCCATTTCCTCTAATTAAAACTCAACCAGAGGAACCATATTTGGAGAGGTACAGTCAGACAGATCTGCCACACTAGATCAGTCATGCACATACTCATGATATTCAACATAGTGAGCTGCCTACACTGACAGCACTTTAAGGCATGATAGGCATGCTCTCAATGCAAAAACTGTTTGTAGGTACTACAAAGATGCCTCTTTTTAAGATCATTCTGGCTGAGCTCTAACTCGCTAAAAAAATGGTGGAATGTGTTGAGGGAAATTTCAAATACGCTAATATTCATTCAGTGCTGAAAACTACTGATAAAAATCATTAAATCCAATCAAAAATATGAGCCGGAGCTCAATGGAAAAACATGCCTGAGGTGACATTTATGCAAAATGATATTACATTGCTTTTTTACATTTTAACAAGTGAAATATCCAGTGAGTGGCACTACAAGTGCATTCAGTTATATCTAAACCAAATAGGTGTGTGTCTGCCAATGTTTCATTTGCTGAAGTTCAGTAATTAAATGTTGAGTGAGTGCAGAAAATGTGAACGCTGTATTGCTTTTGAAAATATTATAGCACCTAGACTTAATCTAAATCTATAATAAACCTAATTGATACTCAGATAGCAGGTGAAAAGCATTGAATCAATGCTATAAATAGTTGATTTGGCATGTTAATTTAATTAATATCACCTTGCACCCGCAATTAATGTAAAAGAATGCTGTCAAACACTTCTTTTTTTTAAATCTCACATTGTTGCATCACACATTATTGGTGCAAAAACCCAATACACTTTAAGCAATTATCTAAGAGGAGAAACTGCAGGCAAAAACACTGTTTCCATGCACCTGTCAAGTCTGGGATTTTGGGCTTTTTGGTGTTTCATAAAGTGTTTTTCCAGACTACACTGTTAAGTTTTTTTTTTAATTTATTTTATTTTTTTTATTTTTTTTTATAGCACTTTATCTATTTGTGTCAAAAGATTTCAATTACAATACATATTTTTTAAGGCCGTTTTCTCAAAATGATTTTTTTCTGGAGAGCCATAAATCTCCACTTCAGTAGCACTTACACACACCAAACTTTACATTTTTATTCCTGTCTGTATTCTGAAGGTTTTTACAGAGGGATTTGTTCATATATAATTTGCTACATTTTATTCCCCCAACAATGGTAAAAAAATACCTTGTTTTCTATCTGTCCTGTTTTTTTTCTTCTGATTTATAGAGTGACAAAATGAGATACCCAAAATTCCCTCTGTAAAACGTTTGACTCTAATATGTCAAAAACAATTGAACAAGAATTTTAAAAATGACTTCATCCAGTGTTTTGATTTTTGTACTAGAAATGTATGCAAATTAGCACATATTAAACCTAACATTTTAGAAAACTTGTAATACAAAAAAAGTTTAGAATTATCAATGTAACCAATTAACTGGGTAAGTAAGGCAATAGCTATTAGTTACTTTTTTACCCTATTTACTTGCAGTATCTCATCTTAAATAAATACATAATGATTACAATCATCATATGATCCCAACTGATTTTGGTTTTCATTGTTTCATCCAATACATTATTAACATATTTATAAATAGCATTAATATAAATAACATTAATCTAAAAACCTAAAAACAAAGATTCAAGAGCTCAACTAAAGCAAATACAGACCACATTAATGGTGGTTTGTTGAAATTTCAACATTAATAGTGGGTGCAAAAGTGATATTAATTCAATGTCATTAACATTGACAAATCAAATATTTTTGACATTTATTCAATGGTTGCTTGCTATCAGGGTAGCGTAAAAAAAAAAAACAAAAAAAACAAAACAAAAGCATTTGAGGATGAAACCATTCCATTTGAACTTGAGTCTACAAGTATTTGAGACCTTTACCAGATTTTATGACTTTTGTTTTGCACAAGCACTCCACATCATAAATGAAACACTGTACCAGGTGTGCTACCAAGCAAGTTTACTGCAAAGTTTACAATGCATTTTTCCTCAGATATGTATCTTGTATATGGATTTAACATCGCCCATTGAGTGCTTGTAATAACTTCTGATTGTAATCTGCAGTTGATTTTGATTCTACAATAGGCAAGGCATGCACTTTTTGTATGTTTAATAATGCCACACTGCTTGAACATCCTTGATTGTTATAAAAATACCATGAGCTGCATACAAAACAGATACAGAAAATATATCATATATCACACATATATATATATATATATATATATATATTAGGGCCGGGACTTTAACGCGTTAATTTAGATTAATTAATTACACAAAAATAACGCGTTAATTTTTTTTAACGCATTTTAATCGCACTTAATTTTGCACCGCGGAACGTTTCTCACTGGATGAGTTTCAGCGGCGGACCGATTATACTGGAGCACCAACTAGCGGAATGCGCATATCACCGCAGCACATCGAGCCTCAAGTATCACCTCAATGCTTTTACAGAAGGTCTACCTACCTATAGGGTACCTGAATTTCTGAAACGAAGGCTAGTATATTTCTAAATATCCCAGTGTTTCCCCTACCATTATCTTAGGGGGGCGCGTTTACAATGTCTCCTCCAAGAAAACACGGACTGGATCGCGGACTCCATTCATAAAAACTGAATTTACTATAGCGCGGAATGCCACGTAAATTCGTCGATTTTTGGATTGATAAATCAAAAGTTGGTCTGTCACTTAATTCAGATCGCGATATGGACTAGTGTCTGTGAAAACTGAAATGCAAAAAGACCGTTTTAAAATGAATCCTGCATATACTTTTTGCCTCTGTATGTTGGAATGGCAGAGACGCGTTTTTTTACACTGCAGGCGTGATGCTCCCGTTAATTTTTGGCATTTGCATCTCAAATGAACAGACAGACTCAATCTCCAAAGCTACTGTGAGTGTCACTTTTACTGTTTCATTTGAGAAAACTAGCATCATATCATACTTTACACACAGAAACTTCACGGCAACCTGTCAAAATAAAAGTACGGTTTAACATGAAACAGAACAATATTCCTATTTAAATAAATGACAAAAAACAATATATGATAAAAAATAAATATAACAACAAGATTAATCACTTAATTGTAGAAAAAAATACTATGATTATTATTATTTATTGATTTTAACAGCAAACCTCTGTTTGTTTGCCAAAAATTAAAAAGGTTTATTTTTCATTTGATTAAAAATAAAATAAATGTTTATGCTTTCATTTGATTATGAGAAAAATTAAAACACAAGAATTTATTTAAAAATATATATATATCAAAAGATTGTAAAGCCCTATTGTTCAAAATGTTAAAATAGAGAGTTTTGGATTTATTTTTTCACTGAAATAAATTTTTCCGTTATGGGAAACACTGTATCCTATTGCTACAGTTAATGGCAATATTGCACTGGTCTGTTGGACTTGGTTGAACAAAAATAAACAATATTTTGTTGCTTCAGTTTATGTATTCAGTCATTATTCAATGGTGTACTAAAAATCCATATGAAAAAACTTACTTCTCACTGTTCTCAGGTCAAATATTTATATGCGATTAAAATGCGATTAATTTCGATTAATTAATTACAAAGCCTCTAATTAATTAGATTAATTTTTTTAATCGAGTCCCGGCCCTAATATATATATATATATATATATATATATATATAATATAACAATCATTTTCTGTTTGTTTTCATATTTCATGTGTAGAACAGTAGAAAAATGTTTCAATATTTTTTTTTCATACAGAAGATCTAGAGAGTGAACACGCTCTGACTCATATAACACTTGCACACTTGGAAGAAAACGGACAGTGTTCTCCTCCAGATCACATAATTCAGTGGAGAAATAATAGAAATTATATTAAGAACATGTGAGAATAACCATAATGTTCTCAGATGCGATGATAACAAGAGCGCATCCTCTTCTCACTCGGAATACTCTTCTTCTGTGTTTGTTTATACTGCTCTCATCCTTTTGTGCAACAGCAGCTGCTCTGGGCATGTGATGTAATGCTCAAATCTTATTGGATGGCTGTGTCTTCGCTTTGCGAAACTGAAAGGATTCGTTGGACTGGTTGTTACAAAAACATTCGCTTTTTCAGTGTGTGAATGTCTGCAGCCTATGTGGAAGCATCTATAGGAATCTGTTATTTTTTATTTTATTCCAGCATGTCATTGCGTGCGATATTCATTTCACTTCTTTGCACGTGTGTTTGAGTCAAGAGCCCAACTAAAGCAATCACTGATCACAATAATGGTGGTTTGTTGAAATTTCAACATTTTTTTCAACATTAATAGCGGGTGATGTTAATCCAATGTCATTAACATTGACAAATCAACTATTTTTACATTGATTCAATGGTTGTGGTTGTTTGCTATCAATGTGGTCTCTATGTGGTTGACTGAAGGCTGAGATTGGGTAGCACTATTAAAACATGTTCTGGCCCAATTCAGGGCTGGTTATAAGTTACTATTTGGCTGAGATTTGGGCCAGTTATGGCTCATGTGTGGCTCATGTCTGTAGTCCAGATTTGGGCCACACAAGGGCCCTAATTCTTTGCTGCATTTGGGCCGAGTGTAACTGCTTGCTTGGCCCAGAGCTGGGCCAGACGTCAATTGCTATGTGGGATGTGAGAATCAGAGTGTTTTTTTTCCAGCTGATCAAAGATAAAAACCTTGACAGCCAATCAGAATCCACCTACTTTAAAGACACAAAACAGCAGACAACAAAACTGCAGCACATACGTATAATAATCAAGGCCATTTGATTATTATACGTATAATATAAAAAATATAAAAAAGAACATTTGTGACCCTAGAATGCAAAACCAGTCATAAGGGCCAATTTGGATCTCAGTCAACAGTATTTAGCCGAGATACAACAATTTGAAAATCTGGAATCTGAAGGTGCAAACAAAAATATTCTAATATTCTAACTATTGAGAAAATCGCCTTTAAAGTTGTCTAAATGAAGTTCTTAGCAATGCATATTAATAATCAAAAATTAAGTTTTGATATATTTACGGTAGGAATTTACAAAATATCTTCATGGAACATGATCTTTACTTTACTGCATAAAAGAAAAATCGATAATTTTGACCCATACTGTCACAATCACCAGCTGAAGTGCCCGGCAGCCCCACTAGAGGGCACTCCAGTGTTTACCCTTTATGTTATGTGTTGTCTCAAGCCGCCATGCTTCACCCTTGTCTGTGTCATGTTTTCATTGGTTCCCCTGATCCTTGTGTCCGTTCCCCATTGGTTGTTTCTGTCATGTGACCCCTAGTGTTTGGTATAAAGCCCTCCCTTCCCCCTCTGTCTGTACTGATCGTTGTTTAGTGTTTAATCTTCCTTGTTTCTAGTTCCTGGTTCCCATGTTTCTGTGTTTTTCGACCCCTGGACTGTTTTCTCGTTTTGACCTTTCGCCGCCTGCCCCGACCTTTGATTGTCTCTGGATTATTCTTTCGGATTTCCCTTGTTGTTCCTGTTTGCTGGTGTTCGACTCATGCCTGTCTTGACTACGTCTTTTAATAAAGCTTTGCACTTGGATCCACACGTCAGTCTCCAGACCCCCATTGTTACAGAATGATCAGTCACACCCGGATCCAGCAGCTTTATTCACCAGCATCACAACATGGACCCAGTCGACCAGCTTCTGCTCCTACGACAGCGAAACCACCCCATTGAGGAATATGTTCACCAGTTCCGTAAGTGTTCATCTCAAATACCATTTTACGATGAAGCGTGGCTTAAGGCCTTATTTCGTTATGGACTTAATGAACCGGCCAAATCAATGCTGCCTGGAGGGGAATTTAACGGCTCGCTACAGGACTGTATGCAGTATGCGTTGTTGCTAAGTGGCTCACCGCTATCTGTGGGTGTTTTAGAGGAGCCACAGTACAAGATGTCTGCTAGCCCAGAGCCACAGTACAAGATGTCTGCTAGCCCAGAGCCACAGCACAAGATATCTGCCAGCCTAGAGCCACAGCACAAGATGTCTGCTAGCCCAGAACCACAGCACAAGATATCTGCCAGCCTAGAGCCACAGCACAAGATGTCTGCCAGCCTAGAGCCACAGCACAAGATGTCTGCCAGCCTAGAGCCACAGCACAAGATGTCTGCCAGCCTAGAGCCACAGCACAATATGTCTGCCAGCCTAGAGCCACAGCACAAGATGTCTGCCAGCCTAGAGCCACAGCACAAGATGTCTGCCAGCCCAGAGCCACAGCACAAGATGTCTGCCAGCCTAGAGCCACAGCACAAGATGTCTGCCAGCCCAGAGCCACAGCACAAGATGTCTGCCAGCCTAGAGCCACAGCACAAGATGTCTGCTAGCCCAGAGCCACAGCACAAGATGTCTGCCAGCCTAGAGCCACAGCACAAGATGTCTGCTAGCCCAGAGCCACAGCACAAGATGTCTGCCAGCCTAGAGCCACAGCACAAGATGTCTGCTAGCCCAGAGCCACAGCACAAGATTTCTGCCAGCCTAGAGCCACAGCACAAGATGTCTGCTAGCCCAGAGCCACAGCACAAGATAGCCCAGAGCCACAGCACAAGATGTCTGCCAGCCTAGAGCCACAGCACAAGATGGCTGCCTTTCCTGAGCCCGTTCACAAGATGGCCGTCCTTCCCGAGTCTGCTCACAAGATGGTCGCCCTTCCTGAGCCTGTTCACAAGATGGCCGCCCTTCCCGAGTCTGTTCACAAGATGGCCGCCGTCCCAAAGCCCGCTCACAAAATGGCCTCCGTTCCTGAGTTCCCGGTCAAGATGGCCGCCACGCCAGAGCTACTGCACAAGATGGCCGCCACGCCAGAGCCTGTTGCAAAGATGGCTGCCGCCACGCCAGAGCCTGTCGCAAAGATGGCCGCCGCCACGCCCGAGTCTGTCGTCAAAATGGTGGCTGCTGCATCAGACCCTCACGTTTCCATGGCCTATCAAAGACTAATATCCAGCTTGGAGGACCCTCCACTGCTGTCAGCCAGAACGGTCGGTCTCTTACAGTCAGCACCTGCCAAGTCAGCATCTGCTAATGCTACGTCAGCCAAGCCAGCGACTACTAACGTCACATCAGCCAAGCCACAGCCTGTTCACGTCACAGTCACTGCTCCTGACAAGTCAAGTCAAGTTACAGCTGCTATTCCTGTCAAGTCAAGTCAAGTTCCAGCTGCTGTTCTTGTCAAGTCAAGTCACGTCACCGTCACTGCTCCTGTCAAGTCAAGTCAAGTTACAGCTGCTGTTCCTGTCAAGTCAAGTCACGTCACAGCTGCTGTTCCTGCTGAGTCAGGTCAAGCAGCACTCCCTGAGTCAGGTCAAGCAGCCCTCCCTGAGTCAGGTCAAGCAGCACTCCCTGAGTCAGGTCAAGCAGCACTCCCTGAGTCAAGTCAAGCAGCACTCCCTGAGTCAGGTCAAACAGCACTCCCTGAGTCAAGTCAAACAGCTAATCCCTCAGAGCCAAGCCAAGTCACAGCCGCTCCTTCAACGTCAAGTCTCAGCTGTTCCCTCCGAGCCAAGCCAAGACACAACTTCACTTCCTGAACCAAGTCAAGACACTACTTCACTGTCTGAGTCAAGTCAAGCAACTGCACTTTCTGAGTCAAGCCAGGACCCGACCTCACATCCTGAGTCAAGCCAGGACCCGACCTCACATCCTGAGTCAAGCCAGGGCCCGACCTCACATCCTGAGTAAACCCAGGGCCCGACCTCACATCCTGAGTCAAGCCAGGGCCCGACTTCACATCCTGAGTCAAGCCAGGGCCCGACCTCACATCCTGAGTCAAGCCAGGGCCCGACCTCACATCCTTTCACATCCTGAGTCAAGCCAGGGCCCGACCTCACATCCTGAGTCAAGCCAGGGCCCGACCTCACATCCTGAGTCAAGCCAGGGCCCGACCTCACATCCTGAGTCAAGCCAGGACCCGACCTCACATCCTGAGTCAAGCCAGGACCCGGCTTTACAGTCCGAGGCAGGTCAAGAATCTCCGCTGGTTCCACCCAGCCTTCCAGAGTCTCTGCTGGTTCCGCCCAGCCTTCCAGAGTCTCCGCTGGTTCCGCCCAGCCTTCCAGAGATCTCACCGCTTCGAGAAGCGGCGCCATTGCCTCCAGAGGTGTCAGCACCCGCTGTAGAACCTCCTATGGAGGCGGCGCTCCCCTATGAACTCTCTGCTTCTCTCCTTGTTCTGTCTGCTTCCTCTATCCCTGCTCTACCCAGGTCCCAGTCCATGACGCGGCTCCCTGTTCAGTCCTGGAGGGCTCCAGCGCCTCCTGTTCCGCCCTGGAGGGCTTCTGCGCCTCCTGTTCCGCCCTGGAGGGCTCCTGTACCTCCTGCTCTGCCCTGGAGGGCTTCTACGTCTCCTGTTCCGCCCTGGAGATCTTCTGCGCCTCCTGTTCCGCCCTGGTGGGCTCCAGCTCTATCTGCTCCGCCCTGGTGGGCTCCCGCTCCGTCTCCTCCGCCCTGGTGGGCTCCCGCTCCGTCTACTCCGCCCGGGTGGGCACCCGCTCCGTCTACTCCGCCCTGGTGGGCTCCCGCTCCGTCTGCTCCGCCCTGGTGGGCTCCCACTCCGTCTGTGCCGCCCTGGTGGGCTCCCGCTCCATCTGCTCCGCCCTGGTGGGCTCCCGCTCCATCTGCGCCACCCTGGTGGGCTCCATCTGCGCCACCCTGGTGGGCGCCTGCTCCTCCACGGCCTCATGGACCTGGCCCTCCATCGTTCCTCTGCTCCCCCCCACCGCCCTCCAGGACTGTCTGCGCGTGGTCATTTTGGAGTGTCTGGAAGCCACTCCTTAAGGGGGGGCTGTCACAATCACCAGCTGAAGTGCCCGGCAGCCCCACTAGAGGGCACTCCAGTGTTTACCCTTTATGTTATGTGTTGTCTCAACCCGCCATGCTTCACCCTTGTCTGTGTCATGTTTTCATTGGTTCCCCTGATCCTTGTGTCCGTTCCCCATTGGTTGTTTCTGTCATGTGACCCCTAGTGTTTGGTATAAAGCCCTCCCTTCCCCCTCTGTCTGTACTGATCGTTGTTTAGTGTTTAATCTTCCTTGTTTCTAGTTCCTGGTTCCCATGTTTCTGTGTTTTTCGACCCCTGGACTGTTTTCTCGTTTTGACCTTTCGCCGCCTGCCCCGACTTTTGATTGTCTCTGGATTATTCTTTCGGATTTCCCTTGTTGTTCCTGTTTGCTGGTGTTCGACTCATGCCTGTCTTGACTACGTCTTTTAATAAAGCTTTGCACTTGGATCCACACGTCAGTCTCCAGACCCCCATTGTTACGCATACAGTGTATTTGTGGCTATTGCTTAAAATACACCTGTGCTACTTACAACTGGTTTTGAGGTTCAGGGTCACATTTGTGCATAATTGTGGGTTCTTTATTTCACGCTCATTAAGGTATTGCATAATTAGCTTACCAGCTAATGACCAGCTAATGTCCTACTAATGTCACACTCTTTGTGGTGCACAGAGATGCTGAGTAATAACAAGAAGTTGCAAATATGCATTGTCTACAAGTAACAACTACACTCTTAAAAATAAAGGTGCTTCACAATGTCATAGAAGAACCTTTTTTGTCTAAATGGTTCCATAAAGAATATTTAACATCTAAAGAAACTTTCTGTTTCACAAAAGGTTCTTTGTGGTGAAAGAAGATTCTTCAGATTATAAAAAGGTAAGAAAGAGATGGTTCTTTAAAGAAACTTTGAGCGAATGGTTCTTTGTGGAACCAAAAATGGTTCTTCTATGGCATCGCTGTGAAAAACCTTTTAAAGCACCTTTATTTTTAAGAGTGTACAAATTTGCTTATACATGCTGATACTGCTTTTATAATAGCTCTGCTATTTTCTGAAGTTCTTGTCATTTATTGTCACATTGTTGTGGGAAAAAGTTCCAGGTTAATTTATCTGCCTTAACTTGCTGGCCATCTTGATAACACAGCAGCTTCAGTCTAGTCATACAAATAAAATTCCAATCTACTTAAATGAGAAAAAAGTTTCAAAAAATATGTTAAAAAACAAAAATAATAATAAAAAAAATAACCAACAAAATCAGGCAAACAATAGTATCCTCTTTTTTTAGTTAGCTGAAATGAGGCTACAATACTGTAATTTTCTGTGTTGGCTAAATTGCATGTGCACTGTGGAGGATTTCATTAGCTCAAATGCATGATTGCGCTTTGTACACAGTTTGTCTTTAGTACTTTTATTGCTCTCTTGCCTGCACTCCATCGCTGTCATGTATCTCATTATGTAGAACAGATGACATTTAAGCAGGCGTTCTACACTGTGAGCTATCTTCATGTTATCTGGGCGTCTCGCTGGGCACAGAGTCCTCTCCTCCACACAGACATCAGCTAATTGCATTTGCGCTCTCTCTCTCTCTCTCTCTCTCTCTCTCTCTCTCTCTCTCTCTCTCTCTCTCTCTCTCCACAGTGATTTAGAGGCAGCTGGTGCTTTTCCTAGAGCTTAGATACTGAGAAACATGAATCAGTCTCTCCTTTAAATACTCCTATTATGATTCTCTCACTGGTCTTTCATATATAAGTGCGTCGTTCCAAGTGAGAAATGACTGTGAAGACAACAAGAACATTGACTTTGTCTTTTTCAATGAGATTTCACACATTTGTAATTTTTGGTTAACATTCTTATTTGCATTTATAAAGCCAGTAACATAGATTGCATGATACAGATACATCTTGCCGCATGACCTGTTTTAATAATTGCTGTGAAAATGTTCCCATGTAGATTCTCTCTGGATGTTGTAAGTCATTGTATGTGTATACAAATGTAAAAAAGAAAAACAAATATATTATGAAGTCTTCATGACTTTTAGTAAATGTGTAATCAGCTATAATGTGAGGACCAACCAACAAACCCCATAAGGCATATAGATTAAAAACATAATAATATTTTAATTAATATGTAAATATGTGAGGGTTAGGTTTTAGGGATATGGCTAAAGGGATAACAATATCATTAGGTAAGTATAACAGACTTTCATGTACACTCTTAAAAATAAAGGTGCTGCACGATGCCATAGAAGAACCTTTTTTGTCTAAATGGTTCCATAAAGAACCTTTAAAATCTGAAGAACCTTTCTGTTTCACAAAACGTTCTTTGTGTGAAAGCAGGTTCTTCAGATTATAAAAAGGTAAGAAAGAGATGGTTCTTTAAAGAACCTTTGACTGAATGGTTCGCTGTGGAACCAAAAATTGTTCTTCTATGGCATCGCTTGAAGAACCCTTTAAAGAGTGTATAGGCCTGCATTTATAAAAATAAATGGTCGTTCTGCAGAAATAACTATAAAGTTTTAATTTTCATTCTATGAGAATGGGAAAGTCCACATCACAACTATAACGATAACTACACAGAAGAACGATATTGCCCTGATAGCAAGCAACCATTGAATCAATGTAAAAAATAGTTTATTTGCCAATCTTTTGCATCCGCTATTAATGTTGAAAAATCAACTCTAATCTGCTTTAGTTGGACTCTTGACTCTGCACTTCAATGTTTGATTTTCATTGTCTTTTGTAACAATTTGCTATAATACATTGCGTCACCTTATAATTATAAGGTTCTATCTGCGTTCCGAGTGGTTTTGAGATATTGAGCTTCAAAGTTTTTTCATTCTATATAGTAAAAATGATATGGGGAACAAGTCTCTTTCCTACATGAGAATGACAGAGACCCTAAATGTATTCTAAATGTACACTATCAAAATCCTCTCAGATTTTTAAATGGTGATTTTGGGAACAGGTCAAATGCAGATAGAACCTTCTAATTCTAAAAAGTCGTTTTCTGCTTGGAATTATAAGGTTCTATCTTGCAAAACATTAATTAAAGCAACAATTTTCAAGAAATAAATGTAGTTTACTTATAATTTGTTTTAAAACATAAATTACTTTTGTAACAATGTGTCAACATGTATGAGAATTTAATGTTTTAATGCTTTCTTTATCACATTTATTTCATATTTTAGGACAAATATTTTTTTCTTGTTTAAGTTAGGCATAAAAGGCAGTGCTGAATATTTTGTCCAGAGCAGATGTTAATTTTATAATTATAGTGGGTAATTAAAGACATTATTGCAGAAACAGTTAAAAAAATCAGCTTCTCTATTCCATCTGACCAGGACTTTATTCCACAAAAAGCATATTCAACCATATTCGCAAAACTATCGTTTTCAACATCTTTAATAACAACAGTTTGATCGCTATTGACCACATTCAACATCAAACGACAGTGACACTTATATTTCATTATGTACTTTACATTATGCAATTGCTCTGCAGTAAAGCCATTCAAGCCAGTTGCAGATAGTATTATTTGTTTTATGCCGGTAATGTATATAATGCCGGTAGCGGTAATTATGAGTAAAAAAAAAACACGCCATCATTATGTTTTAAACAGTGCCACTTTGAGGAATAAATGTGAATTGCACTCATTGATTCTACAGACGTGCAATTGTTGTTTTACGTTTAATCTTTCCTGCTGTTATGGAGCAGTCCGGTGACATGACAAAGAAAGTTGATCCTGATTGGTCCTCTTGTTTGCATTCGAAGTGCTGATTGGCTCACAGATAGAACCTTATAGAACCAAGTTATAGTTCGACTCTGCAGATAGAACCTTTTTCTTTTCTAAATAAAAAGTCCTAAAATGTACACAACTTTAAAAAAACATCACATAATGTAAATAAGTTGTCACAGAATAAGAATATGTGAATAACTCAATTTTGACAAAAATGTCAGATAGAACCTTATAATTCTAAGCCGACGATTAGCAAAGGCCATAAAAGCTAAGATCTGCTGAGAACAGATGATGGTGACTATAATCATTATGAGTTTATATAAATATATGCTCATGAATGTGTTTGTTTTATTACTTTTTGTTTATGATGAGTGATACTACAATGTGAAATTTAAGCAGTGATACATATATTACATGTGTTTGAACTAACAGAAAACACAAATAAAATAACCACTTCAAATTTTGAATCAATTAGACATCAAGAATCAGTGTATGAAACTCAACAATGGTGACATTCAGCAAAATAAAATGTTATGCAATAATGCATGCTGGGTATCAACATAGTACAAAACTCATTCATGATTTCCAGCATGCATTGCAGTCGATCTGATCTTGAATTTTGCATTTGTGATACAGGATATTTACATTAGTAATGAAAGATCATCAATCTTATTCTGTATTATTTCTCAACTTTATTGCAGCTTGACACCCATCACAAAAAGTAATCTTCCCTAATTTATTCTTAGAACACCTTTTTTTTTAAAGTGTAAGTGTTTACCTTAAAACACGATTGCAGCACCAAAAGAAAATTAACTTAATAAAAGCTAAGAGTCAAGAGCCCAACTAAAGCAATCACTGATCACAATAATGGCGGTTTGTTGAAATTTCAACATTTTTTAAACATTAATAGCAGGTGATGTTAATCCAATGTCATTAACATTGACAGATCAACTATTTTAACATTGATTCAATGGTTACTTGCTATCAGGGTGGTCTCTATGTGGTTGACTGAAGGCTGAGATTGGGTAGCACTATTAAAACATATTCTGGCCCAGTTCCCGGCTGGTTATAAGTTACTATTTGGCTGAGATTTGGGCCAGTTATGGCTCATGTGTGGCTCATGTCTGTAGTCCAGATTTGGGCCACACAAGGGCCGTAATTCTTTTCTGCATTTGGGCTGAGTGTAACTGCTTGCTTGGCCCAGAGCTGGGCCAGAAGTCAATTGCTATGTGGCATGTGAGAGAGAATCAGAGTGTTTTTTTTCCCAGCTGATCAGAGATAAAAACCTTGACAGCCAATCAGAATCCACCTACTTTAAAGACACAAGCATTTAAAATGGCAGACAACAAAACTGCAGCACATACGTATAATAATCAGAACATTGGCCCATATGTGAACACTCCAAAAAACTTGCATTGTGAACACAAAACGGCCTGGGCTCACTTTTTTTTCCATTCGCGAATTCCGATGTAGTTTGGTCATCAGATGTTTCCGTACAAATCAGCTATTCATAATGACGACTGCTTAGCCGATCTCTACAAATTGTTCGTTCACAACGCACACTCATTTATTTTCATTTTAGCCGTTTTCAAACTGTGTAAGAACGTGGCGGTTTGATTATTTAATTCCTTCCTTGCCAGTTAAAACTTTTTGATATTCAGTTTTACAATCACGCACATCCCAGCGGGGGCTAAACTACACTCTCTTTCGCGTATATATTATTGTGTTTGAATGGTCAAAAACACCCATGGTTCAAATATAGCTACACAGTTAGTTTTGTCTCAGTCGAACTTAAATCGCATGTGTATCAATATACTGATCTGTGCATTACTGTACTTCTGTTACAGCAGCCAAAAATAAAATCTGTTATTTATACGATTAATAATATGCTTTTTTTCCATTTGATTATTTAATTTCTTACTTAAATGCTGCTTTTAAAAATACCTATAATGTACCTGAAAAAAATTAAAGCAGTTTATTATATTATATTATATTATATTATATTATATTATATTATATTATATTATATTATATTATATTTTATTTGTCTCAATGTCATCAATGCCTTTAGTCCTTAAAAAAGTGTTCAATTTAATTGTGTCAAATTTAAGGCCATAAAAAGTACAATGGGAACGGAAAGAAAAGTACAGTCATATTGTAATGTGATTATTAAAATGAAAAAGGCTATTTTTTGATTGAATAAATATGAGCGCTGCACGTTTCAAAGTCTGGTGCTGCAGTTTTGTGTACTGCCATTTCCGGGGAAACCATATATTTATGAAAAAAGCGCCACCTGCTGGCAAAGACCTTCTGGTTTAATATAATAATTAATATTATACCATCGATTGAACCATAAATATAATAATTGATACTTTTGACTTTTTTTTAAAAATGGTTAAAAAAGGCTGAAATGTGAAATTTATCGTTTTATCATGCTTTTTACAGTCATTTTACGTTTTATGTTAACGTAGACATTGCCCTACCCCACTCATATGTCATTCATTTAATCTGTGCAGGTCTTAATAAAGTCTTAAATTTGAGCTTAAAAATCCTGCAGAAACCCTGTGTGCTATAAAATAATCATGATTACATAAACAAGGAAACGATTCAAAATAAATATTACAAAGTGTACAAAACATACTGAACTGGACTAGATCCAAAAAGCATCTGAACACAAAGAGGTCTGAGACACCATTACTGCTCATTTGGACCAAAAATCATAAACGTCAATGCGTTTTTGCTTTGTCTATTTTTCATCTTGAAAGATAGGGCGTCAATAACAATGTTTATTAGCAGCCCCGCTTATCAAAAATTACACATCCGAAATCTCTTGATAGCGATTCCGTAATTGTGACCGAAAATGTCTGGCTCATGTGGTGCCCACAGAAAATGTAGACACATATCAAAAGGGCAACCAATAAGATAACTATTTTATTTTGTGCACTGAACACTTAAAAGGGCTCTAACCTTTTCTTTTCAACATCTGAGCAGACTTTTAATTTGATACGGGAAGATCGCGTATGTGGACTGTATCTGCGGCTGCCGCTCACACATACAGAGGAGCTGGCAGAGAAGACACGCAATTCCCGACTCTCTTGTCTGTTTCCTGTATTCACAGTAATCTGACTGTTGAGTTTCCGGAGCTGAGACTTGCAACAGATTCTTGGGGGCTCGTCCGGGATCGGCTTCACGTGACACGGGGAGACTGATCCAATCATCTTAGGACCTTTGGGACCAGGCAGTGTTGGGCTAGAGGCTGGCGGCTGCTACATCCACGGACGACAAGGCAGGAGGCGCGTGCCAGGTGATCTGCAGACAACTATCTCCATCCTGAGGTCGAGGCTGCAACGGAAGGGGTGACAGAGAGCGAGGGCATGGCGGATCGTACAAGGAAACGCTTGGTGTGGGACATCCGAAGAGACCTGATCACACTACCTGCTGATGAACTGTTCCACGTTGCCAAGGTCATTGGGCCGGTACAAGGTAAAGACTCATCTGAACTGGATCTGGAGGACAGTGAGGGTTGTTTTGAGTACATAAATGCCTTCATGTCAAGTGAAGCCTTGCTTGAGACTGAGGACCAAGGTATGAGTAAGCTGTTGTCATGAGTAGCGTCTCGCTGCAGCCTGCGGTGGACATCCAACCCCGCCCACATCCAAGTGTGACGCCAGACGCCACGCCCATGTTCAAACACGTCACACATCCAACATATTAAATAGTATTAACACATATTAAAATAATGATAATATGGTTAGCAATGTTCACATTTGTGGACATATCTTTAGAGAATTTGATAAAAATGAAAACATGCTAAGTGTTACTTTTACAATAACAAAACTTAATTGTCCGTCTAAATCTGATCTTGTGTAAGCTATGTCAAAATCGATTATAATAAACGTGAATTTATTTCATTACACAAACAAATAGGGCAAGGTTTAAATGTTTTATTACCAATTACCATTTTCTTAACTTTAATCAACCAAAGCAAGCGTTTTACCGGCTGTTTGAATGTAATTAGTTCCATATGAAAGATGACCTAGGTTTAATTTGTATTATTTAATACAAACTGTTTTGTTCACATCCCCGACACAACATACTTCCGCCATTCTTGCACATGTGTACAACATCGGGATTCTTCTTTTTTTTTTTTTTCTTCTTCTTTTTTTTAAATAATTGGACATAACAAAAATATTGAAATTGAATTCCAGATACACAAAATACAAGCTTAATCTGTATACAGTAATACAATATGTAATAAGAGGGGGGAAAATAATAATAATAATAAAAAAATTTAAATAAACTAATACCATAGAGAGAAAAATAAATAAATAAATGCATAAATAAAAAGTAAATAAATAAACAAAAACTAAATTAAAACCTAGAAACAACTAAACAATAGTTAAAAATTTCTTCCTTTTCCCTTAAATATACAACAAAAATTATATTGTGGGTGCATAACCAGAAAAAAAGTTCTCCGTGAAATGTAACAACAAATGTATTCATTTGTCTTAAAGACTTTTTAAAAAGTTCTATTTCTGATCAAAATAAATTACATTTTGGTATGCATTTAGCAAATTTCTGTTTATGAATATAATATTTGCCTTGAAAATTTTAAAAGTTAACAACGTACTCAATCATTTTACTTTTATGATAATAAGTACCGATAACATCTTTTAAAGAAAGCATATAATTATCATTTCTTTGCAGAATAGAAATGTGCTAACATCAGACAAAAACTAAGAGACAATTCACAATTATAAAACAAATGACACAAGTCCTCCTCATGTGTGTTACAGAAACTGCAGGTATTATCAATATCCATGAATTCAGAAAGAGCTACTTTACATGGATAAATTTCGTGAAGTATTTTGAAATGCACCGCTTTAAGGCTACCGATGGGGAGAGGAGTCACACGATGACGCATTGACGTGGGCGTGGTGTCTGACGTCACACATGGATGTGAGCGGGGTTGGATGTCCACCGCAGGCTGCAGCGAGCCCTACTTGGTTGTCATTGCTAGAGACTGTAAAATCAGCAAAACAGATTTGCACTACTGTATGTACAACTGATGTTGATACAAACACTCACCTTACACATGTATCACATCCACCCACCACTGATGAACAGACACTGACCACTAATAGCACTTACCTGATGCCACTACATGCTGAAGCTGATATAAGGGGTATTAAGGGGGCAGAACTTAGAACAAGCACTGATCTAAGTAAAATGCTTGCAGAGTATGAAGCACTTAGAAGAAAAATACATCAGTACATGACAACACCCACACAGCCCACTGACATGGCCCCACCTAGTGCACAGGGCAACACCATTCCACCACCACCTCTGCACCAGACTGAACGATCTCAGCGGGCTTCCCACAGCAGTACATACCCGATGGTAGGACTCCCATGTATCCAGCCGCGTGAGTTCAAGATCCACAGAGGCCAGATTGGGGACCACTCGTCAGACATCTCGTATAACAATGTATGCAGGCAAATGGACGCCGGCTTCAGAGAAAACTTCAGTGATACCGACATTATCAGAAGTGTACTAAGAATCATCAAGCCCGGCATTTTCAAGGACATGCTGATAAATAAGGATGACATGACGGTAGACAAATTAAAAGGGTTCCTGCAGTCACACCTGGGAGATCGGAGCAGCACAGAACTATTTCAAGAATTGATGTGCACTAAACAAAGCGACCAGGAGACCCCTCAACAGTTCTTATACCGGGTAATGGGGCTAAAACAGAAAATACTTTTTGCAGCGAGGCAAGCTGATTCAGACCGCAAGTATAGTGCAGCCACTGTGCAGGACGTGTTTTTACACACAGTTTATCAGGGACTGAGTCACCGATGTAAAGACATCCGCAGCGAATTAAAGCCGTTGCTTACTGACAGTAATGTGACCGATGATGCCATCCTCAGACACGTAATGAAAGTCACAAGCGATGAAAATGAGAGACTACGAAGACTGGGGCCGCCGACCAGAACAAAACAGTCCACAGCCAGTAGTGCTCAAGTCTACAATGAACCTGGCAGTGAAGAGGGAGGAAGGAGGTCAGAGGCTGCTGTGGGAAAAAGCCAAAATGACCCAATCAAACAACTGACTGCAAGAATCGACGCCCTTACCAACATGGTTGACACACTACAACCAGTGACCGCGGAACGAATGTGCCAAACTGATTCAACCTACTCAATGCTGGACAAACCTGAAAGAAGAAAAGCCATAGACCAGAGACACACCAACCAGAGACAATCAACATACCCAAAAGTGGAACACAGGACTCAAGTAATAAACAATTTTGATCCTACCCAAACCAAAACTGACACCATAATTAAACTGATAGGAAACAAAGCATTAACCCAGGGCAACTTCAATGGACTCACTATGAGGGCACTGCTTGACACCGGGGCACAGGTCAGCATAGTTGACCGTGTGTGTAAAGAGAAATACCTACCTGATATCGAGGTGAGGCCACTGCAAGACTTACTGGGATGCGGGAATGATCTGGAGGTATATGCAGTTAATGGAGACCCTATTCCATTCGACGGATGGACCGTCATTACAGTCAACCTGCTAGGAAATGAGGACCCCAGCCTGTCCATCAATGTCCCGTTCCTGGTAAGCAAAATGCCAATTGAGAGACCGCTTCTGGGCTTCAATGTGATTGAAGAACTGATTCAGGGAAAACCCGAACAGCTCATACAAACACTCACCACTCTATTAGCTGGAGCTATTGATGTCCCAAATGAGAAAGCACAGACTCTAATTGAAGTTATACGGACTGCAGAAGAAGATGAAGAAGGCGGCAGTCTGAAGGTCAGCCAGAGAGGAGTCATCATTTCGGCAGGACAGGTTGCCTGGGTGCAGTGCAGGATTTCTAAGTCAGCACAGTTGGATTCGGTAGTCCTGTTTGAACCACAAGAGGATAGCACCCATCTGAAATGCTTGGATATTGGAGAGGGGATCTTGGAAATACCTAACAAAGGTGGCTCATACATATCTGTACCAGTAGGGAATTATACAGGACGTGATGTACCCCTACCACAGGGCATGGTCCTCGGGACACTGCAGCGGATCGAAAGAATAGTGGACCCTGGACAACCAAGTGGAGCAAGGCAGACTGCGAGGGTCCAGACTGCAGGGGAGGCAGACATTAACATGGGCTTGTGGCATCCTCCTGTTGACTTGGAGCATCTGAGTGACAATCAACGTGAAATCGCACAGAAGATGTTATACGAGGAGTCTAGTGTCTTCAGTAAAGGCGATGATGACATCGGATCCATCCCCAGTCTGCAGATGTCGATCACTCTTCAAGATGCCATTCCGGTTCAGAGAGCATATTCCGCCGTGCCTAAACCCCTGTTCAGTGAAGTCAAAGCCTACATACAAGAACTCCTGGCCAAAGGATGGATTGTCAAGTCCCGGTCGCCATACGCCGCTCCAGTTGTTTGCGTTAGGAAAAAGGACAGCAAGCTTCGGCTCTGTGTAGACTACCGCCTCCTTAATAAAAAGACCATTCCTGACCGCCACCCATTGCCTAGGATACAGGAGTTAATCGACACGCTTGGGGGATATTCCTGGTTTAGTATTCTAGACCAGGGTAAAGCCTACCACCAGGGCTTTATCGATGAGGGGTCCAGACAAATGACAGCATTCATTACCCCTTGAGGGCTATACGAGTGGGTCCGGATCCCCTTTGGCCTGTCAAATGCGCCTGCTGCTTTTCAACGCAGCATGGAAGAGATGCTCGACTCGTTAAGGGATGAGTGCTGTATACCCTACCTAGATGATGTCCTGTGTTACGCCAAGTCATTTGAAGAGCACGTTGACAGCCTTAGGAGAGTGTTAAGGGCCCTTCGGTGTCACGGCGTAAAACTGAAACCTGAAAAATGTGACATGTTCCGGAGGGAGGTCAGGTATGTGGGGCGCCTGGTGTCAGCTGAAGGAGTAAGAAAAGACCCAAGGGACCTGGACGCTGTTCGATCTATCACACACAGGACTCCACAGACGGTGGGGGATGTACGAAGGTGATTGGGTTTCCTCAGCTATTACCGGACATTTATCCAGGACTTCTCCAGAGTTGCAAGACCCCTGTACGAGCTGCTACAGGCAAAGACAGCTGACCAAGACTTGCCCAGCCGAAGGAAAGTTAAGGGGCCACAAGTTCCCTCGAAGACTCCAGTGAAATGGATGAGAGACAATCAGCACGCTCTGGAGAGATTAGTCGGCATGTTAGAGGAACCACCAGTTCTGGCATATCCGGACTTTAACCTACCTTTTACGCTCCACACCGACGCGTCTGAAGAGGGCCTGGGAGCGATCCTCTACCAGCGACAGGAGGGAAAACTTAGAGTGATTGGGTATGGGTCCAGGACACTGACGAAGGCGGAAAGGAACTATCGGTTGCACAGTGGCAAGCTGGAGTTCCTGGCCTTGAAGTGGGCAGTCTGCGAAAAATTCCGGGACTACCTGTTCTATGCCCAACACTTCACGGTGTATACTGACAACAACCCACTGACTTACGTGATGAGTACAGCAAAGCTAAACGCAGTGGGCCATCGCTGGGTCGGGGAGCTATCTGACTTCTGATTCGACATCAAATACCGGCCAGGAAGAGTCAACATCGATGCTGACACTCTGTTCCGCCTTCCCCTGGACATCGAAGCTTTTGAGTCAGCGTGCACAGAACAGCTACCTACCAGCGTTGTTCAAGCGGCCTGGGAGGGTAGTCGCGTATCCGGGGTAAAGGATGTGGCCTGGATCGCTGCCTTGTACATGTCCACTGTGGAGAAGGAAGTAGAGCCATTTCCCACGTGCCTGCCAACAATTGGACTGGAAGAACTAGTCACAGCCCAAAAAGAGGACCCAGTGATTTCACAAGTAAGGCAGTGGAAAGTCGATGGGGTCAATCCAACAGAGGACATGAGAGGAAATGTGACTGGGACCAGCAGGAAGCTTATGTATGAGTGGAGCAAATTGCATGTGGAGGGAGAACTTCTCTACCGAAGGACGATGGAAAGAAAGCAACTAGTGCTGCCAAGCAAATACAGAAAGCTGGCCCTTGAGCATCTCCACGACAGGATGGGACACGTGGGCACTGAAAGAGTACTCAGCTTGGCGAGGGATCGATTCTATTGGCCGTACATGAAGGCTGAGATAGAAGGGTATGTGACCAGGAAATGTCCCTGTGTCAAGCAGAAGAAACCCACCGTACATGTCCGAGCACCTATGGGTTGTATCACAACTCACTCACCTATGGAGCTGGTGTGTATAGATTACCTCCACTTGGAGCCGAGTCGTGGGGGGTATGAGTACATCCTGGTAGTCATGGATCATTTCACCAGGTTTGCTGAGGCCTACCCAACTAAAAATAAGTCAGGGCGAACTGCAGCAGAGCGACTGTTCCAGGACTATATCCCACGCTTTGGGTACCCTGCTAAGTTGCACCACGATCAGGGCCGTGAATTTGCAAATGAACTGTTCTGGACTCTCAGACAATTTGCTGGCATCGGTCACTCTCGCACATCCCCTTACCACCCACAAGGGAACCCGGTGGAAAGGTTCAACCGGACCCTCTTGCAGATGCTGAGAACACTGACAGACAGGGAAAAGCAGAGATGGAAAGACTACTTACCTCAGGTTGTACACGCTTACAACAGTACCCGACACGAGTCTACGGGGTACTCTCCCTTTTACCTGCTGTATGGACGGCATCCCCATCTCCCAGTGGATCTGATCTTCGGTCTGGTGGAACCAGAGGAAGAAACAACACCTAGGGGGTATGCAAAACAGTGGGCACACAGAATGAGCGAAGCATACAAGATCGCTGAGAACCACAGTCGGCAGTCAAGTGCGAGAGGGAAAGTGCAGTATGACCGGAAAGTGAGGGGGGTTGTGCTGAAGGCAGGAGATCGAGTACTGGTGAGGAACCTTAGGGAGCGAGGAGGCCCCGCAAAGTTGCGGTCATACTGGGAGAAAGCTGTATATGTGGTGAAAGACCAAATATCAAACAACCCTGTATATGTCATACATCCTGAGAACGGTGACAGTGGAAAGACCAGGACACTACATCGAAACCTGTTGCTACTGGTGAACGACCTACCTGTAGAAGCTCCAGCGATGACACCCGGATCCAGAAGACCTGAAGGACAAAAAAAGACAGTGAGACACACAAGCAAAGACAATATGGATGACAAAGACAGTGACCTGGCAAGTTCTGATGCAGAGAGTAGTGCAGGAGGATACTGGTTAAGAGCTCCGGTCAACTGGCCAGCATCAGGAAGCGACCAACCTCCAGAGCAAGTTCCTGTAAAGGAAAACATTAGTATTCTACAGGGAAGGGAAAACTCAGGACAGATTCAGGACAAAGACGTGCAAAGAACAAGTGAGAGCTCAGCAGATAGTAGGACAGCTACTTACCTTGAGGCGGTATATCCAGTTGACGCTGATGAAGGAGATGGAGCAAATACAGAAAGCGAGCCTGATTATGTTGACAGAGCTGAGAGTCTGAGAACTGAAGAAGAGAACAGTATGAGAAGGTCAGCTAGATAGCGGAGGCCAAGACGGATTTATACCTATGACACATTGGGCCAACCTGCGATCCACCCCTAAACCCACACACTGAACTCAGTTACTGCTTACCCCACCCCACACGTGCCTGTTTGGGGTTTACACAACTACACCACACCCATTACTTACCCTCACTTATACTTGCCTTCAGTCTGCACACCTTACGGGGTTACAACTGCTGTTTATTAAGAGTGGTTGAAGTGTTAGATTATGGGAAGCTTTGATTTTTTTTTGTCAGGGAGAGTGTGGTGCCCACAGAAAATGTAGACACATATCAAAAGGGTAACCAATAAGATAACTATTTTATTTTGTGCACTGAACACTTAAAAGGGCTCTAACCTTTTCTTTTCAACATCTGAGCAGACTTTTAATTTGATACGGGAAGATCGCGTATGTGGACTGTATCTGCGGCTGCCGCTCACACATACAGAGGAGCTGGCAGAGAAGACATGCAATTCCCGACTCTCTTGTCTGTTTCCTGTATTCACAGGTAAATAATATGAACATTTGGTGAAAATGTGTAAAGTTTGTTACATGTGTTTCATCGCGATGTATAATTAGATCTATTTGTGATGTTATGTGAAAATTGTGCACTTTGTTGTTGTCCACTTTTGTGTCGTGAAGACCGTGTAGTAGTGGAAATGCTGGATATACTTCTGATAAGTTGTCTATTGAAGTTTAACGTTATTATTTAGCAAATCTGAGATAAATGTTTATGTTAAAATGTTAATCGGTTAAGTTAAATGCTTTGTTTGAGGCTCACTCTGGATTCGCGCTTGGCGCGTTTACTGATCACGTGATCAGCTCGCGTAGAGAGGCGGGTAATGGTGGCCCGTATAGCTGTTAATGCTTTATATTGCTCATTTATGGGCAACTGAAATTAAAACAAGTGTCACGAATGTTTTAAACTGTGAAACAGTTAAAGTTTGCATATATGTGCATTATCACTGTGAAACAGTTAAAGTTTGCATATATGTGCATTATCTGAGTAAACTGTTACTAGATTTAACTGTGTTGCTGTATGAAGGAGTGTAAATGAGGGATTTTGAATGTTAAAACAGACTAAATGCAAAAGATAAATGGTGGAAATGATGAAAGAAAGAGACAATATATAAAAAAATAATACTGAGACTTTATTTGTTTCTTTTGACATAACAAAAACAATTGTTTGTGAACATTGAATACTGAATGTTTGTCAATAAACACACATACAGAGAAGCTGGCAGAGAAGACACGCAATTCCCGACTCTCTTGTCTGTTTCCTGTATTCACAGTAATCTGGCTGTTGAGTTTCCGGAGCTGAGACTTGCAACACTCACAACTATGCTAATCACAGCAAATGTCCTTGTTACGAGCCCCTGCTCTTTCTCTCTTTGTTTCTGTCCTGAGTGCAGCTACTAATTGGATGGGGGCGGAGACTAGCACACACACCTGAAGCCTCTGCCTATTTAAGAGCTGCTGGTGGCACTTCAATGGTGGCTTGCCCTGGGAACTCTGTTTTGTGTTTGATTTTGGGTTTTGTTTACCTTATTTTCTTTTAAGGATGGTGAGTGAGTGTTTGTTTAGTTAATTCAGAGTATATAGAAAGCATAGGCAAGTGAGCTAACCCGGAAGACTTTTGCTATGTTTAATTTGTTCTTTGGTAGATGGGAAGTTTTCTTAACTCTTCAGTAAGTTGCAGTTTAAATTAGTTAGCTCACCAATCCTTATTTAAGATGTAAGTTCAAGTGCATTTCCTTTTGTTTTCTGTTTTGGTCGTAGTTTTTTACCTTTACAATAAAACTTTTAACTTTTTGCCCTGGCCACTGTTGTTTTTGTTGGTTTTAGAATGGCTCTTATGTTGGTCCCTAAATGGGTCGTAACATAAATTGGGGGCTCGTCATCAGGATATGAACCGCCTTTTGTTTGAAGAGCTACTTTTTGTAGCATGATTCATTACTTAAATGCTTTTTGGCTGGACTGCTATTTTTGTGTTGTAGAATGCTTTGTGGTGATTTATGTGCTACTTCGATGTTCTGTAGTTTGTTTCAATAAGTTGAGGCAGTTCTACTTGTGTTTTGTAGCTTATGTATGCATTGCTACCTTTGTGTCTGTTTTTAGCATGCTTTTGTGTTTAATGCAGTGCTACTTTTGCTTTTTGGTAGCATGCTTTTGTGTCTTATAGCATGCTTTTGTGTTTAGTGCATTGCTACTTTTACTTGGTAGCATGCTTTTGTGTTTGGTAGCATGCATTTGTCTTTTGATGCATTTCTACTTTGTTTCTGTAGCATGCTTTTGTGTCTAAAGCATTGCTACTTGTTTGTAGCATGCTTTTTGTATTTGATGCATGGCTACTTTGGGCATGTCCTTTGGTTGCATTTATTAGTGTGAAAGGTTGGTTTTGACCAATTTTTGCCATTCTTTTGTGTAAACAATTTTTCAGTGGTCATGGGCTGAAGTTATTTCATTGGCTAAAGTTTTTGTTTTTGCTTATGTTTGTTTGCAGTAGGTTTTCTTACTACCGTTTGGAATATTTTTGTCAGGGGAAATTTTGTGATGGAGGAACTTTGCAGATTTTGGTAAAACCGATTCTAGTGAGGATGCTTGAAACTTTTGCAGACCAGATTTGATTTGCATGAAGATTAATTTGTTGAAGGTTCTTAGAATGTGATTAAACTAGAACTTGAAATTTGACCTAAAGAGCTGTAGGTTAAAGAAAAACAAATTGCATGTGACTGAGCTGAAATGGTTAGAACTGTACTCCATAAAATTGGAAATGGACCTCTGTATTTGGAAAATTTGAACTTAGAGCAGTTTGACAAAATCAAGCAGCTGTACCATCTGAAGCTAATGTTGACTTTGTTTATAAGAAAATCTATTGGTCTTTCCCTTCATAGAGAAGGATGTGGATGAATACTTCACTCATTTTGAGCATGTAGCTAAATGGATGGAGCTTACTGCTACAATGTGTTCTATCTGTTCCTATGTAGAGTTTGCACATGTGTTTCTCAGGAAGTTACAGATATTGATCATCTTGGAGTGATCATTCTTGAGGAATTGTTTTCCTGAGACTATGGCAATGTTATTTATTGAACAGTAGGTACTCTAGACACAGAGCAGCTACTTTAGTGGATGAGTTTGTGTTGACTCCAAGTGTTTGTTCAGCCATCTTGTACAAAATCTTATGTATTGAAAAATACTGCAGACTTTACATCCAGCTCCTTCATCCAGTGCAAGAACTGAGTTTTTGTGTCTGACCTTGACTAAAAGCTAGTTTGTTTTTATTCCTAAAAGCAGGGTCATAAATTGGCTGATTGCTTTGTACTTCCTGAGGCCAATCCTTCTAAACCTTCGCTCTTGTGAATGGTTTCTTGACTAAACCTCCATCTTTTGAGTTTGAGAGTAAAAAAGGCTCTGTGGCGAGGACTACAAGCCATTCTTGATGAATGGGTTGGTGTCTAGAAATGACATTTGAAGTCTCTGTCAAGGTTCTTCGTTGAGTTAAAGTCCTCTGTAGTATTTGGAGTTGCTGTTGAAGTGGTCAGGTCTGAATTTCATGTCTTTTATTTGTGGCTGGAAGTAATGTTCTGGTTAATCCAGAGGGGTCAACACACTCCTTTGTCTGTTCAGAGTCATAACGAGGTGTCCACGAACCATCTAGAGACCGTTATCCTGCCTGTACCGTTACTACAGCTATGTCTAAGCAACTGCCAAGTAAGTCTGTTTTAAAAGATTTTAATGAAGTTAATTGAAATATGTTTTTTTTTCTGATTTGGAGTCTCAAAAAAACAACAACATTAAGTTGTATATTGGGACATTTGTTCTGTGTTGGAGTTTTCACCATGGATTGTGAGTATACCATTCATTAAAAATAATTTGTTTAAATTATATTTAATGTTTTATGGGTGGGGGTGTTACGAGCCCCTGCTCTTTCTCTCTTTGTTTCTGTCCTGAGTGCAGCTACTAATTGGATGGGGGCGGAGACTAGCACACACACCTGAAGCCTCTGCCTATTTAAGAGCTGCTGGTGGCACTTCAATGGTGGCTTGCCCTGGGAACTCTGTTTTGTGTTTGATTTTGGGTTTTGTTTACCTTATTTTCTTTTAAGGATGGTGAGTGAGTGTTTGTTTAGTTAATTCAGAGTATATAGAAAGCATAGGCAAGTGAGCTAACCCGGAGGACTTTTGCTATGTTTAATTTGTTCTTCGGTAGATGGGAAGTTTTCTTAACTCTTCAGTAAGTTGCAGTTTAAATTAGTTAGCTCACCAATCCTTATTTAAGATGTAAGTTCAAGTGCATTTCCTTTTGTTTTCTGTTTTGGTCGTAGTTTTTTACCTTTACAATAAAACTTTTAACTTTTTGCCCTGGCCACTGTTGTTTTTGTTGGTTTTAGAATGGCTCTTATGTTGGTCCCTAAATGGGTCGTAACAGTCCTTTTCAATCTTTTTAGAGATCTAACTAGAGCTCACTTCCACTGTCTCAAGGCATCTCAGCAAGGGTAACATTACATTCAGATATTTTGGTTTTTACATCAAAAAGCATTGATCAGTTCTATATTACGTCAGAAATTCCCAGAAGATTTGTTTCATATGATCAAAGTCCTTGCTGATTAAAATATTGAAATAAATGTTAAGTAAATACATTTAAGTAAGTGAAGCATTATGGTATGTGGGCGGGGACTGTAATGATTGACACGCACCTGGGCCAATAATAGTGCCTTTGACACTCTGTCAGTGTCTTCTGATTGGCTAGTTTTGATGGTATGGAATAATGTACTGCTTGCTGTGCAGTAAACTGCATCTTTTTAAAAATAATATGCGAAATGTGCAGTACTTGATTGATTCTAATCAAGTACAGTTTATTTATTATCATAAAATCATATTCCCTGAAGAGTGTTTGTTCAGAATAATATTAAAAAATCTATTATTTAGTAATACTTTAAAGAAAATGCCATGGCTGTTCTAAATCAGTGAGTGCTGACAAAGACTATAGAATACCCAAGACGTGTCACTCATATAGTTTTGAATGGGGAAAAATACAACACTCATTATAGCCGCGAAGCCCCGCCTTCTTAATGAAAGAGCCAATCGTTGATTTGCTACAGCTGCCTTTAAGTCAGATTTGTAAGCAGATTTGTTCGATATGATCAAAGTCCTTGCTGATTAAAATATTAAAATACTGAAAATATTTGAATTCAATTTGAAATAAATGTTTATGAGTATCTAAGTAATGCTGCATTCCAGGCAGGTTTTTAAGCTCGTAAATCATGACTTCAAATCACGACTCACGACTTTGTAGCGTTCCAGGCAAGTCACCCCAAACTACCTGAGAGCATGTATTATTATTACATTATTATTCATTTGTTTGCAACGTTGCATAGTCATAAAGTCTATTTTTTCACTGTGTACCACTTGCACAAACAGCGCACCCGTAGGTGCTGACATTGTGGTTTCGTGAGCTATGTCATGTCAAAACTCGGAACTGGGAGTACATCGATCTAGTACGAGTTCACGAGTGGGAAGTCACGGGTTTGACTGCCGTTCCAGTGCACTTTCACGGGTAGAAGGTTGGAAAAACACGAGTAACGGGTTGCCTGGAACGCGGCATAAGTGGAGCATCCTGGTATGTGGGCGGGGACTGTAATGATTGACAAGCACCTGGGCCAATAATAGTGCCCCTTCTCATTGGCTAGTTCTGATGGTATGGAATAGTGTACTGCTTGCTGTGCAGTAAACTGCATCTTTTTAAAAACAATATGTGAAATGTGCAGTATTTAATTTATTCTAATCAAGTTACAGTTGATTTTGCCATCAGTTTATTTCAGAAATTTCCAAATAAGTTCAAGTTATAAGTTCACTTTTAGTATAGTTGCAGCACAAACTAAAAACAGAGGTAACTAGTTGTGTACTCAAAGTTTACTACTGTTATACTTTATACTTTTATATACTAGAAAGTGGCCCTTGTCAAAAAATCCTATAGGATTTCAATAGGAATCTTCTACAGGATTCCAGTTAGAATTTCTATCATATTTTGGAACCGTTCCTAAAGGATTCCATTAGGAATTGTTTTATATGATTTTCTTAAAGGACAAGACATAAATATCCTGTAGGATACTTTCTATGGGATTTTAATGGGATCCGGTTTTATTTTAAAGCATCTTTCAAGAATTTTGAATAATCCTAACGGTACACTTTTTTATTGTGTATATACTAACCAGTAGTTTAGTATTGCAGTTTACTTGAACTCACCTTAATGTACTTTCCAATAGGAATCCTCTACAAATCCTAAAGGATTCCAATAGGAATTCTCTACAGGATTCCAATTAGAATTTCTATCATATTTTGGAACCACCCCTAAAGGATTCCATTAGGAATTATCTTATAGGATTTTCTTACAGGACAAGACATAAATATCCTGTAGGATAATTTCTACGGGATTTTAATGGGATCCGGTTTTAATTTAAAGCATCTTTCAAGAATTTCAAAGAATCCTAAGACGATTCCTATCAAAACCCTATAGGAACGTTTCCAAAATATGATAGAAATTCCTATAACAATCCTGTACAAGTTTCTTATCAGAATCCCATAGGATTTTTTTGATAAGCAACATACAATGAACAACGTCTACATCAGGGTGATGTAAACAGCAAGTACTATTTGTTAGCAAAACAAGAACAGTGGAAAAGTGTTCCTTTAGATAAAAAAATCCATTAAAATAAATCAGAATGTCCAATAGGATTCTCCAATAAAATCCTACAGGACAAAGTGAAATTCCATTAAAATAAATCAGAATGTCCAATAGGATTCTAAGAATCCACTAAGATCCTAAAGGATAAATTGAAATTCCAATAGGATTTTTTAACAAGGGGGGCCAATTTAGTCTCAAGGAGTATTGAAATAGTACACTTAAAACTATACTACTAGTACACTGATATTTGTATACTTTCTACATGAAGTATACTTAAAATATACTTGAACTTTACTTAAGTTTATTCCATGGAATGTCTGGATACTGGATTCTGATTGGCTGGCAGGTGTGCAGTAAAACCGTTTAATGCACAGGTAGTTCCAAGTCAGTTTAATCACCGTTCTATATTAATGCGCTGCTTTAATTGATGCACGCAAACACACACAGAGAGAGAGAGAGAGAGAGAGAGAGAGAGAGAGAGAGGTCGGAGATCGCTTTGTGCTGCGCACATACATAAACTTCTTGTCAACGTTTGCCTGCGATCCTTATTAAAATAGCATAGATACTAAATCGCTAACGTTATATTCCTCAGCAACGGGATGGTAAAGCTGCTGTTTTTGAATGAATTGTTGTTTGTAGAGAGAGACGCACAGCATGCAGGCAGGTAACGTTACGCACACACACAACTGTCTCTCTTGCCTTCACCCTCTCTCTTGGTCGATCGATAATCTACTGAAACAAATGCTATATTTCATTCAAATAAATGTGATTTTACCGGACTATTTAATCTCTGAGTCTGATTTGAAGCGGGCAGAATGCTAGAGCTGCGTGTCATAACTGACGAAAATAACCGTCTTTTTTATCCATTCAGTCAAATTTTGCGCTGCAAATATCAATCCTAGTTTTAATTTGTCTATAACCATGGAATAAGCGGGATAATCAACGGATATGGAGTCTCTTGGAGTCTCTGATTTCATTGTTATACGCTAGGGGCACTATAACACATCTGTTCAGAATTTCCAAAACACAAGTGAAGTAGACACATGTAATATAACACAATCGTCAGACATAAAACAGCTTCAAAACCATAGATTTGTAAAACTGTGTCTTACAAATGTCGACCCATGAAGAGGTACCCTTACCATAAAGTTTTTTTTTTTTTTATGAAGTATGTAAGGGATAATCAACGGTTTGCCGTGCGTTAAAGGATTTAAAATGCACTTCGCGGAGGCAACCACCCTCCGCTTCGCGTTGGCCTCCACGTCTTGCATTTAAAATCCTTTAACGCACGGCAAACCGTTGATTATCCCTTACATACTTCATAAAAAAAAAAAAAAAACTTTATGGTAAGGGTACCTCTTCATGGGTCGACATTTGTAAGACACAGTTTTACAAATCTATGGTTTTGAAGCTGTTTTATGTCTGACGATTGTGTTATATTACATGTGTCTACTTCACTTGTGTTTTGGAAATTCTGAACAGATGTGTTATAGTGCCCCTAGCGTATAACAATGAAATCAGAGACTCCAAGAGCACAATCATAGCTCAAATATATTTAGACTTCCTTTTAGTGATGGGTCGTTCTTGAACGATTCGTTCATTTTGAACGAATCTTAATGTGACTCGGTGATGAACGAGTCGTCTCGGGGAATGATTTGTTCAATAGTACTGGAATTAGTTAACCTGTTTCGAATCTTTGGCTTTTTCGAGTCGTTCGTTCATCACCAGAGCCGGATTAACGCAAAGGCAAACTAGGCACGTGCCTAGGGCCCGATTGGCGGGATGGGGCCCAGACAGAGGGACAAAAAAAAAAAAAAGTTTTTTTTTTATGTACAAATGTCCTATCTACAATCTATTTCAATATTTATTAATTAACTAAAAATAGTGACGATGTTTATCTTAACCATAGACTGTTACATTACGTAATATTAATGCCAGCCCATGACTGTATAGAGCGGCGCCAGCCAGTCAGAGCGATTTGTGATAAGCTTTTCACCCAGAGTTATTCCGCGTTCCAGGCAACCCGTAACCCGTGTTTTTCCAACCTTCTACCCGTGAAAGTGCACTGGAACGGCAGTCAAACGCGTGAATTCCCACTCGTGAACTCGTACTAGATCGATGGACTCCCAGTTACGAGTTCTGACGTAACATAGCCCGAGAAACAACAATATCAGCCCTAATGCGTGCGGTGTTTATGCAAGTGGTACACGGTGGAAAAATAGAGCATAGGACAATATAACGTTGCAATCAAATTAATAATAATATAAAAATAATAATAATTCATAAATGTGCCCAGGCAGTTTGGCGTGACTTGCCTGGAACGCTACAAAGTCGTGAGTCGTGATTTTAAGTCGTGATTTACGAGCTCAAAAACCTGCCTGGAACGCGCAGCATTAGATGCATGCTGCACTATTAATGTTATTATTAAATAAGGCCTATTATTACATTGCATTTAGTTTGAGAGCAAAGGAATGACAACATAACCTGTACATTATTTGTTTTGTATTGCTTTTTACCTTCTCTCCAAAACTTTTTTTTTTTACTTCAGGCAATTTTATATTTTGAAAAAAATTAAATAAAGCAAAGCCGTTTGAACAGCGCTCTTCACTTATTTTATTTTGGTACCATGATCCGCACTTACAAAACAGTCTTCTTTTTAGCGTTTATTTTACAATAATAACCAATAGGATAGAACACAGGTGTGTTGTTTTAGCAGCTAATCTATTGGTGATTAATATAAATAAAATAAAGCTAAAACTCTGTTTTGTCAGTGTTCCATGGTCTCATAGCCTACTATGAGAAATAAAGTTTAATAAATGCAATACAATGCATCACAAATCCGTGAGTACAGTTTACAAACCCGTGGGAACGGATTGCTAAAGCGTACGCACAGATTATGAATTTGTCGGTAAGGATTCAAAATCCGAGGGTACGGTTTACAAAATCTGAGCTCACGGATTGGAAGTTCGTGGGTATGGTTTGATAATCCGTGGGCACGATTTATATTTATTTATTTAACCGAGTGAACAGTTTAAGAATTCGTGAGTACAGTTTATAAGCTGAGGGAACGAATTGCAAAACCGTCCACACGGATTAATTATTTTTCTTCTACAGGTGACGTAAGGGGCTACGTGTGAACCCAATATCGATTTGCTTAATAAACTTATTTGCTCTGTTTACATAGTTTACTGACACCTATTGGTTATTTACTGGTACTACTGCCTTAACAATGACACTCCCAATGGATAAGATGAGGATAATTTAATAGCATTTAATAGAGCCGTGTAATGTATAAATAATGAATATCAAAAAATTGTCTGATAGACTTTTATATACAACACATGACTTATTTTGGCATACAACAACCAATTTTTAACCAAAGACTAGGCTATGTAAAATGTGAATTAACTTTTATTAGTAACTTTGGTAAGTTTCAGATTTCAATTCATAAATAACATCGATGGAGGGGGGCCCAAAAAATGCAGCCTGCCTAGTGTAGTCCATTTATTTAATCCGGCTCTGTTCATCACATGACAGCCCCATAAACTTAACCTATGCTGTCTGAGCCACAAAGAGAATTGATTAGTTAATCTCTGGAGTCTTCTGGTTCCAGTCGTTCGTTCTTTTGTCACGTGACCACTTACCGGATCAGTAGATGGAAGTGAGGTGAACTAATCGTAGACTGAAGACCCAAATAACCAATGAATTAATATTTCCTGTTTTTTACAACATGATTGCTTTGCCTTGTTTGTAGTATGATCACCGTTTCTGCACGCAATAAATTCGTTTGAAAAGTAACACATGGTATTTAAATTAAATTTTTAAAATGAACGAAATGGTTCTAAAAAAGGTTCGTTTGTTTAAAGAGATTTACACATCACTGTCAGCGAAATGAGCCAAGCTCTCATCTTGGTTTATCTTAAGTACATAACTAGTATATTTAATCTTATCTTGTAAAAGATCTATTTGTATAACTACATAGAAAACTTGTTATTTAAAATTTTTCTATATTTTTAGGTAGGCATAAGCGCTACTCCTCTGCACAATGGTAACCTCAAAAACGTGATTAAAATACTTCTAAATCTCCAAAATAACCATTATACTTTTTCTCTTTACTAAAAATAATGTAAAATGACACTTAATTGTGTTTCCAGTGTGGTCTGGAAAATGTGAGAATATGACATGAGTTATCTGTAGCTTTTATTGACTCAAATTGCAAGAGACAGCCAATCAGACCAGAATGAATGAGCACCACTGAAGTCCACATCTCATGTAAGCACAGAGTTTTAAAGTGTGTACTTTGTGGAAAACATTACTTTATTCACCCTTGAAATCAACATTACTGCAGGCCAAGTCCAAAACAGGAACTAAACAGTCGTTGTGGTCCATATGGAAGTGTGGTTAACACATGCCACAGCAGGAACAGCCAGTCATCTTCCGGTGTAACACACGCACTGAAGATTAGGAAGGCACAACCAATGAATTAAAGCTATGTCTATGGGCACAGCACGCTTCCACCAATCAGACGACGTGGAATGTTGAGAATGCTGTTTCCTGTGACATTCCACTGGTAGGGCGAGAGAAAACAGAGAGACGCAGAAAGAATAGGCTTTATCAGTGGGGAGGCTGCACTTCCACACATTACAGACAAAGACACACATAAACACTGTGATAAAGCTGAAGATCGTGTTGTGAGCACAGGGATTACCTGGTAACACTACAATAAGATCTCATTACCTTACTTTAGTTTATACATTAACTAACATTAGTGAACAATGAACAATACATTTTTTACAGTATTCTTTGTTAATGCTGCTTAATAGAAATACAACTGTTCATTGTTGTTTAGCTCATGTCCTTTAAGTGACATTAACTATACAACAGATGCAGCATATGAGTCTCATGGTCCTCACACACTTCAATACTAAAATATCTGCATCTGAATCATTATTTATATTAGTCTTTATGTTATTTATGTTAGAAACTGACAGTGTATTTTTTACAGTTTTAGTACAAAGCCTCTTTGTGTAATGTTAACCACAAAATGATTTTTCTCATCAAACCCCTAGGAAATCCTCAAGGGAACTCTTGGTTCGAAAATGCTAATTCTCCTCAGAGCTTTAGGGCTATAATTGAACAACTGTTTATTAAATATTGTATCATTTCTATTTTATCAAACAATATTGGTATACAGTGTAGTGTAGTGTTCAAAAATTAAAATTTATGCCATTCCAAAACTGTACATGGCATGCATTTCTTTCTTCCGCGGAAACACAAAATTAACTATTTTGAATAGACGTCACACATGTTTGAAATGACATGAGGGTGCGTAAATGATGACAAACATTGAGGTGAATTGACCATATGCATGGATTACTTCCTTGTTTAGTCAAGCCAGCTAAGTCATTTCTGGTCAACTGTACTGTGAAATAATAGGAGTGTACTTTGCTCATTTTCTCTACATAATCCATTTACAATCGAAGAAAAGTTTTGTTTGTCCCTAGAGGACCAAACGTCCATGTATACAGCTTCAAATGCGACTTTTAAAAGAAACATGCGAATAAATCGGCTAAATATGTGCAAGTCATTGCTATGATTGACAGTAATAACTGGACAAACATCTGACAAGCCGATGTCAAAAAACAGCTGTGCATTAAATAATGCAGACTAAATTCAGAGTAACAAAACTACAGCAGTAACACGTTTGTGTT
>NC_133377.1:19664935-19677435 GCF_049309525.1 Garra rufa
ATATATATATATATATATATATATATATATAAATCTAATTCATATTGATTCATACTGAGTGCATTATTTAACTCTTATACCATTAATATTTAACTTATTTAATTTGTAGTGAACTATATATAAGTATTTTAATAATTCACCCTCATAGACTGTGTGTGTCTGAGCTTATTTATTTTTTAATGGCTTCCTGCTCTTGCTATACTATATACTTCAGTGTGGTAAAATTTATTATAGACGTTTTTCCTGAACACGGAAGTAAGTCGGACTCTTAATTGAAAGAATGCTTTGCATTTCCGGTCTGCATTGTTTCTAGTCAAATTAGGGTATATTCCGAGCTAATAAACTAATGTTAAACATATTAAAATGTTTTTAAAAAGCACATGGCTCCATAGCGCCATCACTTGGCAATGTCGCAATGACCGTCATTTGTCAGTGCCTCACTTTAATGAGTGTGTAGATGACACGAAGCAGCGGACGTTAGCTACATTAAAAACAGATGGACGCTATTTGAATGGGTTCCTATGGAAACCGGAACAGAAAAGCATTCAATCTGACGTTAGAATTCGTAATGGCAGCGCTCATCGTTTATTCAGGAAAAAGGTCTATACTAGTCATTTTATATTAATTGGAAAGCAAGACGTCTTGAAAAAACTAGGGAGTTGAAATAGCAGCTGCAGCCAATGATTGATCCTCTGCTGCCATCTTCTGGTTATATGGGTAATTTCATGTCATTTTCATCTTAAAAACATCTTTATGGATGAAAAGTGAATCTTTGAAGTGAATTTTATTGCAAAGCTGTAGAGCTGAAAAATAATAAGGGCTTTAAAATATTACAAGATTTTAAAAATGTGTTCATGACCATGAAGGCAAAGTTACTGATTATATTATTATCACATTAAAAGTGCTAATAAACAGCTAAAGTACATTAATGCCTTATTTTGCATGACCATCTTTTAGATCTATTAGATCTATTAATAAGCAGCAAATTAGGAGTTTATTGAGGCAAAAGTCTCAATAATAGTTAGTTAATAGTGAGAATTGGGCCTAAAGTGGGAGCCAGAACACGGTATTTTATTCGACAAAATAACTGACACTATTGCTAAATCTTCAAGGTGTGTACTTTAATGTAGAGCTGAAGATTTTGCCTCATTTTATCGCACTTTCCTCTTTTCACGCTGTTTTTCAGTTCATTATGCTAATGATGTGGCATGATTGGGTTTGATCCTTAGCAGCTTGATTGAGCTCATCCCTGGTGAATGTGTCTCTCCTCCCTCTTTCTTCAGCTCTCTCTCTTTCTCTCTTCACATCGCTGATTGCAGGTGAAATATGATTAAAGTGAAGACACAGCTGTTCAGAGTCGAACTGACAAAACAGGAAACATAATCATCTGTCCTGCTCTCTGAGTGTTACTGTCACTCTGCTCTCATCGCCGGAGCCAAAAGCCTGAGGAAAATATGTTTATTCATGATTTATTCACTTTTAATTTAGTCTCTCTCTTATCTACCGATGTGCTTTATCAAATGCCTACAGAGCTCTATGAGATAGATTTGTAGAAATAATGCATCAAAGTCTCTGTTAAAATGAGCACAGGAATCACAACAAAACCCCCGCAGTTGTGAGATTTGCAGGCAAATGGCTAGAAACATTAGTTAACTTTAATGATATACCTAACTACCCACTAAATAGTAGTTATGTAAGGTGACCAGAATCCTGCAATAGAAAGGATAAAAATCAACAAAAATCAAAATAAAAAGATTTTAGGCTCATTTTAAGCACAAAGCATATGTTTTCTCTCACTGGTAATTACTGCAAGTACAATAGTCCAGAGGTTCTCAACTCTGGCCCTCGAGGTCCACTTTCCTGCAGAGTTTACCTCCAACCTTGATCAAACTCACCTGCCTGTAACTTTCTAGTAATGATGAAGAGCTTGATTAGCTTGTTCAGGTGTGTTTGATTAGGGTTGGAGCTAAACTCTGCAGGAAAATGGACCTCGAGGGCCAGAGTTGAGAACTCCTGCAATAGTCTATTCTTTTTTTCAAATCTGGGTGTACATTCACCAAGTGATACGGGTAAAATTCATGCCTGTGTGTGGAAATTATTGGATTGTGATGTCAGAAAATAAAATTGTGACTTGAACCACAAAACCAGTCTTGAGTAGCATGGTATATTGGTACACAGCAAAATCCCCAGTGTTAATTTAACACTCTGAGTGTGGACACATATAGACACTGAAGCAGTGTTGAAGTTAACAAGATAATTAGGTGATTAACGAAGTGATGATTGATCATTATTGGAGACACTTGATGTTAATAAGCAGAATCACCCAAGGAGAAAACCAAAAGTTTTAAGCAACCATTGCAGTGGTCAATGTTTGCATTAGTTGGGCTCTTGACCCTTAAAGTGCCCCTATTATGCCATTTTAAAGGTAGCTAATATTGTTTTGTGAGTCTCTAAAAACAGGTTTACATGTATGCAAGTTCAAAAAACACTTTATTTTTTTTCCAAAAATAGATTTAATTTTACCCCGTTTCTAAATGATTCGTAAACGACTCGTGTGAAGCAGTTCAAAGAATCAGTCTCTCTAAACCCCTCTTTTCCGTGAGCCCTCACTGCTGTGATTGGTCAGATGGCGCAGTCCTTTTAGATTGGTCTACCGCTACAGAACAAAACGAAATGCCCACTGCCATAACTGAATGACAGCTGTGGAGACCTGTCAATACATAGAAAAGATGGCCTCGATTTTACCCTATCAATTCGAGCTGGAGTCTGACGATGAAACGGTTGAAATGGCACATCGACAAGAAACTGTTTTGCAAGCACGACTGGAGCAGGACGTTTCTTAGTGGGTGTCATATGTTAACTGTGCAAAGTGCTTGCAAACTGGGCACTGATCCATTTTTTAAAACCAACGTTACTCCCCAAGATTGGAAAAGCAGTCATCAGTAAAATGACGCGAACACAACACAAGATTGGAATTGTACTGCTGAGGTGGTGTTGTTGAAAAAATGAATGTTAACCACTCATTCTCAATTCGTTCATTTACTGTATACTCAAAACTTGGTAGGGGCTCCTTTTGCTTTAATTACTGCCCCAATTTAGCGTGGCATGGAGGTGATCAGTCTGTGGCACTGCTGAGGTGGTATGGAAGCCCAGGTTTCGTAGACATTGATTCTCTATGGGGTTCAGGTCTGGCCAGTCAAGCACACCAACACCATGGTCATTTAACCAACTTTTGGTGCCTTTGGCAGTGTGGGCAGGTGCTAAATCCTGCTGGAAAATGAAATCAGCATCTTTAAAATGCTGGTCCGAAGAAGGAAGCATGACGTGCTTCCTTGGTGAACTTGTCCAGTGACTTTGGTTTTCAAAAAACACAGTGGACCAACAGCAGCAGATGACATTGCACCCCAAATCATTACAGACTGTGGAAACTTAACACTGGACGTCAAGAAAATTGGGCTATGAGCTTCTCCACCCTTCCTCCAGACTCTAGGACCTTGGTTTCCAAATGAAATACAAAACTTGCTCTCATCTGAAAAGAGGACTTTGGACCACTGGGCAACAGTCCATTTCTTCTTCTCCTTAGCCCAGGTAAGACGCCTCTGACGTTGTCTGTGGTTCAGGAGTGGCTTAACAAGAGGAATATGGACAACTGTAGCCAAATTCTTTGACATGTCTGTGTGTGGTGGCTCTTGATGCCTTGACCCCAGCCTCAGTCCATTACTTGTGAAGTTTACCCAAATTCTTGAATCGATTTTGCTTGACAAGCCTCTCAAGGTTCTCTCGGTTGGTTGTGCATCTTTTTCTTCCACACTTTTTCCTTCCACTCAACTTTCTGTTAACATGCTTGGATACAGCACTCTGTGAACAGCCAGCTTCTTTGACAATGAATGTTTGTGGCTTACCCTCCTTGTGAAGGGTGTCAATGATTGTCTTCTGGACAACTGTCAAATCAGCAGTGTTCACCATAATTGTGTAGCCTAGTGAACCAAACTGAGAGACTGTTTTAAAAGTTCAGAAACCCTTTGCAAGGTATTTTGGTTTGATTAGCTGATTGGCATGTCACCATGTTCTAGTTTGGTTTACTTTATAATGTGATTGTGATCCAAAAACATCACAATTGAAAGAACCAAAGACTTCAGTCTGTGTGCAGTGAATGTATTTAATACACAAGTTTCACAATTTGAGTTGAATTAATGACATTCTTTTCCATGACATTCTAATTTATTGAGATGCACGTGTATAGCTTTGGAAAGTCTAGTTCATTCTATTGATTCGGTTCATCTTAACTGGATCTCTCTTGTATGATTCATTGTAGTGAATCATTTTGTTGGAAAAGTTTTTGTTAATAAACAGATCACAAAAAGTAACTAATTTCCCTTATAGAACACAGTCTACAGTCTTGTCTTTCTTTGACTTTTTTTGGCCTTGGCGATACACACAGGCTTTATGTGTAGCTGTGAGGTTGTAAAGCGATGCTGTATGTTTTTGTATTCAACAGTCATTGAATACCTCTTTCATTCTCATACTGTTGTTCTATTATGCAGTGACAGTAATGGCTGCTCTGGGATATGTACTTTATGACTGTTATATAAAGAAGCTCAGTGAACCATAAATACTACAGTTATTTACATGTCCATGTCATTTCAGTACTGCTTTGATGTTTAATAACCTGGAAAGCGATGGAGATGAAATGTGCGAATGTCTGACTGCTGATTTTATTGAAAGAGACAAGTTAGATCAAGCTCAATGGGGAAAGCTCCCATGAAACCAATTATTCCACCTGAAAACACATACCTAAGTAAATATTGTGACTGTTCTGACATTGCTAAAGAAAACGATCTGACAACAACAGAAATGTAAAACCGAGATGTGTGAGCATGTGTGAAGTGCTTAAGAAAATCATGACCATAATTATAAGTACACTCTTAAAAATAAAGGTGCTTCACGATGCCATAGAAGAACTTTTTTTGTCTAAATGGTTCCATAAAGAACCTTTATCTCTGAAAAACCTTTCTGTTTCACAAAAGGTTCTTTGTGGCGAAAGAAGGTTCTTCAAAATATTAAAAGGTAAGAAAGAGATGGTTCTTTAAGGAACCTTTGAATAAATGGTTCTTTGTGGAACCAAAAATGGTTCTTCTATGGCATCACTTGAAGAAACTTTTAAAGCACCTTAATTTTTAAGAGTGTAGTGGTAAAGCAAGCATGCCAAGTATTATTAGCTTAAAAATAAATGTATCATTGATAAAGTTGCAAATATAACTGTTTATGAGGAGATAGCGAGCATTTTAGTCAACCCAGCCTCATTGGAAATGACGACGTTTCTGCAACACTAATATTACGCAACTTATTGCACATTTTGCGGCAGTTTTGAAGTGAAATGTTAAGTAAGTGGCATGAAAACACGCGTTCAATACGTGACCGTGGCCATGTTTTTATTAGGCCTACATTGCTTCAGGCACATATTGCAGCAGTTCAGAGCTCAAATGTCCGGTGAGTGTCGCTAGAAGGTTAATTAAGCTCTATCATGTTGGAAAATGAAAGTGAGATTTACTGTGTAATATGTTAAAAGTCCAGCACTAGAAGAATGTAACATTGGATTAGGAATATATCTTGACAAACAGTCAGAAATGTAAGAAGGTGTCAGGTTATCCAATGCTTTATAAACTAATATAAGAATCTTAAAATCAATCCTTTGGTGCACTTGTAACCAATGTAATTCCATTAAAACCGGTGTAATATGTTCTTGTTTCTTCAATTTCATTTCTACTCTAGCTGCTGCATTTTGTATCAATTGCAGCTTAACTAAAAAACCCTACGTAAACCACTATACACAGCATTGCAGTAATCAAGTCGAGAAAAAATAAATGCATGAATTAGTTGATTAACATAATTAAAAGATAAAAAAGAGCAAATCCTGGCAACATTACTCATGTTAATGAACCACGTTTTTGTAGCATTATTAATAAAACTCTAGCCTTATTTATGGTATTAATTGTACATTATTTTTAAATTTGAAAGAAAAACACATCTTTTGTCACACAAACATCAAGAATCAGTGTATGAATCTCAACAATGGTGACATATTTCATGCTGCAATGTATTCTGTGTGCATCATACAAAACTCATCCAGGGCTCCCAGGCATTGTTGAGATTCATACACTGATTCTTGATGTCTGAGTGTGTCTAGTTATTCAAAAACTAAAAATGTTTTCTGGATAATGTGATTACAGAGTTCTAAATAGAGATGTAGATCAAATGGTCAGAGTACTACTTAACTGTACACTGTTGAAATGTATTATTAATGTGAAACAAGTCATCTGATTATGTTTTTTCTTCTTGTTGCTGTAAAAACAAATGTAGTTACAACAGCTAGACAAAATCATCCAGGAGGCAGATTGCCCAATTAAACCGCTGTTAATCTTCATAAAAACTTGAGTAAATGTATGACAGAAATAGTCAATCTGGTTTATAATAAATTAATCTGGCAGAGTTATTTAATAACACTGGCATCAAACAAAGGTTGGGTTTTCATTTTAAACCAAAATTTGACTTCTGAGCAATGTAGGTCCACATCTAGTGTGATGGGAAGTTTTTTTTTTTTTTTTTTTTTTTTTTAGAATTTTAGAGGATAGCGTTCTAATAATGTTATCAATAATAATTTTTAGAATGTTATCCTACCTTTTAGCAGAACATTCTGGGAATTAAAGTAAAACTTGCCGCTAAAAACATTCCCAGAACAAGAAAGATTTCTAGTATCTTTCTGTAAGGGTTTGAGCTGTTTTGTTTAACCGTAGTTTCACGGGATTCGTACCAGAGTGCTATACCTCTCAAGGTCAAAGCCATATTGTCTTAACTACCGAGCAAACCAACTGTGTTAAAAAACCCATATATGATGCTGTATATGTGACGTTAAAGGAGTAGTTCACTTCCAGAACAAAAATTTACAGATAATGGACTCACCCCCTTATCGTCCAAGATGTTCATGTATTTATTTCTTCAGTCGTAAAGAAATTATGTTTTTTTGAGGAAAGCATTTCAGGATTTCTCTCCATATAGTGGACTTCAATGGTGCTTCCGAGTTTAAACTTCCAAAACGCAGTTTAAACGCAGCTTCGAATGTCTCTAAGTGATCCCAGCTGAGGAAGAAAGGTCTTATCTAGCGAATTGATTGGTTATTTTCTTTAAAAAAAAATGCCAATTCATATACTTTTTAACCTCAAACGCTGGTCTTGTCTAGCTCTGCGTCGTCTTTATGACAGTTATCAGAATACACACCAGAGTTCACACAGAGCTAAACAAGACGAGTGTTTGGGGTTAGAAAATGTATAAATGGTACATTTTTTTTTTTTTTTAAGAATATAACCACTCGTTTCGCTAGATAAGACCTTTCTTTCTAGGCTGGGATGGTTTAGAGCCCTTAGAAGCTGCATTTAAACTGCATTTTGGAAGTTCAAACTTGCGGGCACCATTGAAGTCCATTATATGGAGAGAAATCCTGAAATGTTTTCCTCCAAAAACATAATTTCTTTACGACTGAAGAAAGAAAGACATGAACATCTTGGATGACAAGGGGGTGATTATTAGTTACATTATCTGTACATTTTTTTGTTCTGGAAGTGAACTACTCCTTTAACATTCAAAAGTATAAGTTTTCAGATCTTACAGCATGTTAAAATTGTTTTGAAATTATGACAATATATTTTGCAAGAGATTGTGTGAAAATGAGGTTTTCTTAATTGAAACTCTGGCTGTAAAAAGGAATGAAAGTTGTCAGAGTTTTACCGCCTCTAGTGTTCGTTTCAACTGGAAACTTTCTGAGTTTTGCATAAATGTAAGTAGGCATACATTTCCAATGAGTCTGGTTAGATTTGAGTCATTGTCCTTCTGTTCCTTTTCTGACTTTCTCCTTTTTTTGACATTATCTAAAAAGAGGCTGTTTAGTAACTTGGCTTTGTGTAGAGCGAGTGCTCTTTTGATAAGGACCGCAGCAGCTGGGAGAGACAGGCGGCTCCGTTGTCATCACAGTCAGACGCAGCAGCTTGCGGTGGCAGCACTAGAACGCAGCCAGACAGGGTCACGACCCCCCTCAGAAATCAAACCTGCACTCCGCCACATGCAGCGCGCTGGTTTGAAGTGTTTTGGAGGGTATTGCTGTGAGCTTCGAGTAATGACAGTGGACCTTGATCAACAGATTTCACATCATGATCTTTAATCTTTTGCAGTCCTCATTTGTGTGTGTGTGTGATAGACTCTCAGGTGTTGTGTTGGAGTCCCTTCAGCTTGGGCTTCCACTGACAGAATTTGGTTACATTTCCATTCATCTCTTGAGGAAACCCAGGAGCGTGGCACAGTGGCAGGCAAATTATGACTAGAAAGGGTATTCCACGCAGGCTCCTCCATCAAACCGGGTAGGAAAAGACTGACTACATCCTTCCACAACACCCATTTAAACACAAGCAAATGTAGTCAAATGAGGGTTACCTCCACCTGGACTTTGCTTTCTTATGTAATGCCAGGAACACTCCTGTTCTGAACACTCCATTGCACTGGACAAACAAAACTGAATATGCTTTTGCATTAACTTTTAATAAGAGTCCAAAACAAGTTGAGGTAGCAGTGTAGATAAATAAACTGTGTCATTTTGGCAGCAGTAAAGTTCAACAAGGGGTATGTTTACATGCCTTTATTTTCATCAGTCAGAATCCAATCCGATTACAGATTCTGAATGTTCTTTTCACGTGAACCCTAAATGTTGCAATATGATTCATATATTTGTTTATATGTGGATAATACTATAAACAAAACGTAATAATGTCACCAAGCATAATTACGAGAGTTACAGTATGTCAAAAGTGAGTACACCCCTCACATTTCAGCAACCATTTTAGTATATCTTCATAAGGGCCAATACTATAGAAATGAAACTTGGATATATTTTAGAGAAGTCAATGTGCAGCTTGTATAGCAGTATAGATTTACTGTCCTCTGAAAATAACTTAACATACATCCATAATTGTCAAAATAGCTGGTAACAAAAGTGAGTACACCCTAAGTGAACTTGTCCAAAGTGTCAATATTGTGTTAGCACCATTGTTATCCGGCTCTGCCTTAATCATCCTGGGCATGAAATTGACCAGAGCTTAACATGTTGTTGCTGGGATCCTCTTCCACTCCTCACAGAGCTGCAGGATGTTAGACACATGCTTCTCCACCTTACACTTGAGGATGCCCCACAGGTGCTTAATAGGGTTCAGGTCTGAAGATATACTTGGCCACCCCATCACCTTCACCTTCAGCTTCCTCAGCAAGGCAGTTGTCATCTCAGTGGTGTGTTTGGGGTCGTTATCATGTTGGAAAACTGTTGTTCGGCCTAGTTTCTGAAGGGAAGGCATCATGTTCTGCTTCAGAATGTACAGTACATAATGGAATCCATGTTTCCCTCAATGAACTGCAGCTCTCCAGTACCAGCAGCACTCATACAGCTCCAGACCATGATACATGATCTTGGTACTCCTCACCAGGGCATCGCCACACATGCTGGACACCATCTGAGCCAAACAAGTTTATCTTATAGTCTCATCAGACCACAGGACATGGTTCCAGTAATTCATGCTCTTGGACAGGTTGTCTTCAACAAACTGTTTGCATGCTTTCTTGTGAGCCAGCTTCAGATGAGGCTTCCTTCTGGGACGACGCCTATGCAAACCGACTTGTTGCAGTGTGCGGCGTATGGTCAGAGCACTGACAAGCTGACCTTCTACTTCTGCTTACTTTAAAGCAATGCTGGCAGCACTCATGCATCTGTTTTTTTAAGCCAGGTTCTGCAACTGATGCACAGAACGAGTGCTAAACTTCGTTGATCGACCCTTGCAAGGCCTGTTCCGAATGGAACCCATCTTGGAAAACCTCTGTATGACCCTGACCACTGTAGTGTAACTCAGTTTCAGGGTGTTACTGAACCTCTAATAGCCTTGGCCATCTTTGTGGAGAGCAACGAATCTAAATCTCAAATCCTCAGAGAGTTCTTTGCCATGAGATGCCATGTTGAACATCCAGTGGTCAGTATGAGAGAATTGTACTTAAACCACCTAATTTTAACTGCTCTAATACAAGATACACAATTTTGTATGGTCCTGTCAAGCAGACAAAATCATAAACATGATGAATAGGACATGTGCCTTTGCATGGTTAAACAACTGCTGTTATCACTTAGGGTGTACTCACTTTTGTTGCCAGCTATTTTGACAATAATGGCTTTATATTATGTGTAGTGGACCACGCATTCCAGGGCCCAGTTTATGGCGAGGGCCCCTCCCTGGCCACAATAGTGGACAAAGGTTTGCCACATTTTGATTGGATCCTGGTGGACTAACATAAGCAAACTGTCCAACGCCATCAGATAAGGATGCCAGGACAACTGCCAGACACCTCTTAGAGGGCAAGAAGAGACCTTTGGTACAAAAACTCTGGAAGGACGGAACTTCCTGTTGGCCAAGGTGCAGTTTCTGCCCTTCACCCACCTTGAAACTGCTTCCTAAGGTTTGGTCCTGTGACAGCCATAAAAATTCCTTAGGATCTCCAGACGCAGCAGCAATGGGTGAAACAAAGAGAGATCACAAAGATCCATCCAAATCCATTCATAACTATGTTTTCAAACCTTGAACTGATGCGAACCATAACACACACATCTTATACTTATTCAGAGAAATAAGTATTCTCACTGACAGCGATGTGTAGTGCAACATCTTACACAAACTCAGCTGTTAATGGACAAATGAATGCATGCATGACAGTTCAATCTTTTCCCATCATGTTTGGACTTAATGTGTTCATTACATGACATGTGTTTTGGAAAGTGAGAAATGCACCAGTAAAACATTATTGACACTTTTCTAACTTTGTGTTTGGACTATGCAAATGACTTCCACAAGAGGAAAGAAGGGTGGGCTACCCCATGTCCCCCCGCTCTGATGGAACCAGCCAATCACAGCATGGAAATGGAGAAGCACCAAATTGCAATCTCCTCCTCATCGGAAAGTTATAAAGGTACCAAAAGACACTCCTTGTTCTGAGTCTGAGGCCCAGCAGGGTGAGACACTAACAGAGCACTAACAACGTACTGAGTCTGAGTCCCATCGGGGAAAGACAAAACAGTTACACTAAGTATTGAGTCTGACCTGCAAGGGTGAGACAATAACAGCTACACCTCTGTTCTGAGTCTGAGGCCCAGCAGGGTGAGACACTAACAGAGCACCAAAGTTCTGAGTCTCCGGCACGTCCAGGGGACGGTAACAGATCAAACTTCTTTCTGAGTCTGCGGCCCGTTACTGGGAAGGCAGCAACAGATACCTCCATTCTGAGTCTCCAGCTCCACAAGAGAGAGACACTAACAGACACAACCCTTCTGAGTCCACTGTCCAGAGAGACAGAAACAGATGCTCCACACTCCAAGTCTCCAGCTGTGAGGCAGCAGCAGATACGACCACGTTCTGTCTGTGAGGAAAGAGATATTTTCCACGTTCAGAGTCTTCGTCCAGCGAGGCAACCACAGACGCAGCACGTACTAAGTCTCCAAAGCGGATTGACCAAGTTCTGAGTCTCTAGCCCAGAGAGGCAGAAGACCAACAGACATTTGCAACAAGGTTGAGCTCCAGCAAGCAAACCTTCACTTCAGGTACCTTTGCTTGCGTGTTCCAAGCTAAGGGCCTTCAGCACCTACACCAGGGCCACATCTGCGTGTTCCAGATCTTAGGACCCTTTGGTGCTCCAGGAGATCAGCATCCTACAGCACTTCATGCTCAAGGCTGTCGAAATGGATTCCTGCTCCTTTTCCCACTGACTGCTCCCAGCACAACCAGTGGAAGAATTCACCGCCACCGGACTGCTCAATCAACCACAGAGAACGTAAATATCACTTCCAATCCTCTTCCAGAGACCTTGGCATTGTTGTGTACTATCAGTATATGATTTTTCTAATTTACATTAGATAATTTTGTATAGCTGATTGCAGTTGATAACAAATAATAGCTCATTTATTTGTTTGATGCATAATAAGGTTCTTTACCTTATTTGTTTCAGAGTAGCAACAGTTTATCTTTCTATAAGATAACATAGCTCTGACATAGCAACACCCAACTGAATCACATTTTATGCATCTTATGCACTTTATTCCCTTTGCATTTATTGTATTCATTTAGTAGTTGTTGATTACTCTTGTCTATCTTTTGTTAATAAAATATATTTTATTACACTTGTGTCTTCCTTGTGTTGATAATACAGTGAGAGGTTCTACAAGTTAGATATCCACCAATCTTTCTTATGTGATGTACTCATTACCACACATTAAGTGACATGTGATCCAAGAATCATTACGTCATCTGTGACGCGAGTACCCATCACTACTCTATTTCGCTTTTCTAGTGGGCGAAAGCAGAACTCACTTACATAATTGGCGTCCCTAGGTGGGCCAAGTTAAAATAAGATGAGTCTCCTGTAAAATT
>NC_133377.1:19684935-19701070 GCF_049309525.1 Garra rufa
AGTCTATGCGTGGTCTGCTTGGGAGCGGAGCACGCTCAGTCAGCCCTCGAAAAGGCTGGCTGTGAGCACTGTGAACGCCTGCCGGTGCGCGTGCTTCGCTCCCGGAAAGCCCTCTTTGAGGAGGGGGCTTTCACCAGCGTGCCCCGTGGGTCTGGCCCCGCTTCCGTCGAGGCGGAGCGGCGGCTGCACTCGTGGGGCTCGCAGCTCGATCTGCTGGAGGGTATGGAGACGGGTGACCCCCTATCTCCGCCCTCACTCAGCGGATCGAGCGATCTCCTCCTGGATGCGGAAGCCCGCGCTGCGGTTTCTTCCCCCCGGGAGGAGGTCCCCGAGTTCCTCTTGTCTTCCACCGAGGAGGTTGACATTGAAAGTGTTTTAGAGGAACCACAACCGCCATCACGCTCGCCTCACTATGAGGAGCTCATAGAGGTGCTGACTAATGCGGTAGCCAAACTTCACATCACATGGCCCGCAGAACAACAGCAATCACATGAGCCGCAGCGAAGCCGATTAGATGATCGCTTCCTGCGGACAAAGTCAGCACCTCCAAAACGGAGCCTTCCCTTCTTCCCCGATCTCCACCAAGAACTTTCGAGATCGTGGGAGAAGCCATACTCCTCACGCCTTTTTTCCCCCGCTGAAAATTATGGAAATGTGGGGGGGGCAGAGGAGAGTGGCTATAGGGCGATGCCACGGGTCGAACAGACGCTTGCGGGCTATCTGTCACCCGGCTCGGCATCGTCCTTGAAGGCTCCGTCCTTGCCCACCAGGCCTCTTAAAGTTACATCTGGCCTGATGGGTAAGGCATACACGGCAGCAGGTCAAGCAGGGTCTTGCCTTCACACCATGGGCATCCTGCAAGCCTACCAGGCTGACCTGCTGAAGGAGTTCAGCAGCGGCGAGGAAGTAAGCGTCACAGAGATGCAAAAAACCGCAGATCTCGCTCTCCGCGCCACCAAGGAGGCCGCCCGTGCTGTTGGGCGGTCTATGGCAGCCCTGGTGGCCACGGAGAGGCATCTCTGGCTGACCCTGTCCGACGTAAAAGAAAAGGACAGGGTCACGCTTCTGGACGCCCCCCTGCAACCATCTGGCCTCTTTGGTGCCGCGGTTGATACCGTTGTGGCTAGGCACCAGGAGGCCCGCAAGCAGGCGGCGGCGTTCAGAACATTCCTTCCTCGCCGCGTGTTCTCCTCTGAGGCTGCTGCACCATCTAAGAAGCAGCCTCAGCCGTGTACGAGCTCCCATCGTGAGGCACAGAAACAGAGCGTTGCTGCCCGTGCTCCCCCGGCCCAGCCTAGGGGACCCGGAAAGCGACGCTCTAAGTCGGGGGCTTCCAAGACGAAGAGGCCTGACCTGAGGGTCGTCCTCCAGTCAAGGAAGTCCTCGGCCAAGCGGCCCTGACAGTTGTGGTTCAGGGCCGTTGAGGGCAGCCCCTCTCAAGGGGGTTTGCACCGTACCTCCAGGTGCGGGTTTCAGACCCCTTCGTGGCCCTCAGGAGATGAGTCAGCTAACCCTGCCAGTGTTACAGGGCGCGGCTATCTCCCGCGAACATCCTCTAGCTGTCCCGCCCGGAAACGTAGCGGCCCTGGAGAGTTCGCAGCCCCCGCGGGGGTCTCTCGAAGAGCTAGTTCAGGAGCTTCCTGCCAGTTCGCTGTTACAGGTCTCCGAGTTAGTTCCTCGAGTAAATCCAGACACCAGTCTCGAGAGGCTGGTACCCTTAGTGAACTTCCTGGCAGCGTGGAAACTACTGCCAAGAGTCTCAGATTGGGTCCTGCGTACTGTAGAGAAAGGCTATGCTATCCAGTTCGGCGCTACGCCGCCTCCTTTCAACGGGGTATTTCCAACTTTAGTAAGCCCCGAGCAGGGTCTGGTGATGGAACAAGAAGTAGAAACTCTTCTGAGGAAGGAGGCCATCGAGGTGGTCCCTCCTCAAGACAGGGAATCCGGGTTCTACAGCCGGTACTTCATTGTTCCGAAGAAGGATGGGGGGCTTCGGCCCATTTTAGATCTCAGGCTGCTAAATCGTTCAGTCAGGAAGCTGAAATTCAAGATGCTTACTGTCAGGCAGGTCGTGTCACAAATCAGATCCGAGGACTGGTTTGTCACGATAGATCTAAAAGACGCTTATTTTCACGTCTCCATCCTTCTTCAGCACAGGAAGTATCTCAGGTTCGCTTTCAGGGGCAAGGCTTACCAATACAGAGTGCTTCCTTTCGGCCTAGCTCTCTCACCCCGCACTTTCACGAAGTGTGTGGATGCTGCTCTGGCTCCGTTGCGACTCCAGGGCATCCGCATACTCAACTACATAGACGACTGGCTCATCCTGGCCAGCTCGGAGCAGTTAGCGGTTCAGCATCGAGGTGCTGTTCTCGCTCACATGAAAGAGTTGGGGTTGAGACTCAACGCCAAGAAGAGTGTGCTTTCTCCACTACAGAGGACCACTTACTTAGGCGTAGTGTGGGATTCGATCTCCATGCAGGCACGCATGTCTCCTGCACGAGTCGATTCCATATTGACCGCAGTGAATGCAGTAAAGCTAGACCAGTCACTCACTGTCAAACAGTTTCAAGTACTGTTAGGTCTTATGGCAGCCGCTTCCAACGTGATACCTTTTGGACTGCTGCACATGAGACCACTGCAGTGGTGGCTCAGGACCAGGGGGTTCTCCCCGAGGGGAAACCCACTCCGCAAGATCAAGGTCACGCGGCGTTGCCTACGTGCCTTGGCCATGTCGAGGAAACCCTGGTTCCTCTCTCAGGGACCGGTTCTGGGAGTGCCTGGTCGCCGCATCACGCTAGCGACCGACGCTTCCCTTACCGGTTGGGGGGCGGTCATGCGTGGCCGCTCAGCCCAAGGTCTATGGAGCGCCCACCATCTCTCGTGGCACATAAACCGCTTAGAGATGCTGGCAGTATTCCTGGCCCTAAAGAGGTTTCTCCCAGACCTAAGAAACAAACACGTGCTGGTCCGTACAGACAGCACTGCGGTGGTTTACTACATAAACCACCAAGGAGGACTCCGCTCACGCCCCTTATACAAGCTGGCGTACCGGATACTCCTTTGGTCTCAAGAGAAATTCCTCTCCCTGAGAGCAGTCCATATTTCTGGACATCTGAATGTGGGAGCAGACGTCCTGTCGAGGCAGGGGCTGAGGCCCGGGGAATGGATGCTTCATCCAGAGGTGGTGAAGCAGATCTGGAGAGTGTTTGGCCAGGCACAGGTGGACCTGTTTGCGACTCAGGAGACATCGCACTGTCCCCTCTGGTACTCTCTAGTTCCTCCAGCTCCACTGGGGCTGGATGCCATGGCACAGACGTGGCCGAGGCTGCGTCTGTACGCCTTTCCCCCGATCGCTCTGCTCCCGGGTGTTCTGGAACGGGTCCGTCGGTTTCAAGTGCGGCTGCTACTAGTAGCCCCGTACTGGCCGGCACGAGTATGGTTCTCGGACCTGGTATCTCTCCTAGACGGCTCTCCGTGGGAGATTCCCGTCAGGAGGGATCTCCTGTCTCAGGCTGGGGGCGCAATATGCCACCCCCACCCAGAGAAGTGGAGGTTATGGGTGTGGCCCCTGAGGGGGCACAACTCATAGGAGCGGGTCTCTCAACCGAGGTTGTTGAGACCCTTCTCCAATCCAGAGCTCCCTCTACGAGGAAACTGTATGGCCTTAAGTGGAACTTATTCGCGAGATGGTGCCACGAGCGCCACCTAGACCCAGTCAACTGCCCGGTTGGTACAGTTCTGGAGTTCTTACAGTCTCGCTTATCCGCAGGGCTAGCTCACTCCACACTAAAGGTATACGTGGCGGCCATAAGTGCCTACCACGCCCCTTTAGGTGGCCTCTCAGTAGGTAGAGAGCCCTTGGTCATACGGTTCCTCCGCGGTGCGCTCAGGCTGAGGCCTCGAGTGACACCCAGGGTCCCCACGTGGGACCTCGCTGTGGTGCTAGAAGCTCTCTGCAAGCCTCCATTCGAGCCCATAGAGGAGTCTACGGACCGCGCCCTCACAATTAAGACGGCGCTCCTGTTAGCACTCACCTCTCTCAAGAGAGTAGGCGACCTGCAGGCCCTTTCAGTGGCCCCCTCTCATTTAGAGTTTGCCCCAGGGATGGCCAAGGCCTTTCTTTATCCCAGGGTCGGGTACGTCCCGAAGGTCCCCTCCCTAGCACCGCAGCCAGTAACACTGCAGGCGTTTTATCCTCCTCCGTTCGCGGAGCCGAACCACAGGAAGTTCAATTGCATGTGCCCAGTCAGAGCCTTAGATGCATACGTCCACAGAGCTGCCACGTGGCGTAGAACAGAGCAATTGTTTGTCTGTTACGGCCCCCCAAAGAGAGGGGGCCCGGCTTCAAAGCCCACTATCAGTAGATGGATCATCGATGCCATATCTACAGCTTACGAGTCCTCTGGTCTCCCATCCCCGATGGGACTCAAGGCTCACTCTACTCGAGGTCTGTCAGCCTCGAGGGCTCTGACGGCAGGTGTCCCAATACAGGACATCTGCAATGCTGCGGGTTGGTCCACGCCCCTAACATTCGTTAGGTATTACGAGCTCGACCTCAGAGCCGCTCCAGGCTCGGCTGTACTCTCGGCCTAGTGCGCTAGGCCTAGAGGGTCAGCCACCTCCCTAGCCAGGAGGAGACTTCTCAAGGCGCATTCTTTCTTCGGAAAGAAGAGAAGTCGTTTTCGCCACTAAGAGATCTGCAAACTCTACCCCTTTTGTCCGTGCAAGCTAGACAAAAGCTCTTTCGGTCCCTCTTGTCCTGGCAGTACTCCCAGACAAAGGACTAAGACTCCTCGTGAGCCCGAGGGCCGAGGAGTACCTCTCGCACTGGCTGGCGAACCAGGCAGAGGTCACGGTTCTCGTGTGCCTGAGGGCCGAGAACTGCACAGCCCTCTTGTCCGCGGAATGCTAGACAATGGCTTAATTCTCCTCGTGTTCTGACGCAGGATGCTATCAGACCGAGTGTATTTCGGTCCCTCTGGTTTCTGGCTTTCCCCAGACCAAGGACTAAGACTCCTCGTCTGCCTTCAAATAAGGCCGAGGAGTGCCTCATGCACTGGCTGGCTACCAGGCTGAGGCCCCTACTGTCTTCCCCGTGAGCCCGAGGGCCGGGGATTGCAGTGCCCTCTTGTCCGCGTAATGCTAGACAATGGCTTATTCCCTCGCGTCCTGGCGGAGCTCCAGGCCGAGCCTTGGGTCCCTCTTGTTCTGGCTGAACCCCCAGACAAAGGATCACCCTCTCCTCGTGTGCCCGAGGGCCGAGGAGCCTTGAGGTCGAGCTCACCGCCCTCGTGGGTCTGCGGACCGAGGACTTCCCACACCATCTGTCCGCCGAGTGCTAGACAGTGGTCATTCGGTCCCTCTTGTTCTGGCTAACTCCCAGACAAAGGACTAAGACTCTGCGTGTGCCTGAGGGCCATGGAGTACCTCTCGTTCTGGCTGGCGACCAGACAGAGGAAGACTACCATTCCTCGTGTGCCCGAGGGCCGAGGACTCGGGGCCTTCTTGTCCGCGTAATGCTAGACAAGGGCTCTCTCTTTTTCCACCCTGGTTGAGCAGACACTCGCAGGGCTCGGAAATTATGGGGGCGTTGGTAGTCTCGTTCCCCATAGCGTTCCTGACGCGGCTCGAGTTCCCGGAAGGGAACGTCTCGGGTTACTAATGTAACCTTAGTTCCCTGAGGGAACGAGACGCCGCGTCTCGGACCATAATTCCCGCACCCTGCGGCGCTCGCTTCATTCCTAAAGAGCTGCCGCCGGCTTCAAACGCACGTGCTTTATACTTCCTGGTCGGTGACGTCACCGCGCCGGTGACGTCACCCCCCGTCATTTCATTGGTTGTTATACACAGTTCAGAGTGGGGCCCGCCAATGGCGTTCCCCATAGCGTTCCTGACGCGGCGTCTCGTTCCCTCAGGGAACTAAGGTTACATTAGTAACCCGAGACGTTTTTTTCTGCACTGATAAAAAATGATTCTGTGGTGAAGTAAATAATACAGAAAAACAAATGTAATTTCCACATTAAATAATTGAGTTCAGGCAAAAAAAGTAAATTCAATATTGGTACTCAATTTGAGCTTTTAGATTTAAAAATGTAAGCTTATAATTATATATTTTACTTGGAATTGTTTGTAATTTTTATAAAGATTGTTTAAGTAAATATCAAAGTCATGATCTCGTTGTTCCCAACATGCACTTGGGCATTAATAATTAATAAGGTTACAATTTTTGCTGTTTTTGAGATGTTTTTACACTGTTTTATGGTTGCTTTTATTGTTAGGTTAAGTAACCTGCTGTTTTCTACTCAAAATGAGCCATTCATACTCTAAAACTATTCACTGATTGTTGTCATTGTGTATCATGTGCCAAGTATTGAGGTCTGTGTGTTCATTTAACTAGCAGCAACATTGTGCCAACATATAACCTTAAAAACAAAAAGGATCTGTCTACTTGTTTATGTGCATATTTTAATGGTTTTTTTTCAGATGTTTTGATGTTTGAGTGAAGTACAAACCATGCCTAGGAGGATTTAAGATGATTAAGTAGAAATTACTCATCCAACTTTAATGCATGTTAAACATATTTATTTCTTTCACTAATTTTATGTATTTCTATACTTGAATTTTACTTAAAAATGTGTGTGCAAAAACTTGCCAAATAAAAATTAAGTAAATTTACATTGAATTTTTTCAGTGTGTACTTTGATCAAATAAATGCAGCCATGAGGAGCGTAAGAGATATCTTTCAAAACATTAAAAATCTTACTGATCCCAAACTTTTGTGCACAGTTGACAAAATGATATACCAAATTGTCATTAAGAAAAAAAATGTATATATACTGCATATACTGTTTATAAATTGGGTCCCTATTCAAAAAGAACAATATACATGCTTGGTCATGAATACATTTAAAAATAACTAAGTACATAGGTACCTAGGTAAGTATGTTAGTACATAAAACTATCTGTCAGTGCCCTGTGATTTTGTATTCTGTTGCTGTTAATGCAGTTTGAGTGGCATGAACAGAGCTGCATTATATTTATCCTGCACTATTCTGTCTTCTCTGCCCTGCTGAAAAATAGCTGCTCACCAGCATAAGATATGGTTCACACGTGTTAGGACCAGTTTGGGATGCTGGCTGATGGTTTGATGGTCTTTAGCAGAGGAAGTGGATGTTGATGGTATGCATTTTGTTATAGTGGTGAACCGGCATACACTGATTCTGGTATGATTCCAGCATGACCACAGCAAAACCTGTGTATGTGTGAAAGTTTAAATAAAGACCAAGACAATTGAACAATTATTTTAAACTAATTATTTAATAAAGAAAAAGACATATTTCAGTTTATGTGTTCACACAGAATTTCTCCTCACTGTTAAATAAACATTTGATTAAATGGATCACTATGTGTATTGTACAGTTGTTATATATGAAGATTCATAACTCCAAACAATTGTTTATAAATCTCTCATTATGCTATATTATCATCAAATATTGGATTTAATCTGTTTGTCAACTTGTTTTCTTTCAATTAGGACTGTTTTGTGTTTCTATTTGCATCTGATTAATTGTAGGCCTCATTTATCCGAGTGTAGGTACCAAATATGTGATTTGAAATTGAGTGAAAAAAATAAATAATTTTTTTTATTAATAATTTTCACAATATGAGATATTTTTATTTTGTACAAAATTGCAAAAAGTCACACTTCAAAAATGACCGGACTCCAAACAATTGCTTATAAATCTCTCATTATGTTATATTATCACTGAATATTGGATTAAATCTTTTTGTCTACTTGTTTTCTTTCATTAAGGACTGGTTTTGTGTTTCTGTTTGCATCTGATTAATCGTAAGCCTCATTTATCCGAAAGTAGGCACCTCGTTTTTGAGTCTCTATCTCTGTGGATGTTAGATTTGGTTGCCTTGAGATCTTCCTTATAAATAGACTGTATATACTGTGGCTTAAAATCTACAGCAGAATCCCTACCAAACATTTATACACTGTCATGTTGCCCAGACCCTGTCTTTGTATTATTATCAGATTTGTCTAGGGACATCCATGTTTTCTAATTGATGAAATGGGCCTCTGGTTACTTCTGGAACACCAGTCTTTGCTTGTGTAATGCCATTGGGAATCCCGGCTGTGAAATTTGGGCTACATCAGAGAGCATGCTGGGAGAACACTCAGAATAGCCAATGGCTATGGAGCATAAATAGAGCAATGCAGAAGGTTAGTCGCTTGTATTGGCTATTTAAACGTCTGATTCATTCTTTCACTACTCCACCGCAGCTCTCTACACCTCCTGTTGTTCTACGGTTCTTTAGCATTGCAATGGTGGACCACATCTTAGATGTGTGTGTGTGTGTGTGTGTGTGTGTGTGTGTGAGAGAGAGACAATGCTGCTTTGTCTCCTACAGACTGCTGCAGCTCACAATAGATCTTTTATCCAGTGAGTGTTGTGTTTCCAGACTGCAGGCTGCCTCTTCAAGTCAAAAGTGTGACAGCTTGCACTGGCCTTACTATATGCTACACACGCACGCACGCACGCACGCACGCACGCACGCACGCACACACACACACACACACACACACACAGAGACAGACATAGAGTTTTACCCGTTCTCTCCTTTTTCACCCTGATACTCATATTGTTACATATCAGTTGCATCACTGCTCTAGACTGATATGCCCATTCCTCATTATGCCACAGGACAAAAACAACGGGCCACTGTGAAAAATAACTAAAACCAAGAAGTCAGTCAGAATCGTGTTTAGGAAAATTGCAGGTTAAGTACATGTTAAGCTCTATGGATGGCATTTGTGGCATGCAGTTGAATACCACAGAAAATAAACCACCAGACTGCGTTTACATGTGCGCCAATAATGTAATGAGTAAGCACTTAATTGCAGTAAGATGTCTGACACAAGCAAACCTCTTCCGTTTACATACAATTTTAATTATTCTAATTGTTTTCTAAGAAGTGTGGTTATTTTTACTGCCATTATTCACACAGCCCAATGCACAGCACATCCGATGAACTCACATACAGTAGGAGTGTTACTGGCAACTAGTGTTGTCAAAAGTCCCGGTACTTCGGTACCAAGTCGGTACTAAAAAAAATAAAACGTTACGGTACCAGGTTTTCTTAAGTACCGGTGGTACCGACTATCCAGTCAACCCGATTCTTGATACGCTATACAAAAGGTGCGCGCTGCCACCAGTGCTGCTGCTGATGCCGCTGCTCTGACTCCACTTGTTTACTAAGAAGAGCCAGGCTTGCTCCAAATAGTTTGGATTTGCGGCTGAACAAGGCGAACGTCATAGATCATCAAAAAACTATTTGCAAAGGATGTCGTCTAGGTTCTCTCGAAAGGAGGAAACACATCAAACTTAAAACACCTCAAAGACCGACTCCATCAAATAAAAGATTTCAAGTAACGTTAAGGTAAGTTTCATTTTAATTTCATATTTAGAGCATTGTTGCGTATTTTAATTTGAATGTCAGACTGAAATAAACATCACCGTTTGTGTAGTGAATCGTTAGCATAAGCGCGGCTAACGCTAATATGCTGGGCCTTAATGAATTTGAAACAACGCTCCTATAACTTTTGTTAGAGTAAAAAAAAAAATAAGGTCATGATGTATTTACTATTTTTTACACACAAAAGACCCGTGTATCCAAAATATGTGTGTTAGAGAATGTACAAATGTGACGTTAATTTATGTCCTTATATCAGTCTGTCAGAAAACGTTCTTGGCTGGATAACTCTAGCAGGTTTAAAAAGCTTATTAATAATAAATATGAATGCAGTTTGGATTGAATAAAAGTACAATCAAATAAAACACATTTTATTCCCTGTTTAGTTTGGTAATACTTACAATAAGATCAAATTCATGCATCATATTCTAACATAATCTTAAAGTAAGTGAATAATATATTTTTACAACATTAATTCATGTTTGTGAATGTTATTTAATACAAACACATGATCATTCATGTTTGTTCATATTTAACAGATTAACATGATTTTATGCATTAGTAAATGTTGAAATTAGCCTAACCTCACGAATAATAATTGCCATGTAACTACTGTTTATTGTTAGGCAATGCAATGCTATCTAACTAATGGAAATTGTAAAGTGTTTTAAATACTGCAGTTTTCATCTGTGATAGACACTGGTCTTAATATATGTAATCTTATCTAAATTTATTATAACAGCTGAGGTTTGTTATTTACTGAAAATTAATATTTTTGCTGGTGTCAATGATCTAATGTCACATCTGGTCAGACTTAGCACACTGCTTTACTTAAGTATATTATTTTTTCTTTTTACAGTTGCAGAAGATCATGAAAGACCCCAGCGAACTAAAACAGACAACAGTTACAGGTTTTTTTCCGCAGCAGCAGAAATATGACAAAAAGTTTTGGGTGAAGCTTGTTTACATTTTTTATGCCTGTAATTTATTTAGATGTTATTTAACTACTAAAATGTTTACAATCCTTGAAATACTTTTTTAACCTGTGGAAAAACTAACAAAATTTTACGTAAGTATAAAGAATTTTTTTTTTACAAAGTTTTTTTTGTACATTTTATTTTTGCTTAACTTTATTAATAAAAAATAGTGTGTTGCTCAATTAATATGTTATTGTGTTTTGCTTTGGTACCGAAATTGGTACCGAGAACCGTGGATTTTCAGTGGTATTGGTACCGAATACTGAAATTTTGGTACCGTGACAACACTACTGGCAACTGTTTTAAACTACTTATTTTAAATGCAAGACAGATTTCTATGGACGCACAGTGGGGAAATAATGATTTGATCCCCTGCTGATTTTGTACGTTTTCCCACTGACAAAGAAATGATCAGTCTATAATTTTAATGGTAGGTTTATTTGAACAGTGAGAGGAAGAATAACAAAAACAATCCAGAAAAACACATTACAAAAAAGTTTTCAATTGATTTGCATTTTAATTCAGTCAGCAAGATTTCTGGCTCCCAGGTGTCTTTTTGTCTCTGAAAGGGAGTGCTCGTAATCTCAGCTTGTTACCTGTATAAAAGACACCGGTCCATAGAAGCAATCAATCAATCAATCAGATTCCAAACTCTCCACCATGGCCAAGGATGTTAGGGACAAGATTGTAGACCTACACAAGGCTGGAATGGGCTACAAGACCATCGCCAAGCAGCTTGGTGAGAAGGTGACAACAGTTGGTGCGATTATTAGCAAATGGAAGAAACACAAAATAAAAATGTCAATCTCTCTTGGTCTGGGGCTCCATGCAAGATCTCACCTCATGGAGTTTCAATGATCATGACAATGGTGAGGAATCAGCCCAGAACTACACGGGAGGATCTTGTCAATGATCTCAAGGTAACTGAGACCATACTCACCAAGAAAACAATTGGTAACACACTACGCATTGAAGGACTGAAAACAGGGGACTCTGCATGAGAAAGCACATTTACAGGCCCGTCTGAAGTTTGCCAATGAACATATGAATGATCCAGAGAAGAACTGGGTGAAAGTGTTGTGGTCAGATGAAACTAAAATCAAGCTCTTTGGCATCAACTCGCCATGTTTGGAGGAGGAGGAATGCTGCCTGTGACCCCAAGAACATCCCCACCGTCAAACGTGGAGGTGGAGACATTATGCTTTGGGGGTGTTTTTCTGCTAAGGGTACAGGACAACTGCACCACATCAAAGGGACGATAGACGGGGCCATACCGTCAAATCTTGGGTGAGCACCTCCTTCCCTCAGCCAGTGCATTGAAAATGGGTCGTGGATGGGTATTCCAGCATGACAATGATCCAAAACACACAGCCAAGGTAACAAAGGAGTGGCTCAAGAAGAAGCACATTAAGGTCCTGGAGTGGTCTAGCCAGTCTCCAGACCTTAATCCCATAGATAATCTATGGAGGGAGCTAAAGGTTTTAGTTGTCAAACGTCAACCTCAAAACCTTAAAGGTCCCATATTGTACACCTTTTTGGAGGTTTATTTTAACTGTTGATGTCCTTAAGAATATATATTTGCAGTATAAGTGCCAAAAACCATCTCAATATATTTTTACAGCTCCTCTTTTAGGAGCTCTGTCAAGAACAGGTCGATTTTGGCCCATCTAATTAATATTCATGAGACTCTCTTCTGATTGGCCTGTTGTTTTCTGAGTGACGCACGGCCAGGCTAACCACAGGTAACTAGTGTCATGTATGCTGTACCCTGCTGTGGCTTGTGATACTCAACGGGATGTTTCAGAATGTTTTTTGTAAGCTACGATTGCAGTAAGCTATGTAACTATTGCTTTAGTAAAGCCTCTTTCACACTGTGCGTTGATTCTGGAAAATTGCCCGAAATTTCCGGGAACGATCCCGGGTTGGGAACCTAGTAACGTTGCTGGGATCAGTCCCGCAACGAGCGCTGTGTGAACAAAAGCCAGAACCAATGCCATAAAGGCTGTGTTGTAGTGATGATGCATGTTATCGTGCGACTCTTCACAACGAAAAAATATGTGAAAACTGACTATCGTTCGGCACTTTCAGTTTAGTTCAACGTAGGTGTCGCATTACATGTCTTTACGGGATCTTTACGGGTTGTGTATAAAGCACGCACAGATTCCGGAAAATTACTTTGTCAATGAACCAAATCAAACGATTCCGGAACAAATCATGGGACACATTATCTGCGTATTTTCCAGAATCGCTGTGTGAAAGAGGCTAAAGCTTACGTGCCACTGGTCTTTTATATTAATGTTGTTCGGAAGCCTGTGCAATGATGTAGTTTCCTGACATCCATCGACTGAACAGCGTTTTCTCGACTTGTTTTTGTGTAATGGAATGGACGCGATGTTGTCTGGGGGTTTGACAAAAGGAGGGTGGGACGGTGGTTGGTGACTGAAGGCGGTGACTGAGTAGATCGGACGTCACATTTTTACGGAAGTCACAGCGCCTCATGAAAAGGCACAGCTACTTTATACAGGCTGTGTGCATTTTACTGTGGATTGACTGTTTTGAAACTCATATGGTAGTTACATAACCCCTAGACCTTAGTTATCATGAAAAAAGCCAAGAAATTTAGGTTTTGAAAATATGTGACCTTTAATGACTTGGAGAGGATCTGCAAAAAGGAGTCCTTCCTGAGATGTGTGCAAACCTGGTGGCCAACTACAAGAAATGTCTGTGATTGCCAACAAGGAATTTGCCACCAAGTAAGTCATGTTTTGCAAAGGGGTCAAATACTTATTTTACTCATTAAAATGCTAATTAATTTATAACTTTTTTGAAATGTGTGTTTTAGGATTTTTTTGGTTGTTATTCTGTCTCTCACTGTTAAAATAAACCTACCATTAAAATTTGTCAGTGGGCAAACATACAAAATCAGCAGGGGATCAAATAATTATTTTCCCCACTGTATATGAACGCGTTACTCACACTGTTGCAGTCTGGTGATGGTGAGATGGAAAATGTCTAAATGTCACAGAGTTCATACATGAATTTACGTGAACAACACACGTCATCCGTGTATGTTTGAGCACTTTGGTCGGGAATAATGCAATTAAGGTGTTTACTTGCCTGTGTAGTGCGATTAAAATCAGCACACGCCACATATTTTAATACGATTATGAGCTTAATCGCATCAGCTTGATCGAAGTATTGTTTACATCAGGTAAAGTTAAATCGCAATATTGGCAAAATCTGCACGTAAGTGCTTAGAAATCTTTTTAAATTTGCAATTATTATTATTTTCCCTTCTGTCAATGAAACTATAGACATTTTCATTTTAGTCACGACCCACTGTAAAAAGTGAGCAATGCATACTGGATTGGAGGTATGCAATGTGATTGGCTTAACTGCAGTGACCTCTTATGAGTCATAGACATCAAGTGTGCAAATCATAGGAAGAGTAAAGCCTCATTCACACAGCGAATCTGTAGATGTTAGTCACCAGTGGCTGCTGTTATGAATGACATTTATGGATGTCATTTCATGTTGTTGACACTGAACCAGTTTACTTTCCACTAAAAAAGTATTTTGGAGGGAAAGACTGTATTTACATGACATTAGTGCATAAAATAAAAGAGAAACAATGGATGCTCTATTCCACTTTGGCTATATCTCTATGCAGCCGAAGCACAAGTATGGAAGTAAAATACTGACAAATGTTTTTGAAGCAAAACAGGGTGCTGTATAGCACTAACTGAAATAAAATGCATGGTATTAACAGTGCTTGCGTTTTAAGGTTGTGCAATTCAACATGGGTGGATATTTAGGCTGTGAATTTTTCAAGTGGAAACTTAAAATTTCATTTGTAAAATTTTCAATGTTAATAATACAGATTATTTTAAAATACGACTTTCACAATTGCATTGTTTACAATTTCAATATTAAATATTCATATTATTTTAAAATACAAATTTAACAATTGCAGTGTTCAAAATTCCAATACTAAATAATTTCAATACAACCTTTGATACTTGACAGGACATTTCGGTGCGTATTATTTCGCTTCCAAAAATTCAGCGATTCAAATTCGCCAAGCAATTCGATGCTACACATCCGGGTATGGCAGGAAGAGCAATTGAGCATCGATACAAAATCGACGCCTGTTGCTTTCCGCTTCACCAGCAGGTGGTGAAAGCGAGTCTTGCTGAGACCATTGCGGTCCGTGTGCGTTTTATTCATTTGATTTTTAATTTGAAATGAAATAAGCAGAAATAAGAAAACTGCTCCTTTATTCGTTTTTCTATTTGTTCAGAAAACGAAAAACCGGTGACTCCATCCAGAGCCATAGAGACCCCATCCATTGTTCGTTCAACAAAATAAAAGATCGTTGTTTATTTATTTTAATTCTTTTGCAGTCTTTAAAACAACAAACATACAAGTGCAATAACATTTATTACATCAAAATATAATATAACTAAGGCAGTTAAAAATAATCATAATAAAATTGGAAAAGCAATTAGAAAATCACATAAGAAATGTACATAAGAAGTAAATAGTTACAAATTATTCAAACAATAGATTAAAGGCTTTAAAATAATTTACAGCTTGTGTCGCGTTATTTCTTGATTTTTAATTTTTTTTAACGATCGCATACCTGCTGTTTCTATTAAAAGGAGAGTCAACAAGACGATAGTCCTCTGACTTGGCTTTCTTCTCTAACTCTTTTCACAGAAATATGTATTTCATAAATATTAATCTGCACCCAGCATGTTTTATTTTGCTGTATGTTTTTTTTTTTTTTTTTTAAATCTGAGTATCTTTTAGACATTATACTCAGTTTTGACCAAGCGATGGTAAGTGCAAATACTGTAATGCAAATCGACTGAAGGTTACCCAGGGTGGAAAATTATGTTTTTATTGTAGGTACTGTATATCATAGCCACAAGAACGTTTAGATTTAAGTTATTATAAGTGTGCATAGATGCTCAAGTAAAATGTTGACATCAGCTAGATAAAAATAACACTTTAAAAAGTCGCTTTTCACGGTGTTACATACAGCACGAGCAACAGCTCGCCAGACGAGCGATCCAGCGATATGATTGACAGGACCATAGAGGAGGCAGAAGCCAAGAGCGCAAAGTGAACTTTTGTTAATTAAGAGGTGCCTGCAGGTAATATACATATACCAATATAGCCACAGAAACGTTTTATTTTGCTGAAATTTAGGTTAAATCTGCTCAGCCTAGATGCTTAGGTAAAATGTTGATCAATAGCTAGATAGGCTTGTGCAGAGTCGGTGTTTCACGGACTTTCGGCCATCCACCGATTGCTCACCAACTGGGTGGGCCCAGGGAAATAAAATATTAGGCTAGAGTTAAAAAAGACAGTTTAAACGAAAAAAAAACCCTGCTATTTTATAATCTATCTATCTATCTATCTATCTATCTATCTATCTATCTATCTATCTATCTATCTATCTATCTATCTATCTATCTATCTATCTATCTATATTAATTGTCGTGTCAATCATCTCGCAGGATCACTCGTCTCGTGCGCTGTTGCACCTGCTGTATCGTCCTGAAGCGGACGATTGTCTGTTGTTCCGCTTAACTACATTGATATTATTTCTATAAAAATTATTTTATTATACAATTTTTATAAAAAACGAAAGGTGGGACGTGGGCAAGTAG
>NC_133377.1:19701570-19807254 GCF_049309525.1 Garra rufa
CAACAGGCGTCGATTTTGTATCGATGCTCAATTGCTCTTCCTGCCATACCCGATGTGTAGCATCGAATTGCTTGGCGAATTTGAATCGCTGAATTTTTGGAAGCGAAATAATACGCACCGAAATGTCCTGTCAAGTATCAAAGGTTGTATTGAAATTATTTAGTATTGAAATTTTGAACACTGCAATTGTTAAATTTGTATTTTAAAATAATATGAATATTTAATATTGAAATTGTAAACAATGCAATTGTGAAAGTCGTATTTTAAAATAATCTGTATTATTAACATTGAAAATTTTACAAATGAAATTTTATGTTTTCACTTGAAAAATTCACAGCCTAAATATCCACCCATGTTGAATTGCACAACCTTAAAACGCAAGCACTGTTAATACCATGCATTTTATTTCAGTTAGTGCTATACAGCACCCTGTTTTGCTTCAAAAACATTTGTCAGTATTTTACTTCCATACACAAGCCTCAGGCTATCTGGGTCCACAAAATCATTCAGGCTCACAGCCCACATGCTGAAGACCACTGGTCGGTGTGAGAGCTGGGGTTAGATAAGGTCAGTTTCCAGTGGGACTTTTGGCTGAAGAGAACTCTGTTTACTTACGAAGGAGAAGACAAACACAGAGACGTTTTCCAAAGAAAAGCTGGCAATTTGTTTGTGGTGAATAGATTTTTGTGGTCTTGATTTAATATAAAAATCTTTGTTTATACAACTGTATACACTGAGTGATATTACTAACTTCTGACGTGAATCACGTGTGATTTGCATAACTTCTGACGTGAATCACTGCTCATTTGCATAATGTTAAACTTTTCTTAACTTTGTCGCTATTGCTGGACATGCCAATATCCAACATCGCTGAAAGTTAGCAGCTTTCAAATAAACATGACACATTGTCGCTGCATGCTGCAGTGAACAGGTTTAAGTTATGACATTATTTCTTAATGACTAATGGCTATTAATTATGATGTCAAAATGTGGTTTATAAAAAAATATTAAATGCACAGATTTTTTTTACTTTTTTACAATAAGACCAGGTAACATGCATTAAGAAAACAAATAGGGCCAGTTTTGAGGTAATGTCAACCTTGAAAAAGCAGAAATTCAAACTATTTATTCATGTCATGTTGCATGCTGGGAATTGTAGTCCTGTCATACATTCAGGATTTAAAAATGTTATATGTTATATGTCTACTAATTTATAACTGAATTCAAACTTTTGTGAGGAACCCGGGGGCCAAATACATGACCTTAGCCTCTATGTAAAAAGATACCTATAATGCCCACTTTGTACAATATGTAATATAAGTCTCAGGTGTCCCCAAAATGTGTCTGTGAAGCTTCAGCTCAAAATACCCCACAGATCATGTATTATATCATTTTAAAAATGGCTATTTTGAGTGCAAGAATTTTTCAGAATAGGGCTGTCTTTACAGCTTATACCTCAGATACTCTGCTACTGTTTGGTTTTGATTATCATGTCTATTGTGCTGAAATCATGCATTTTAAACCATACTTCTGAGATAGGGTTTTCTGAGCGCACACATCTGAAGCACGCATGCAGAAAGCGGCTAAACTAAACTAAGTTGTCTTTCGTGTCTTATTGCCCTTAAACTGTCAAATACACACAAGTTTATGTTAAACACACAGGAGTTACAAAAACAGTCTGTTATGTCTTTGAAGGTAAAACAGCTGGGAAAGAAATCACATGTTTATAATAGATCTCTGTACCCAGCTAGAAATGTGTTATGTTCTGTTAATGTTTTCAGCAGCAAGTTTTATTTTAGTTCCCAGACTGTTCTGCTAAAAGGTAGGAAAACATTCTCTAAAAAAATTGTTAGAACATTATCCTCTAACATTCTAATAAAGCTTCCCATCACACTAGATGTGGACTTACATTGCTCAGAAGTGAAATTTTGGTGGAAAGTGGAAACCCAACCTTTGTTTGATGTCAAGCTCCAGCGTCATTAATGTACTCCAAAACAGGATTACCAGCTTCACTTACTATAAACCAGTTTGACTTTATTTCTGTCATACATTTACACACGTTTTGAGAGTTTAGATGTTGACTAAAAGTAATAGTTTGATGTTACCATTATGGTGAGAAGTGTTTGCTTTAGTTGGGCATTTTTACTTTTGGATGTTTTGAAAAAAAAAGATGTTTGTTACTTGCCTATGTTCAAAGCATTATCATCATGTAGTGATCTGATCTCTAGTGATGGGAAGTTCGGATCATTTTACCGACTCGGATCTTTGAGTCTCGTTCAGCAAAATAAACAAATCTTTTTTCAAGTCATTTCGTTCATTATACCAAAATATAATTAAAAAGCTATGTGTTACTTCCATAACACATGTACTGCTTGTGCAAACGTTGATTACACTACAAACAAGACAAAACTATAATACTATTAGAAAAAGAAAAGTTTAATTCATTGTTTACCTGGGTCTTCAGTCTATGATTAGCTCCCTCACCTCTATCTGTACAGGTTTGAGTCGTTCGTTCATCACGTGACAGCCCCATACGCTTTACCTATGCTGCCTGAGCCGGAAACAGAATTGATTAGTTCATTTCTCGAGTCTTCGGGTTTGAGTCGTTCGTTCATAGTTGCGCAATTGAACGAATCACTCCCCGAGACAACTCGTTCTTCCCGAGTCACATTAAAGATTCGTTCAAAATGAACAAATCGTTCAAAAACGACCCATCACTACTGATCTCATCTAGAACCAAATCTATTCTATATTAGTGACTGTAGTAACTCATTTCAACAGCATAAGAACGCCCACTGAAGAATGAGTGTATGATTCTCTACAATGGCGACGTGCTTCATGCCGCAATGCATTCTGGGAGCCCTGGATGAGTTTTGTATGATGCACCCAGAATACGTTGCCGCATAGATTTTTGTGACAATTTTTTTTTTTTTAATAAATCATTGAAATGATCTGATTAAGATTCTGCTTAAAGGGTTACTCCACTCCAAAATACAAATTTTGTTATTAATCACTTACCCCTATGTCATTCCAAACCTGTAAAAGCTTCATTTGTCATCGGCACACAAATTAAGATATTTTTGATGCATTCTGACAGCTCTCTTATCCTCCCATAGACAGCAATGTAATTAATGTAATTAACGTCAAGAAACGTAGCAAGGAGATCAGTGAAATAATCCATGCAACATCATGGGTTCAACCGTAATTTTACGAAGCTGCAAGAATACTTTTTGTATCAAAAAAACAAAAATAATGACTTTATTCAACAATTCGTCACCTCCATGTCGCCCTAGCACCATTTTGGAGAGTATGCACTGAACGCAAACAGCGTATGCTGTTCTCTGTCAGCCGCATCACAGAGTTACGTTGTTTCCATTCAAATCAAAGTGTAAATAAATGTATTCTTAAAACTGAAAGCCAAATAATAATAAGTAAGGGGCGGCGGCTATTTGCAAATAGCATATTTTCTTGGTGATTTACACTAAATGATGTTTTATTAACAAGGTTTGGGGGGAGCACGGTCAGATAATCAATCTGACCCATGTGGAGCTCATCAGCCAATCACCTTAACAAGCACAATTCGTATATAAATACAGCCAGCTCACCTCTGTTCCACAACAGTTTTCCAGCATCCCACCTCCACCCCAACGCCTCACTCTCCATTTATTTAATCCCAGTTTCAGGATGGGGGGAGTTCTCTGGGTTTGGGCTCCATCCCGAGCTCGGAGCACCCCCCGGACAGCACGCCAGATATGCTTACTAAATTGCCCTATCACATTATATGAGAGTGCGAACTCGTGAAGTGCAAATAGCGATAGATGCTATTTACACTAAGTTGAAATAGCAGGATTTTCTGATATTTATAATACTTATTGGAAATAGAAGCAATTATCTGCACCTCAGTATTGTAATACATTAAAATACTATGCGGTAATTACGTACTGAGTGTAAATTATACACAGTTTTAATTCAATTTATTAAATGGGACTGCCCTATTGGGACAATAAGCCCTCCCTACACCTACCCTAACCAGAACCAATACTTTATTTTCAACTTTTCAATTATGTCCTTCATTTTTATTGAAAATAAATGCCTTTTCGATATGATTTGAGATTTGAAAAGGTTTGCCAGAATGGGGATTCGATCCCGAATCGATCGCGTCAAAAAGAGCAAAACACGTGATTTATCCTCTGCGCCACTAAAGCTGACAATAAGAGGCCATCTTTTGTAGTATTGACTATTCCAATCACACATTGGTGGGTGGAGTTAGTGTAAATAGTCTCTGCCAACAAGGTGGGCTATTTGAACTTAGTGTAAATAGGCACTCCGTAAGTGGGCATCTATCTAGCAGTGATTTTGATCATCTGGTTTATTCCTGATACTTTTGTTTTTGGCTAACATAAATTCTGAATGGCAGGTAACTTAATTTAGTAGCTGAGTGAAAAAGGTCATTTCAAGCCCTGCAAATCATTATTGTTCTTGTACAGTTAAATGACCAGTTTATTGGGCTGCATAAACATATAATTTTGGCTTGTTGCCAAGAAAACATTTATCAATTTCCTTTACACTCTTAAAAATTAAGGTTATTTTTTGGCATTAATGGTTCCATGAAGAACACTGAACACCCATGGAACCTTTCAAGCGCAAAAAAGGTTCTCCTCTCTAAAATGTTGTTCAAAATGGTTAATTTAAGAACAGTTCACTGAAAGGTTCTTTGGGGAACCAAAATGGTCTTCTATGGCATCACTGCAAAAGCACCCCTTTAGAGCCTTTATTTTTAAGAGTGTAGTTGAACTTGACATACTAAAATAACTACATAAAACACAAAAACAAGGCAAAAACAATTGAACAATAAAATAAAATAAATGGAAACAAAATATAAAATAAATGCTAATTCGAACAGTTTTGTCTCAGTGACACTACACTAACATTGCTTAAGGCTCAGGACAGGGGTACATTTCATATTCTTCATGATGAAATTTGAGAATAGAGTGGGTCCACCCTATTTCAGAAAGGTTTACCCAACTATTAATCAATTAAAAGAATAATACAGTTCTCTGTGTCTCTGTGCTCTTTGCTAGATCTCTTTCTCTCAGCGTGTGTCTCTCTGCAGCTGCTCTGTGGTTTCCTCCAGCTGAACAGCCTTTTGGGTTCTTTACAATCTGCCCCCCAGCTGCCTCAATTAGAGTCACGATCTTATGGGCCGTCCCGCTCCAAGGACAGTGCTGTCTCTCTCTCGCAATCTCTCTCTAACCAGCAGATGGTTAATGATTCATGGACAGGGTTGGTAGCTGTGTGCACGTGTTTTGGTGAGTGTAGCATTTCTGAGGACGTTCCAAGGTGTGTTTTTGTGTGTGTACGTGTGAATACTCTGAATGGGGGATGGGAGGTTGAGGTCACTTGAGCTCAAAAACATGTTTTCGTGTTTCTCATCTCTAAATGCTGACGTTGCTGAAATCATTTGAAACACTGATTCTCAGTGTATCCAAAATAACTTTCTTGCCTCTTAGTCATTCATTCATTCACCCATTCACACACAACTCTATTTATTAATATGGAAGCCAGTTTCCAAAATTTTTATCTCGTTAGACTTTTTCAACCTGGTCTCATGACAGAAACGTACCTGAAATGCAAAATGCGTAATTGTTTTCGTACACAGTTTTGATTTCACCTCCATATGTTTCGCTTGATACACTGTAAAAAAACACAATTTGCTGAGTGAACTTAAAATAATTTGTTACCCTGCTGCCTTAAAATTTTAAGTTCAGTCAGCTTAAATAAGTTTAGTCAACTTAAAATGTTAAGCTGTACTAAGAGACAACTTAGATATTTGAGTTGACTTATTAACAAATTATTTTAAGTTGATACAAAAAATAGTTTTTTACAGTGTATAAACTCGCAACTGTGTGTTATAAAATCAGAATTGTGAGATATAAACTTGAATTTTTTTTCCCTCAGAATTTGGACTCAGTTTTCAGTTAAAGTCAATTCATCATTGATTCAGTGATGTCATCTTAATCATCTGGCAATTAAGAGTTTATATCTCAAAAAAGTCTTTTTTCCCCTTATAATTGGACTTTTTACTTGCAAATTTCTAGTTTATATCTCACATTTCTGAGATATAAACTAGCTCCCCCTCAGAATTGGCCATTTTAACTAAAAATTGCAACTTTCTCTCTCTCTCTCAATTCTGATAAAAGAAGCTAGAATTGCGAAATATAAACTTGCAATTGTAAGAAAAAAGTCAGAAATGCAAGTTTATATCAAGCAATTCTGAGAAAAAAGTCAGAATTGTGAAATATAAACTTGCAATTGAGAGTTATAACTTGCTTCTGTGAGTTTATATCTGAGTTCTGAGAAAATAAGTCAAAATTGTGAGATTATGGGAAAAAGGTCAGAATTGTAAAATATTTTTGCAATTGTGAGTTTACTTCTTTTAATTCTGCCTTTTTTTATCAGAATTGTCAGATATATACAATTGCAATAGTAAGAATACAGTTTTTTCCCCTTAGAACTCTCAATTGTGAGTTTATGTTTCACAGTTCTGAGAGTCAGAATTGCACGATATAATCTTACAGTTGTGAAAAAAAGTTAATAATTGCAATTGTAAGTTTGTATCATACAATTCTGACTTCATTACTTGCAATTGCAAGTTTATATCACATAATTTTTGTTGTACACCATTACTCTAATCCTCTCTCTTTTCTGTGCATTTTTTTGGTTTAAAAGTATACAGTGGAAACCCACTTTTTGCTTACTTCCTGTTGCCCACAATAAGAGGAAGTGTCTTGGTCATGGGGGGCTCTGAGGGAGATGCTACACTTCAGCAATGTGGTCACTGTCAATGATTATGTGTGTAGACTGGTGTGCATGTGTGTGTGTGTGTGTGTGTGTGTGTGTGTGTGTGTGCACCTCCTCCCATCCTCTCTGGTCTCCTCCTCCTAAAAACAGAAACACAATAGCCCCTATGAGAGAAAAAGAGAAGTGCCCACATTGTGTACAGCCAACTTTCCTTGTGGATTTGGAAACAAAGAGAAGATGGAGAGAGACAATGGAGACAGTCAATGTAGTCAAACAGAGCGTCACACCTCTGGAGCAGAAAAGAGAGATAAAATCAAATGGCTCATTTACATGAAAGGCCTGTGGACAATACAGCTTCTGCCTGCATATGAAAATCACACTCTGACTCTCAGAGGAGTTGGGCTGTGTTATGGAAAAATGAAGGCATGGTTCAACTCAAAGTGCACTCAGCAACAGCCCATTAACTGATCTAAACATGATCCAGCTAAGAACAAATACAACATTATTAACTCCTATGATTTTGCTGCCAATTATTGGGCACATTTACCCATGTTTTGCTACCCAGGCTCATTGGAAATACGTGTCTCTACCTACGTTTCTGCAAAACTCAAAAAACAAAAACGTACCTATACATACAAATCGCTGCCGTTTCCAGTTGAAATGAACACTAGAGGCAGTGAAACTCTGACAACTTTCATTCCTTTTCACACAGAGTTTCTTTCACAATATTATTATATGACTTCAAAACTATTTTAACATGCTATGAGATTTGAAAACTGATACTTTTGACAAGCCAGCTCAGGCATTTCCGGTGAACTGTACGGTGCCGTAATAGGAGTGTCCTTAGCTCGTTTTCTGTACATAATCCATTCACAATCAAAGAAAAGTTTTGTTTGTCTAGGAGGACCAAACGACAAACACAAGTTGAAAAAAATATTAGCGAGTGAATCCACTAAATATGCGCTAGTCATTGTTATGATTGACAGTAATAACCGAATGAAAAATCGGACAATTTGACGATGTCAAAAACATCAAAAAAATAAATGATTTAGACTAAATTCAGAGTAACAAAACTACAACAGTAACAAGTTTGTGTTGGTTACATATAGGCTATTTAATAGCTTTTACAGTTCAAGAGAAAACTTAGATAAAAGATGTAGTTAATAAATTAAATCTAAAATATTTAAAATTCTTATCTATTCAAATTGAATGCATTATTTAATTCTTATATCATTAATATTTAACTTATTTAATTTGTAGTGAACTATAAGTATTTAAATAATTATCTCATATAGGATGTTTGTGTCTGAGCTTATTTATTTATTTATTTATTTATTTATTTATTTTAATGACTTTCTGTACTTGCTATACTATATACTTCAGTGCGGTGAAAATACTACAATTTATTATACTAGTAATTTTATAATAAATCGAAAAGCAAGACTTGAAAAATCTAGGGAGTTGAAATGACAGCTGCAGCCACTGATTGATCCTCTGCTGGCATCTTCTGGTTATATGGGTAATTTCATGTCATTTTCATCTTAAAAAGTCTTTTTCCATGAAAATCATTTTTTTTCATTTCGTCTTTATGAATGAAAAGTGGATCTTTGAAGTGCCTATTAATTGCACAGCTGTAGAGTTGAAAAATAATAAAGGCTTTAAAATATTTCAAGATTTTACAAATGTGTTTATGACTATGAAGGCAAGTTATTGATTATCAAGATTATTGATTATTAAAATGTCGTTGAAGAGAAGCATCACTAATGTTAGCCTAAACAATGATAGTGTTTATCTGTCAACATTTAAATGTACAACTATGCAGGTACTCTCTTGGGATTTCCAGGCTCGGCATTTAAATGATATGTTGTTAAATAATATGAAACCGAATGTTCATGCCGCTATCATTATTTACAGTGTTGCAATTATTATTTTTCTCAGTTTCTGATAAGAACGAGGCAGTAGAGGAGTCTCAAAAGTCTCCACCTATATATGTCACATAGAAAATGAACTTCACCGGAAGTTTACGAGCTGCTTATCATTATGCGGAAGCTCTAAGGAACTCTCTGTGAATATGGTCAATTGCTTTCGTTAACAGTATTGGGTAGGTTTAGGGTTGGGTCTGGCATAGAGGGTTTTTCCAATATGATAGAGCAGTAACCTTTTAGAAACACTCACCAGGACATTTGAGTTCTAAACCACCACAAAACGTCTCTGAAACAATTTAATAAAAACGTGGAGTAGTAAATGCACGTTGTAGCGCCACTCACTGGACATTTCAGTTTGAAACTCCCTCAAAGCATGCAATAAGGTGTGTAATAAGGCGTGTAACATCGATGTTGTGTAATATCGATGTTGCAGAAACATTGCCACAAGCATGTATTTTTTAATTGGCCTGGGTTGATTTTTTGGATTTTTTGGTTGGTATCCTTTGGCAAGTCTTCCTGACAACTTCTGGCATTAAATAATTTGTGGTTTTTGCATTTTACCCAAATTTGTGCAGTTGAACAAAACAAATACTAACCAACTTAAAGGGGTCCTGTTATGCTTTTTCACTTTTTTAATTTTAGCCAGTGTGTGGTGTGTATGTTTGGGCATAAAAAACATCTACAAAGTTACAAATCTCAAAGTCCGCTCCAAAGGGAGATATTTAGTTTTTAAAAAAAATCTCTTTTCAAGAACTACAACTAACAGCTCCTTTGGACTACAGCGTTTGATTTCCGGATGTTATGATGTCACAAAACTCATTAGAATATCATTCAAATAAAGAGAGACGAGGTGGGGGAATTGGCCAAACTTTAGCGATGTTGCATGGATAGCCGCTTCTGGGATGCTTCAGCGAGCCGCAGGGCGGCTGATATAAATGCAAGCATTGACTAAAGTGTCTGCAAACTGCTCCGGTAGGACATGTGCAGTATAGAGGGTCAAAACACACACTGAGCCGCGCCTGATGTAAACACAAGCATCGACTAGAGTGACGATCATCGGTTGACGCATCGGAGCCGTGCGCAGTGTGTGGTAAGAGACTTATTCATCATACAGTGTAGATAGCTTCACTAGCCTTATGCTGGAGCTGGTTTCAGGCATGTAAATAATTAAATAAATTAGCACAATAATGATAATATCACGTATCGCAATCTCGCAGGCTGACGATAGGACCAACACTACTGTAGCGTATTCTTTACTCACCCTCTATGGATTAGGTGTATATGACTTTCTTCTTTCAGACGAATGCAATCAGAGTTATATTAAAAATAATCCTGGCACTCACAAGCTTTAATTCAATTCAAGTTTATTTGTATAGCACTTTTCACAATGCAAATCGTTTCAAAGCAGCTGTACAAAAAAAATGTAGGCTACTACAATATATTTAGTAGCTTATTAGTGGTGACACAGGACAGTGAAGCAACCCTGTCAGATGACTGTGGTTTGGAGGAAGTACCAGTAAGTGCATGCATAATTTGGCCTGAATTTGTATCTACTTGTGTACTTCTATTTCTGACTGCAGTGTGAGTTGCAGGCAGAGAGGCCTGATACAGAGATGGACAGTCTTGTAATTAATTTTACTTCCTTTATGACATGTATTGACCATTAAATGTTGTCTCTACAAATGAAACAGGGTGACATCCATTTGCTCTATAAGAGAAGTCTCCAGCAAAAAATAGAGTATACTGAGCTAAAGAAACAAAAGCTTCTAGGTAAATCCACCTTTGCTTTTATAGCCGTTGTCTCTCATCTTGATTCCACAAAGTAATTTACTATTACTACTCTAAAATATAAATTAAATGTGAAATAATAGAATGATTAATAGTACATTTCCCTTTTTTAGAAAATGACCTGTATGTATCTGTATGAAATCAATAAGAGAATCAAATACTGCATTATCTTTAGTTACACTGATATTTATTTATGGAAAAACAGTGTTACACAAACTACACGAACTATGTTTAAGTGACATATGCACTTTTCAAACGACAGACTGCATTTTTTTTTAAATAAATTACCCTGCATCACATATATGTGCGGTGATTTAGCAGTTACATCATTAATTAGAGATAGACTCAGTCTCCTGTCCTCCAGCGATTCAAGAGGAAAGAAGAAAAACAGATAATACTGTAGCTCAAGCAAGACCATCTCAGGAGACCTGAATGTTCCTCTCTTCACAATACAATGTGCAGACAGAATAAGCTGTAGCCTGCCTCCCTGAATGTGGATACAAAGTGACTGAAGATTGCAGGTAAGCATTTTCTGAATGGTGGAGAAAGTACTTTGATCTGAAGGTACGCAGATTAAAGCTGTGTATGCATATATGATACATATAGAAGGTGTTACTTGAGCTACAGCATTATGTTTTTTTTTTTTTTTTTTTTTGCTTTCCTTTCCTTCTGAATTTCTGCAGAACAGGAGAGTTAGTCTATATAAGCCCACAGTGGGGAAAATAATAATTTGATCCCCTGCTGATTTTGTACATTTGCCCACTGACAAATAAATGACCAGTCTATAATTTTAATGATAGGTTTATTTGAACAGTGAGAGACAGAATAATAACAAAAAAAAAAAAAAAAATAAATAAATAAATAAAAAATACAGAAAACACATTTCAAATTGTAATAAGCGAAATAAGCACTTAATTTCCTATCAATCAGCAAGATTTCTGACTCCCAGGCATCTTTTATACAAGTAACAAGCTAAGAAGTGCTCCTATTCTTAGTTTGTTACTTGTATAAAAGAAACCTGTCCAGAGAAGCAATCAATCAATCAGATTCCAAACTCTCCACCATGGCCAAGACCAAAGAGCTGTCCAAGGATGTCAGGGACAAGATTGTAGACCTACACAAGGCTGGAATGGGCTACAAAATAATTGCCAAGCAGCTTGGTGAGAAGTTGACAACAGTTGGTGTGATTATTTGCAAATGGAAGAAACACAAAAATTACTGTCAATCTCCAATCTCCCTCGGTCTGGGGCTCCATGCAAGATCTCACCTCGTGGAGTTTCAATGATCATGAGAATGTTAAGGAATCAGCCCAGAACTACACGGGAGGATCTTGTCAATGATCTCAAGGCAGCTGGGACCATAGTCACCAAGAAAACAATTGGTAACACACTACGCCATGAAGGACTGAAATCCTTTGGCATCAACTCAACTCGCCGTGTTTGGAGGAGGAGGAATGCTACCTATGACCCCAAGAACACAATCCCCACCGTCAAACATGGAGGTGGAAACTTTATGCTTGGGGGGTGTTTTTCTGCTAGGGGGACAGGACAAGTGCACCGCATCAAAGGGACGATGGATAGGGCCATGTACCATCAAATCTTGGGTGAGAACCTCCTTCCCTCTTTGAAAATGGGTCGTGGATGGGTATTCCAGCATGCCAGTGACTAAAAACACACACCTAGGCAACTAACGAGTGGCTCAAGAAGAAGCACATTAATGTCCTGGAGTGGCGTAGCCAGTCTCCAGACCTTAATCCCATAGAAAATCTGTGGAGCAATCTGAAGGTTTGATTTGCCAAACGTCAGCCTCAAAACCTTAATGACTCAAACCAAATCCGTCCTGAGATGTGTGCAAACCTGGTGGCCAACTACAAGAAACCTCTGACCTCTGTTATTACTAAAAAGGGTCTTGCAAACATGAATACTTATCTTATTTTTAGTCAAATACTTTATTTATATAAATGTATTTATAACTTCTTTGAAATATGTTATTCTGGATTTTTTTTGTTGTCATTCTGTTTTTCCGCTGTTAAAACAAACTTAACATTAAAATTATAGACTGATGATTTCCTTGAAACAATCACAGCTGAGAATCAATTAGTTATTATCCCCACTGTATGTATATCTTTAGACATTCACAATTTTCAATAACACATAAACATGATGACATATGTGACCCTGGACCACAAAACCAGTCTTAAGTCGCTGGGGTATATTTGTAGCAATAGTCAAAAATACATTGTATGGGTCAAAATTATTGATTTTTCTTTTACGTCAAAAATCATTAGGAAATTAAGTAAAGATCATGTTCCATGAAGATTTTTTTTGTAAAATTCCTACTGTAAACCTATCAAAATGTAATTTTTGATAAGTAATATGCATTGTTAAGAACTTAATTTGGACAACTTTAAAGGTGATTTTCTCAGTATTTTGATTTTTTACACCCTTAGATTTCAGATTTTCAAATAGATATATCTCGGCCAAATATTATCCTATCCTAACAAACCATACATCAATAGAAAGCTTATTTATTGAGCTTTCATATGATGAATAAATCTCAGTTTTGTAAAAATTTAACCTTATGACTGGTTTTGTGGTCCAGGGTCACATATAATACCTTTAGAACTTAGTGGTAACCAACTACCAGTTAGTGGTAACCAAACTACCAACATCTTTCCATTAACTGAAAAATGTAATCCCTAAATTTACTCTCCTAATGCAGTCCTTTGCAAAGCATGCTGGGAAAAAAGCATCTTAAGCTAAATTGATCATAGATCCTTTGCCACTAATGGCCTCTTTGATCATTTTAGCTTACCATGCTTTTGATAAACCCTGCATGATTTGCAGGTGATTGCATTTAAAAAGTACATGAGTGTTATTTTAGGTGTTTTCCAGTGAAGGGAAAGTTTTGGTAGTTTATGTTAATGTTTAATGTTCAGTTATGTTGAATGTTGTGCTTACCATTGTTCTGAAGAGTAGCGCTGTCAATTGGGTTTTCAATTTGTTGCAACATAAAGTGTATAAATAATTTAAAAGTGTAGTTATTTCATTGCTGTAGAATTTGCTTGTAAATAAAGAATGTGTGTTGTGAATGTGTGCGGTCTGAGCTCTATTGAAAATTGCAATGTGACTCAATGTACAATGTTAAAATTTAAAACAATATTTGTTTGTTTTATGTATTATGTTCTTGATTGAAGTAGATTATAACAATGAAACTAGATGTTATATGTATAAACAGATAGAAATAGCAACAAATACATATTCACAGTTTACAGTGAAACTTTGGCTGAAAAACACCAGAAATTACCACTTTCTTGTTAGGGTATTATATTTACACAATAAATGACTGATCACAGATATTCTGGATATGATGGGAAAGATCTTTCTCAGATATTTCAGGGAAAGATCTGTCAAATCAGGAAGTGTCCCTGATAAATATGCATGATAAAGTGTATATTAATGTAGGACATCCTCAAGTGAAATTAACAATTTTTCTTTCCTTTTAGATTGTGGAACCTCACTAGCTATCCTAGTGTCTTAGAAGGAAATCCAGCAATGAAACTAACAACGAATAAAACTCCAACCCTAATCTCAGCCCTCCTGGTCCAAGGAAAACAAATGACTCTGTCTTTGTCCAGGGTTGAGGAGAGTTCTTAAGTGCTTCCACCTTCTTCCCTTGGGATCAGTCCTCCACCCTGCTCAAGTGCTTGATCTTCTTACAGCGGTTGCCAATGGCAAATCTGGAAAGACTCAGCTTCACAAACCTTCAAAGAAAACATCTTTTCTGTCAAACTTTTGCCATGTTATATTTTGATTTATCTGCACCTTAAAGGGGGCATAACACACACAGTTTCACCCAATCTTATGTTAATCTTGAGTAGAGTAGTACTGCATCCCTCATATCTCCAAAAGTTTGATCATATTTACAAAAGAAAGATACAGCTTTACGATGCTCTCCGAAAACAGCCGAGCTCCTGGAGGACTGCCGTGGGCGGAGCTAAAGATTGTGTTTTGGCACCGATTGCCAACAAAACACAGACATTTGATGCCATTTCACTTACCATCTGCAGCTCCAAATCATGACTGGGATCTTTTATAACTGGGACCGTTCCATCTTTCAGTATCAAACTATGTGCAAATTCAGTGTCAAACTGGACCTCGTTTATAAAATGTTTGTCAACATACACACTTGCAAAAATGTGTTTCTGCCCCAGAAAAAGAAACTGCATCATCAACTGTTCATGTAACACTGGGTTCTTCTGGAAGCTGAGCAAGGTGAGCTGAGCAATATTTGCCTTACAACCAAAACCACACTTCTTAGAGACATTCTTCCCGAGTGAGTCCCATGCAGCTGAATGAAGCACGTTGATGGGTGCACTCTTGCCCTCGCTCTGGTCAATGTGTGTGTGCACGCTCTTTTGGGAGAAATGCCCATACAAGGAGTTCCACCCTTCAGGACATCATAAAGAGCCATGGTCGAAACTTGTAAGAAACCCGGAAGTGTGTATTTGGCGCAGAAATACTCTGTTATATGACCAAATCATGTTTAGCATGAGAATCCAACTGTTTAACAGTGTAAATAACTTAGCATGCATGAAGCAGCATTGGATCTCCTCTTTAAAAATATGAGTAATACTTTAGTTTAGGGACCAGTTCTCACTATAAACTAGTAGCTTATTAGGCACATATTTATGCCTTATTTCACATGACCATATTTTAAATCCCTTAAAGGTCCCATATTGTACACCTTTTTGGGGGTTTATTTTAGCTGTTGATGTCCTTAAGAATATATATTTGCAGTATAAGTGCCAAAAACCACCTCAGTATATTTGTACAGCTCCTCTTTTAGGAGCTCTGTCAAGAACAGGTCGATTTTGGCCCATCTAATTAATATTCATGAGCCTCTCTTCTGATTGGCCTGTTGTTTTCTGAGTGACACACGGCCAGGCCAACCACAGGTAACTACTGTCATGTATGCTGCAGAGCCATTGTTTCTCTATGGCTCTGGTATGCTGTAGCCTGCTGTGGCTTGTGATACTCAAGGGGATGTTTCAGAATGGTAATTAATGTTTTTTTTGTAAGCTACGATTGCAGTAAGCTATGTAACTATTGCTTTAGTAAAGCCTCTTTCACACTGTGCGTTGATTCTGGAAAATTGCCCGAAAGTTCCGGGAACGATCCCGGGTTGGGAACCTAGTAACGAGTGCTGTGTGAACAAAAGCCAGAACCAATGCCATAAAGGCTGTGTTGTAGTGATGATGCACGTTATCGTGCGACTTTTCACAATGAAAAAATATGTGAAAACTGACTATCGTTCAGCACTTTCAGTTTAGTGCAACGTAGGTGTCGCATTACATGTCTTTACGGGATCTTTATGGGTTGTGTATAAAGCACGCACAGATTCCGGAAAATTACTTTGTGAATGAACCAAATCAAACGATTCCGGAACAAATCATGGGACACATTATCTGTGTATTTTCCAGAATCGCTGTGTGAAAGAGGCTAAAGCTTACGTGCCACTGGTCTTTTATATTAATGTTGTTCGGAAGCCTGTGCAATGATGTAGTTTCCTGACATCCATCGACTGAACAGCGTTTTCTCGACTTGTTTTTGTGTTGTTGTTCAGCAATGGCATGGACGCGATGTTGTCTGGGGTTTGACAAAAGGAGGGTGGGATGGTTGGTGCTCGGGGTGGTGACTAAAGGCGGTGACTGAGTAGATCGGACGTCACATTTTTACAGAAGTCACAGCACCTCGTGAAAAGGCACAGCTACTTTATGCAGGCTGTGTGCATTTTACTGTGGATTGACTGTTTTGAAACTTATATGGTAGTTACATATCCCCTAGACCGTAGTTATCATGAAAAAAGCCAATAAATTTCGGTTTTGACAATATAGGACCTTTAACAGATACCTAAACCTAACAACTACCTTATTAACAATTAATAAGCAGAGAATTGGAAGTTTATTGAGGGGAAACTCTTTAAAAGTAAATATTTGTTAGTTTTACAAAAATGGGGAGCCTTCAGAATTATACCAAAGCATTTTGGAGTGCAATGTCCAACTTGTCAAAGTCAACAACACCAAACTCAGTTTAAAATGGCTTGTTTAAGAACAAATGCCTACTCTATTGAAGCGCATCTAAACTGAATTACACTTTAAACCTGTGGAGAGATCTGAATCAGCAGTGGGGATCTGTCACAATTCAAATTGAGGAGAAAATGTCCAATTTGGACAAAAAGGAATGAGCCAAACTCTCAGTACAGAAATAACTAAATTATACCCTTGTTATAAGTGTAGTTTAACTTCTTTTTCTCACAAGTTTTACAGATCCAGCATCAGCCGTTGTCTCCACACCCACAGGTTTGTAGATAACAACTTAACATTTCATCCCAAGTCAGCCGCAGGCAGAGGTGTAGCTTTGTGACAATGGCTTTTGCCATGTGTCAGAGCAACAGGAAATAAAGACAGGCCTATTTTCAGAGATAAGATGCTGCGTTGTTGGGCAATGGAAATGTAGGTGCTTTTCCATTTGGGCTGTGAAATTGGAGCCTTTTTGCAGTTGCAAAAGTGAACAACTATCCAAGGTGAGAAAGTTGTTTAACGTACCACCAGGGAGTTTTTCCTCCATGGTAGGACTCAGGTAGTTTTTGTCATGTTTTACAAATTGGGGGTTTGTTCTACGCAAATAAACAAGTCCCACTTTATATTACATGTCTTTAACTACCACAACTTACCTTATAAGTTATGCTTATACATATTGTTGTTACACTGTTATGTTACACTGTTACAGCTGTTTCACTGAATAACATTTAAAGCATCTCTCTATACATTCTACTATTTTATTTACTATCGCAAATATTGATTTTAATTTGCACTCAAGCAGAAATAGCAGCATATACTATTATTAAAGCACAAGAGCGTCATATTCTGTATTCATGTAGCACACTGTAGCAGATGCTGTATACTTACTTAACTTCGACCCATAAAACCAACCCTAATGTATGTAGCATCAACAAAACTCATGATAATTTCACAGAACAACATGTATGCACACATTTATATTGTATCTGATGCTTTGAAGTAGACTAGTAGTTAAAAGAGTAGTTCACTTTCAGAACAAAAATTTACAGATAATGTACTGACCCCCTTGTCATCCAAGATGTTCATGTCTTTCTTTCTTCAGTCGTTAAGTAATGTTGTTGCTTTTTCAAAAGACAAGAAAGAACAATTCAGGCTCTGCCCTGAGGACTCGCTGCCCCTCACTGAGGCCTTATGGACTCAGCAGAGTACAGAGGATCACTTCAGTCACGAAGCGCCCCAGATGTTGAGCCTTCCTCTGTTTCCAAAGCCTCCAGTGTTGACTAATTGAAAACATTTTTGCTAATTGTTTAGTAAGACTTGATTCCATATGGTGACTGGATTGACCGGACTCAAGGAAATGTTTTAGAGTTTCAGTTTGTAAATCTCACTGCCTCTTACCTACAGAGAATCAGTTTAGGTCACCTTCTTTAAAGATTGAACATCTTCACGAAACTCAGAATTGCATCTGTGCATCTGGGTTTGCAATTCAAACCAAGTCCAGAGACAAATCTCAAAAGTGAATACTAACAGTACAATCTGAGCATTAATTTAGTTCTTTCTCATTGCTTCTTTAACAAGGGGCAGTAGGAAACGGTTTGGCCGCAGACTCCAGAAATCAATAAGCTCATTGCACTGGACCCCAAGGCTGTGATGCTAGTGTTGTCTCACACACACACACACACACACACACACACACACACACACACACACACACACACACACACACACACACACACACACACACACACACACACACACACACACACACACTCACTACAATCCTCTGCTACTAGAAACGAGGCCACCCATGTGTTATTCATATTGTAATTAACCAAGCCAATACACACCGTCTAGCACATGAGGATTGTTGCATGCTGCTTTTCCTGGGTGGGATGACGGAATTGGATTGGGGTTGGGAAAAAGTGAGAGGATCTGTTCTGTATCTCCCTGATGAGAGGCATCAAGACCCCTGGTGATCACATTCAAGGTTAATCGATGAAAACAGGGCTTATTAGGAACTTCTGTAAAGATATTGAGAAAAAATAGCAATGGTACTCAATGCAGACAAAATTAAACTACAAATGGCGACACGTCGACGTCACTTCCCTGGTTTAAAAAAAGCACGTAAAAGTCCTCCTACAAGTTGACATGCACACAGATGTAGTAGGAGGACTTTTACGTGCTTTTTTCAAACCAGGGAAGTGACGTCGACGTGTCGCCATTTGTAGTTTTTGAGACTAGTAGGGATCGGTTAAAACGTGTTTTTAAAACACTCATGGTGGACTTACAAATGTTCTGATGCAGCATTTTGTGAGTACATAACCTATTTACACTACTGTACAAGTTTGGTAAGATTACTTGCACGTTTAGTGGTGCAATTTACGAGATACATCACATGTACCATTCACTGCTGTTACATGCAATTCGAAAAACTCTAATATCTCCATAAATGTTCGACTAAGGTAAAAAAAAACTTCGGATGGGGTATTTAGATGGGCTTCGGAGTGCATAGGAATGAAGTCAATTCTACTCCGAACCATCCCTTTAATGCGTCGTTGAGTAGTTCACACATAAAGACTGGCGAGCGCTGATCACCCACTGATTTTCCCCTGATCACAGCCTGAACTTTTGATGAGCTTGTTGACTTAGCTTAAATCAGGCTTAAAGAGGTCATACGATGTTGCTAAAAATACATTATTTTGTGTATTTGGTGTAATGCAATGTTTACGCAGTTTAAGGTTAACAAACACAATATTTTCCACATACTGTACATTATTGTTGCTCATTTCTTCCCCGCCTTTTTTGAAACGCATCGATTTTTACAAAGCTCTGATTGGTCAGCTATCCAGTGCGTTGTGATTGGCCGAATACCTCAAGTGTGTGACGGAAATGTTACACCCATTACAATATTTAAATGCCGTGTGTCAAGACAAGACAAATACAATAAAACCTGTTATAAATGAGACATTTGTTGCATCCAGTTGGGACATAATTACTGATTATAATGACTTATACTGTCTTTCTACACGTTGAGTCACACCGCAGGATTGTAGAAACAACAAACAAGCTCCACTCTACACTGCTCAAAACTCGTGTTTGAATAGTCAGTAGCAAATTCTTTAAATGTGAAAACACACTTACAGGCTATGAGTCAGATGCACCAGACTGTGCTTGAAAGTTGGAACACTCCAAAGACAAAGCAAAACATGAAATGGCATCATATGACCCCTTTAAAATCCTGTAGTGTAAACTTGGCATTAGGCAGTAACTATGTTGAAACTTTGCTGCCTTCTTAACCCTTAAATCCATGAATGTTTCGCCAATCATTATTACATATCCGGGTCTTTAGTGACCCGGGCTTATATATCCAGCATGGATGGATCTCTAACTTCTGCAATAGCAAAAAACTCAATTGATGTTTTAAGAACAATTACAGAAGAAGAAAATAAAGCACATTTCGTTACCTTTTGAAACTTAGAAGGATTCAATTTGAGTAGATCATCCTCAGAGCGCACTTCCACAGGACATTCAGCATCTAGCTCATATTCGCGATCTCAGCCATATTCTCAAAACTACCGTTTTCAATTACTTCAAAGTCAATATTTTGATCGCTGGCAGCTTATTCATCACATCCACCATCAAATAACAGTGACATTTTTATTTTATTGCATGCAGTAATTGCTCTGCAGTAAAGCCATTCAATCCAGTTCATTTTTTGCTGGTGATATTCTTTTGTTTTATGTGTGTGATAATTACGAGTGAAACATCACGTCATTATTGTCCATCAAACAGTGCCACCTTGAGGACTAAAGGTGAATTGCACATATTGAGTCATCATATATTTACATATTTTTGCGCACGAAAAATATACTTACACTAATCACACCTCGGGTCCCTAGTGGCCCTATACATTTTTTACAAAAAAATAATCAGAAAACAGATTTTCTTTAATATTTTGTCATTTTTTTCTTGTTATATTGTTTATAATAAATAGACTGAGGAATATTAAGAAAATATTTACCTTAAAAAATGAAGGAGGGAGAGGGTAGTGAATGACGTGCTGGGTCGCTAAAGACCCGAGGTATGCATTTAAGGGTTAAACGTCTAGTTTTTGGACAAAGCAGGGTTACACCATGTTTACACTGAATTTTACGACTGTTATTGCGACTGATATTTATGCTTTAAAGTTAAGCACCCTATAGCTGGCGTAAAACTAATGTTTGTTGTCATGAAGTGGCGTATGACAGTCGCACCAATCAAAAAGCATGTGCATTTAAATGAAATGTGTGGACTTTTTACACGGTTCCTTAACCTATTTCCATTTTGAAAAACACATTTCTATTTATGCATTATTCAGACATGTTGGAAAGTGATTTATAGTGCTTATAGATTTTATGAATGCATGTGTTCCCTGGTAACAAACCCATGATTGCATGATCACATGATTGCATATCGTAACGCTGTGTTTCACCAATTGAGCAACATTAAAACCACAACAGAATGCAATGCAACCAGCTCAGTGAAAACAATGGCTGCGAACACACCTCTTCACAAACACTTAACCAATCCTTAAATACAGACAAAGGAATGTACCAAAGTTTGGTAACACTTTAGATTAGGAACCAGTTCTCACTAATAACTAGTTGTTTACTAGCATACAGATTACTACCATATTGGCTGTTTATCAGTACTTATAAAGCACATATTAATGCCTTATTCTGCATGACTACATTTTAGATATGTTTATTAAGTTTATTAAGGCAAATGTCACAGTTAGTGGTTTGTTGATAGTAAGAATTGGACTTTGAAGTGTGATGGAATAAACTGTTCCTAATTTTTAAATGGCTTTGCATAAAATCGTTTGCTAAATGAATAAATGCATTCAATATTACCTCAATAATTCCGTCTAACTATTATTTTGTGCATGCTTTTTTGAGTATATTATCACTTCATTAGCCTATGGTGCTAACACCAGACTCAAGTGTCTGAGTCAAGTCTTCAGTGTGATTCACGCGAGGTAGCTATTTGTGAGGCGTGCATGAATAGTCCTTTAAATCTGTTACTTATTTCCATGTTGGTTACGATGCTTATGCTGCAGACACATTTTTGATTCTATCAATGATTCTATCATTTCAAAACTTGTGTTTGTATTAAAAATGGTTTGTGTTGTTTCAGTAAGTTTGACTGTGGCAAAGTTGTCCCAGATGTGACCTGTAAACACAGTGATATTGAGCGGTTGTCCTTAACCTAAATGAAGCATATCACATCTATGGCCTATAACATCCTTATTCAATTTTATGTTGAGTTATAAGAAACAGACCGCTGTAAGACAAACAGGATTATACTGAAATGATTGCCTGTGGTGATCTCTCTTTCTCCCATTCTCTTCTTCCATCTGCACGAAAAAGGGTTTGTAATCAGGTAATGGGGCGTCCTAATGTCTGTAGATAGGAAGTAGTTGATGCAACAATGTCTATGTTACCTGAAGACAGATGTGATGAGGAGAAAACAGGATGGGGTGAATGAAAGAAGCAAAAAGCAAAAAGGTCAATCAGATACAATCAAAAAATATAGACATGCACAATATAAAACAAAAAATGATAACTTGCATTAGACCCTTCAAAATAAAGGTGCCAAAGTGGGGTTTCACAACAATGCCACAGAAGAACATTTTCCCAAAGTAACCTTTAATAAACAGTAAAAACTTTCACAAGTAAACATTTTTTTGTCTTGCTTTTTGCACTATAAAGAACCTTTTTTGGAATGAAAAGCACAGAAGAGTTCATATGTTATCTTCTTAAACACATGGCTGGCAAGAAAACAACAGATTATGACAGAGACAACAGAGATGACTGGTCACTCTTCCCTTATTGATTATGTAACCCTGAGCTTAAAATTCTTATCAAGTCACCCATTATTCAGATATTAAAAGTGCATTATAAATTCCTTTATACAGATAAAGCATATCGAAAATAATAAATGCTACGAATAATGCTAACACTTTACATAAAGCTGTTATGTATAAGTCATTATAAAAGTAGTTCTAATGCATTAATTATGCCTTGAAATGTACATTACAATGCATTTTATGATCTCATGACTTATAATAATTCATGGCACCTACCTATTTCATTGTTACACCTTTAGAAAGTATAATGTATTAAAACAAACCAAACCTTCAACTATTATATTGCATTTTTGGTTACAATAATGAAAAGGTATAATGCACATTATGAATACCTTTAAAATGCATGAGACATAAATGCTTTAATTGAAGTGTTACACTAATTATTTCAATAACATCAATACCAAAATAGAACAAGGCCATTAGTGTATAAACTACTCCTTAACTATTCAGTTGTTTCTTGCAATGAATGTTCAAAAAGAACAGCATTTTAATGACAATTCTTTTTGCAAGAGAGCACCAAGATAAGAGGAACAATACTCATGCATCTGACCTTCCAGACTTGCGCAATAGGACTGTTATATGCTGACACAGCCTTAATATATATTTATACTTTTCCTCTTGACCTACGCATGTTGTTACACCTCCAGTCAAAATACTCCGTTAAATGGAGCAAGACATGGTCTTGAGTTCGAGATTTTCTAATAATGAGTAACATATTTTTATAAATGTCTAAAAGATGGTAAAAGGCAGAGTTTGCTGACTAAACCGTAAAAAGTCGGCAAGTAAAATTGTTACCTTAAAGAGCTTTTTCTGATTTAACTCATAAACAAATAGTTTTGTTTGTATAGATTCCTCACACTTGTGGTGTTCCTGGTCAAAATGTCTGGACTCCAAACAATTGCTTATAAATCTCTCATTATGCTATATTATCATCTAATATTGGATTTAATTTTTTGACAACTTGTTTTCTTTCATTTAGGACTGGTTTTGTGTTTCTTTTTGCATCTGATTAATCGTAGGCCTCATTAATCTGAGAGTAGGCACCTCATTTTTGGAGTGAAAAAAGCATATTTTATGAATAATTTTTACAATATTAAAGAAAAAAAAAAATGCACAGTTTATCACACTAGTGTGCTGTAATGTTTAATCAGGAAGTTTGCTTTTAAATGCTTTTGATTTGTACAAAATTGCAAAAAGTCACACTTGTGGTGTTACCGGTCAAAAATGACCGGACTTCAAACAATTGCTTATAAATCTCTAATTATGCGATATTATCACCAAATACTGGATTCAGTCTTTTTGCCAACTTGGTTTCTTTCATTTAGGACTGGTTTTGTGTATCTATTTGCATCTGATTAATCATAGACCTCATTTATCTGAGAGTAGATACCTAATTTTTTGAGTGAAAAAAAAATTATGAATAATTTTCACAATAATAAACTAAACATTTGCACTGTTTATCACTCTAGTGTGCTTTAATGTTTAATCAGGAAGTTTTCTTTTAAATGCTTTTATTTTGTACAAAAATGCAAAAAGTCACACTTGTGCTGTTCCTGGTCAAAAATGACCAGACACCAAACAACTGCTTATAAATCTCTCATTATGTTATATTATCACCTAATATTAGATTCAATCTTATTGCCTGTTTTCTTTCATTTAGGACTGGTTTTGTGTTTCTATTTGCTTCTGTTTAATCATAGGCCTCATTTATCTGAGAGTAGGTACCTCATTTTTGCGTGAAAAAAAAGCATGTTTTATAAATAATTTTATAAATGTTTTTTTTTTTTTTTTTTTTTGGAGTACAGTCATTTTTGACACAGGAACACCACAAGTGTGACTAAGTGAAATAAAACCCACACAAAATTATGAAAATTCTACAAAATTTTCTGAGAAGTACTTATACCCTGTGTGAACAAAGTCAGTAAGTTTGAGTCCAATGCAATAATGTTAAAAAAAGAAAATATTCTCTGGGTCAGTTTGACCAGAACACAACCAGAGGGTTCTTAAACAAACTTTTTGGACATTTCACCATTTATTTTTCTCATTGGGAGCAGATCTTTGTTTTGGCATAACTAATAAAAATGTGATCTAAGCATAGCCGGCTCTTAGAAAAATTTTTGGCGTCGCCAGTTTATCTGTACATCTCTCTGTTTATGTGCTCATTTTAACTGTACATCTGGCAATGCAGCGGAGGAAGATAAAGAAACAAATCAGAGAAGGAGCAGTTTTCAGTGTCAGGACAGAATGATCTAAGCTGTAGGTAAACAAAGAAAGCTTTTGAAAGCTACAGTCAGAATGGATAGAGCAGAGCACATAATCAGCCAACAGTAGGATGTGCCAGCGCAAGAGAGAACCAGTGTTAGTCATATGTGAACTCAGCATCTGCTGCAAACACCCACAAATGCAGAATGCATCTACCACAACACATGTAAACAAGTGCATTCACAGCTTACGTGATGCAGGTGAGCTTAAAGGAATTGGAATGTTCATGCTTGTTTTATTCAATCCAGTGAATGTGAAAAAAGTCTAAATGTGAAACTCTAAAAAGGACAAAAAAGCACCATAAAAGTGTTTAATTTGCCTTGTGTGCTACCTTCTAAGTCTTCCGAAGCCATACAATAGCTTTGTTTGAGAAACAGAGTGAATATTGACCATATGCATATTAATGGAAAATCTGTGGTTGTTCTTTTTGAAAATGATCACCTTGCCTATGCAATTTTTCCATTTTCGCTATATGGAAATGTAAAAGAAACATTCCTCAAAACATTGCAAAAAGTCACACTTGTGGTGTTCCCGGTCAAAAATGACCGGACTCTAAACAAATGCTTATGAATATGTTATTATGCTATATTATCACCAAATATTGGATTCAATCTTTTTGTCAACTTGTTTTCTTTCATTTAGGACTGGTTTTGTGTTTCTATTTGCATCTGATTAATCGTAGGCCTCATTTATCTGAGAGTAGGTACCTAATTTTTTGAGTGAAAAAAGCTTGTTTTATGAATAATATTCTAAATATTAAAGAATTTTTTTTTAAAAAATGTGCACAGTTTCTCACACTAGTGTGCTTTAATGTTTAATCAGGAAGTTTGTTTTTAAATGCCTTTATTTTGTACAAAATAAAAGCATAATTGTCATTATGCTTTATTATCACCAAATATTGAATTCAGTCTTTTTGTCAACTTGTTTTCATTGAAGCATTAATTTTTTCAAGTCAAATAACAACATGAGGGTGAGTAACGTTGACCGAATTTTCATTTTTGGATGAATTATTACTTGGAAGTTGAAATGCCACCATGACACATGGACATGTTTTGTTTCATTCGAATTAAATGGCAGTGAATGAGCAGCAATATTCATAAAGTGCCCATGTACAGTCCCGACCACAAGTTCTCACACACCCACACGAGCAAAACAGAGAGTGCTGCTCGGGCGCCACTCTGTCACGCACCCTGTTGTGTTGAAATCATTTAGTGTCACTCAAATATTGATATGGAAATAAGCACTGAATGATCTGACAGAGTGATGGAGAGACCTTCATTTCTCTCACACACTGTCTACGGGCCCGTCCTCTGTCTCTGTTCCAGACGCTTTGAAAATAAACCAATACGCTGGACATTTCTCTAATCAACTCTAACTTTCAGATTGATTTTCAATGAAAATGAAAATCTGTGCAAAACTGACATGCTTCAGGCAGACTTCAGCAAATCCAATCATTATTTTTTCCTCAGAAGTGGTGTATCAACCCAGTTAGCAGACTAATAAAACTCTAGTTACCACCTAGAAGTGAACATAAACACATTTTTGCACACAGAAATGCAGGCAAAAACAACTGCTGATGTTGTTTTCCCTCACCAAAATGTAGTGTAATTAAGTAAAGTTCAAGTATATTAAGCATACTGTATGTAGTAAGTTTACAAATATCAGTGTACTAGTAGTATACTTTTAAGTGTACTATTTCAATACTCCTTGGGACTAAATTGGCCTACTTTCTAGTATATAAAAGTACACTAGTATATTGTTATATGTACATCTGAACATACAAAACATCAAAAAAAAAAAAAGAAGAAGGAAAAAGGACAGGGTACCTGCTGGCAAACAAAAACATATTTTTCTAGCTTCATGCATTCTTTTTTTTTATAAACACTTGAATGTGGGTAAGTTTTATAAATAAATAAATAAGTATAATTTTGAACAAAAAGCTCCCCAAAGCTTGGCAGTCATTATTACCTCTTCATGGGTCGACATTTTTATTCCATAACGTTACACAGTTTTCCATATCTATGGTTCCCTTTCGATACTTTCACTCGTACTGCGTCGTAAGACGCTTATGGGAAAAGCTCCTTTTCTCCTGAGACTGAAGCATTTCAATAACGCAGTGTAACTGCACGGCCATTGGTTCGTGCAGTGTTAAAGAAACGAACCAATGGCTCGGCAGCGGAGATGCACAAAACTATGGCGATGATTCGCGCCCGATCGCGCCAAAAGGGGCGGAGCATCTGGCTATATAAGCGAGCATTTCGCCATAGGAACTCAGATCCTTCTTCTTCAGCGACGACTTCATATCTTCGCAGAGACTGACTACGCAGACTTCGCTCAAGCAAGCCTCTTCTTCGCCGTTGACGAGCCTCGCAGCGGATCTTCACTGCTCGGCGGATTGACACTCCGGAGCTGATTCCCTACTGCTATCCGGCGAACACTATAAGAGCAAATTTCAAAGAGCAAATTTCTAAACGGCGTTGTTTCAAATGCCACGGTGTTATTGTCGCTCGTGCAGAGCCCCTCTGCACGTCGCTGACTCTCACGCTGAGTGCATCTCGTGCCTGGGTCACGCCCACGCCGAGTCTGCACTCACTGAGACGGAGTGTTCCCATTGTGGGAATATGAGTCTCACTTCCCTCCGCTCGCGGCTAGCTTTCTTTTCAGAGAGCGACGCCGCTCCTCGCACCCTCCCGCTTCCTTCCTCGCAAGAGCCTGCTAGGAAGAAGCAGCGGGGCTCGCCGGCTCAGACCCCGCGTGCCTCGCCTTCACCCCATGGAGAGGAATCGCCAGTTCTCTTCCTTCATCCTGACCAGCGTCCCTCCGCGGCTGCGAGCGATCTGGTCTCCTTCGGAGGAAGCGAATGCGAGGATGACAGCATGTCATTGGCCGCATCTGACGCGGAGGAGTTGTCGGGCTCTTCTCACGACCCCGCCCCCTTGCCGTCTGTGCAACCCAGCGCCGCCAGCGCCGGTATGGATGCCGAACTGTTCCGCATCCTATCTAAAGCTGTCGAGGAGCTGGAACTTCAATGGTCTCCCCCCGAGGAACCCTCTAGGAGCCGGTTGGACGAATGGTTTCTGCCGGGGCGCCGCCAGGCCCCTCGTAAGCGAGCTTCACCATTCTTCCCCGAAGTCCTCGACGAAATCTCCAAGTCCTGGCGTGCTCCATATTCCGCCCGCCTTCATACTTCCTCTTCTGCAGCCCTCACTACGGTTGATGGCGCCGAGGAAAAAGGCTACGATAAGCTGCCCCCGCTGGACGAGTCTGTAGCTGCGCACCTTTGTCCGCCCACTGCTATCGGCTGGAAGGCGAGGGCGTCACACCCGTCCAAGCCCTGCAGGACGACCTCTACCCTCGCTGGACGAGCGTACTCGTCTGCTGGACAGGCAGCTTCAGCGCTTCACTCAATGGCGGTACTCCAGGTGTACCAAGCGAAACTCCTCCGCGGGCTGGACGAGTTGGGCCTGGATGATTCTCCGCTCAGAGAAATCCGCAGCGCTACGGACTTGGCGTTACGCGCCACTAAGATGACGGCTCAGGCAATCGGGCGATCGATGGCCAGTTTGGTGGTGCTGGAGCGCCACTTATGGCTCAACTTGACGGAGATCAAAGACGCGGATAAGGTCGCTTTCCTTGACTCCCCCATCTCGCCGACCGGGCTATTTGGTCCAGCTGTGGAAGGTTTCGCAGAGCGCTTCACTGCAGCACAGAAGTCGTCCCAAGCCATGCGACACTTCCTGCCTAAACGCTCTAGCTCTGCAGCGGCTCCTAGTCGCCCCAAGCTGGCGCCGACTCAGCAGCCTGCAAAAGCCACGCCTCCAGCTGCGCAACCAGCTCCTCAGACGGAGCTCCGTCCGCGGTCACGCTCGGCCAAGCGCTTCCCCTTCCCTAAGCGCCAGGGACCTCGGCCAAGAGTGGTGTTGGACCAGGCGCCGCCAGCGTCTTCCTGATCCCAGCAGCAGGAAGAGGGAGGGGCCAAGTCTCGCAGCAGCCGGACCAGCCCCCAAAGTGCCTCTTTTGAACCCTTTTACACCCCGTTCTGTTCCGAGTGTAAAGGGACGTATGTTTGTGAACAATTTAGCTGTAACTCACGGGCCCTTTGTATCAGCGCCCTTACAGCAAACCGCTGTGATAGCAGAAAAAATAAAAAAACAAACATTTTCAAGAAAAGAGCAAATTTCCTCTTCCAATGCTTCCAAACAGCATACAGCTGTGCGAACCATTACAGCCCCTGGCGACACGATCCGAGGCGTGGCAAGCCATCCCCGGAGTGTCAAAATGGGTTTTGGGTATAATAGAACGAGGTTATGTACTCCAGTTCGCTCGAAGACCTCCTCGCTTTCACGGTGTGATCACCACCTCAGTTCGCAGCAAAGACGCAGACGTCTTGCGCTTAGAGGTAAAGAATCTGTTGGCCAAGGGCGCCGTGGAAACGGTCCCCCCAACACAGAGCGAGTCAGGTTTCTACAGCCGTTACTTCCTCGTTCCAAAGAAGGATGGCGGTCTGCGACCCATCCTCGATCTCAGACAGCTGAATCGTGCCCTCATGAGACGGCCGTTCAGAATGCTCACACTAAAACAGATCCTCTCGCAGATACGCAAAGGGGACTGGTTTTGTTCACTGGATCTGAAGGATGCATACTTCCATATTCAGATCGCCCCCCATCACAGGCAATTCTTGAGATTCGCCTTCGAGGGAGTGGCATATCAATATACAGTCCTTCCGTTCCGACTGTCGTTAGCTCCTCGCACGTTTACAAAGTGCATGGACGCAGCGCTTTCCCCTCTGAGGCAGATGGGAAATCGCGTCCTGGACTATCTAGACGACTGGCTCATTCTAGCCCAGTCAGAGAACGAGCTAATACACCACAGATCCTTAATCCTCAGCCACTTAGAGTGCCTAGGACTCAAGGTCAATTTCGCCAAGAGCGTGCTGTCTCCCAGCCAACGCATTGCGTTCCTGGGAGCAGTTTTCGACTCATCTCAAATGAAGGCAGCAGTTGCGCCGCAGAGAGCCCAGGCCATTCGCAGGCTCGTGGCCTCCTTCAAAATCGGAGCCCTTCGCCCACTCAAGATTTTTCAGAAGATGCTCGGCCTTATGGCCTCAGCATCTCCAGTACTTCAGTTGGGTCTGCTTCAAATGCGCCCCCTGCAGTTCTGGCTGAAGCCAAAAGTTCCTCCTCAAGCCTGGCGTTTAGGACGCCAGCGCATCAAGGTAGATCGGGCCTGCGTAACAGCCCTGGCTCCTTGGAAGTGCTCTCAATGGATGGAACAGGGCGTTCCCCTGGACTTGGTAGTCAGAAGGAAGGCAGTCTCGACAGACGCCTCCAACTTAGGTTGGGGGGCGCTGTGCGACGGCCAGCCTGCGTTCGGCCTATGGTCGAAAGCAGAGAGTCGCCTTCACATCAACTGCTTGGAAATGCTAGCAGTGTGTTTAGGCCTTCACACCCTTCTACCTGTCCTGAAAGGACACCATGTCTTAGTCCGTTCGGACAGCATGACAGTGGTGTCCTTCATAAATCACCAGGGGGGTCTCTCGTCGAGACGTCTATTTACGATGGTAGAACGTCTTCTGAAATGGGCTCAGCTGCACTTCCGCTCTCTGAGAGCGACGCATGTGCCAGGCAAACTGAACCAAGGAGTGGACATGTTGTCTCGGAGCAACGTCTCCTCAGACGAATGGATGCTTCACCCTCATACGGTTCAGCAAATATGGGCTGTCTTTGGCAAGGCGCGAGTAGATCTTTTCGCCTCAAAAGACAATCATCACTGCCCAATTTATTTTTCGAAGGAACAGGACGCATTGACCCAAGAATGGCCCAATCTCCTGTTATACGCGTTCCCTCCGATCGCTCTGTTACCACAGGTCATCAGACGAGTACGGGAACAGAAACTCAAAGTCCTGTTAGTGGCCCCATTCTGGCAGAACCAGCATTGGTTTCCAGATCTTCCCCGGCTGCTTTCAAAAGCACCATGGCCCGTGCCACTGAGACGAGATCTCTTAACACAGGCGAACAGAACGATATGGCACCCCCAACCGGAATTGTGGGCGCTGCACGTATGGGCTCTAGACGGGAGCCTTTAAGTCTTCCTGAGTCGGTTTTGAGTACTATTTCACAAGCTAGAGCACCCTCTACGAGGCGGCTCTATGATCTCAAGTGGTCTGTCTTTTCCGCCTGGTGTTCCACCCGCGGTGCAGACCCAATTTCATGTGACATATCAGTGATATTGTCCTTCTTGCAAGAGCTGTTGGATAAGGGGAGGTCCCCTTCTACGCTCAAGGTCTATGTTGCAGCTATAGCGGTATTCCATGACCTTATAAATGGTCAGTCTGTGGGAAGGAACGACTTGGTCGTTCGTTTTTTAAAGGGGTCAAGGCGGCTTAATCCTCCTCGCCCCGTCACAGTTCCGTCATGGGACTTACCCACAGTGCTGAGGGCCTTGAGAGACCCTCCCTTTGAACCGCTTCAGTCCATAGGCCTTCGCCCCCTGACGTTGAAGACTGCCCTGCTATTGGCATTAGCATCAGTTAAACGCATGGGCGACTTACAGGCGCTCTCTATGAGCCCCGTATGCTTGGAGTTCGGGCCGAATGACTCATCCATGGTCATCCTGAAGCCAAGATGTGGGTATGTTCCCAAGAGTCTCTCTACACCCTTTAGAGACCAAATTATTTCCCTCTTGGCTCTTCCTCCTACGGAGCAGGACCAGGGATTTAACCCTCTCTGCCCCGTCAGGGCTCTGAGATGTTATATAGAGCGTTCTGCTCCTTTTAGGCAGTCAGAACAGCTGTTTGTGTGTTTCGGTGGCCGCACCAAGGGGTTTTCGGTCACAAAACAGAGATTATCCAAATGGATTGTGGAAGCCATCACGCTGGCTTACTCTTCTCTGGGCCTACAATGTCCTATGGGAGTAAGAGCCCATTCGACTAGGGGCATCGCCTCGTCCTGGGCGTGGTCTAGTGGGGTTTCTATTGCAGAAATTTGTGCGGCGGCAGGCTGGGCCTCACCGTTCACATTTTCTAGATTCTATAATCTGGACGTCCCAGTTTTACAGACTCGGGTCCTTTCTGCATAAGTGGTATATCTGTTACCAGTATGTTATGTATGGTGCACCTTGGCCTCTTTTGGAGCTCCAAGTTGTACTTATTCCTTGGAACGGACGTTTATCAGGCTATCTGATGGAACAAATTGGCCCTTATTAGTCCTTTAGTGCTAGGGTCATGTCAGTCGTTCCTCTACCTTAGCAACGGCGGGATTGTACTGGTTCCCCATAAGCGTCTTACGACGCAGTGCGAGTGAAAGTATCGAAAGGGAACGTACTCGGTTACTTTCGTAACCTCGGTTCCCTGAGATACGGGAACGAGTACTGCGTTGCTGGCCGTGCTAGGTAGCTGCACGACTCAGTCGTCGCTTCAGTCGAAGTACCTGAGTTCCTATGGTGAAATGCTCGCTTATATAGCCAGATGCTCCGCCCCTTTTGGCGCGATCGGGCGCGAATCATCGCCATAGGTTTGTGCATCTCCGCTGCCGAGCCATTGGTTCGTTTCTTTAACACTGCGTTATTGAAATGCTTCAGTCTCAGGAGAAAAGGAGCTTTTCCCATAAGCGTCTTACGACGCAGTACTCGTTCCCGTATCTCAGGGAACCGAGGTTACGAAAGTAACCGAGTACGTTTTGACGCTGTTTTATGTCTGACGATTGTGTTAGATTACATGTGGAAACATCTGTTGTTTCGGTTTCTTCTTCAATTGTGTTTTGGAAATTCTGTTACAATGAAAACACTGATCGTCAGAGCACAAGTATAGCTCAAATATGTTTAGACTTTTTCTAAGTATAAATCAAGTATACTTAAATGTCATTTTAAGTATATTTCTAAGTATATAAAGTATATTTGCATTCCACCTAGTGTCAGCCTTTTACACATTTTATTCAGAATATGTAAAAGTCTTCTTTGTTTTACAGTCTGCTGTGTTTTTTCTATTGTTAAAATAATTTCTGAAAGAATCGTGCTGAACATACAGTATCTTTCTGCTTATTGAAATTATACTTTTCTTTTACTTTGCACATGTTAATCAAATACACTCTTATGTGATTCTGCACTCGATCTTTCAACATTCGTCTTTTGTAAGTGTGCATCTGTGGAGGTTGTGTGCATGTAAATGCTGTGGTGTTTTCTCCTGATAAGACCTGAAGCCTAAAGAGGAAGAGTTAAATATGCCAAACCACACGCTCTTGCAAAATTGTAACCCAGGCAGCATAAACACACACACACACACACACACACACACACACACACACACACACACACACACACACACACACACACACACACACACACACACACACACACACACACACATGGGTTTGGGTTTACATGTTTTATGGGGACATTCCATAGGCGTAATGGTTTTTATACTGTACAAACCGTACTTTCTATCGCCCTACACCTACCCTACACCTAAACCTAGCCCTCACAGGAGATTGTGCATACTTTTACTTTATCAAAAAAACTCATTGTGCATGATTTATAAGCCTGTTTCCTCATGGGGACCTGAGAAATGTCCCCACAAGGTCAAAATCTACTGGTATTCCTATCCTTGTGGGGACATTTGGTCCCCACAACGTGATGAATACCAGGTGCACACACACACACACACACACACACACTGACCTCTGAGTTTTCAGAATGCCAGTGACAGAGTCAAGAAAGTATGTGCCTCACAACTTAGACATGAACTGTAGAACATGAAACTCTTTAAAGGGGTCATATGATGCGGTTTCTTGTTTTACTTTGTCTTTGGAGTGTTACAAGCTGTTTGTGCATAGATAAGATCTGTAAAGTTGCAAAGCTTAAATTCTCAAATCCAAAGAGATATTTATTATAAAAGGTAAGACTCAGCCACGTCTTCCTAAAACTTGTTCAAACACGCACCACATGTCCACGTCACGGCGTGGGCAGATTGGCATAACACCACCCATATGTATATGGCAAGAAAGAAGGCATAACTTTTACAGGCTGTTGTAGTGTTGCAGGCACCATTTTGTGGAGACGCAGTGTGTTTCATTGCAAAGGTACTTTGTTTAGCCTTCTAAATGAGGACACAACTAGAAATCAGTGGTTAAGTTATATTTACAACACTGTTCCGGAATAGTACAACACAAATATTTGAGTGGGTGATGAGCATTTCATTGAGGACTGTTTACTGAACCTGGGAGAGCAGCTTACAATGCCAGCTGTACACATTTACATTTATTCATTTGGCTGACGCTTTTATCCAAAGCGACTTACAATTTGGGGAGAACAACAAGCGATTCTTCCTAAGAGTCAGATCGAAGCGGGAAGTGCTCGAAAATACCATATATCAGGCATTGTTAGATGAGTACATGCTAGAAAGACAAGATCAAGAAAGTTTTTTTTTTTTTTTATTTTTATTTTTTTAGTTGGGTCAGATAGATTTGAAAGAGATGGGTTTTTAGCAGTCGTTTGAAAACTGTTAAGGAGACAGCATTCCGGATAGGTGTGGGAAGATCGTTCTACCAGGCAGGAACAGTGAACGAGAATGTTCTGGAAAGTGATTTCATGCCTCTCTGTGGTGGTACAATGAGGCGTCTTTCACTAGAGGATCTCAAACTTCTGGAGGGGGTGTAGATGTGTAGTAGTGAACGGTGGTAGGCAGGTGAAGAGCCGGTGACTGTCCTATATGCCAGCATCAGTGCCTTGAATTTGATGCGTGCTGTAACCGGTAGCCAGTGCAGGGATATAAAGAGAGGTGAGACATGGGCCTTTTTGGGCTCATTGAAGACCAGTCGTGCTGCTGCATTCTGAATCATTTGTAGAGGTCTGATTGTACATGCTGGAAGACCGGCCAAAAGAGCATTGCAGTAGTCCAGGCTGGAAATGACCAGGGCCTGGACGAGGAGTTGTGCAGCATGCTCTGTTAGGAAGGGCCTGATCTTTCTGATGTTGTGCAACGCAAACCTGCAAGATCGAGCAGTTTTAGCAATGTGGTCTTTGAAAGTCAATTTGTCATCAAAGATTACACCAAGATTTCTGGCTGAAGTTGATGGGGTAATTGTTGATGAACCTAACTGGATGGTGAAGTCATGCTGTAGAGTTGGAGTGGCAGGAAAGATAAGGAGCTCAGTCTTTGTTAGATTGAGCTGTAGATGGTGCTCCTTCATCCATGCAGAGATATCCGCCAAGCAGCCTGAGATCCGTGCCGCTACTGATGGATCATCTGGTTTAAATGAGAAGTAGAGCTGTGTGTCATCAGCATAGCAATGGTAGGAAAAGCCATGTGCCTGTATGATGGGACCCAGAGATGTAGTGTATATGGAGAAGAGGAGGGGTCCAAGAACTGATCCCTGAGGAACCCCTGTGACCAGTTGATGAGTTTTAAATACCTCCCCTCCCCAGGCCACTCTGAAAGACCTACCAGAGAGGTAGGATTTGAACCAGCGAAGTGGTGTCCCTGTGATGCCCAGCGATGAGAGGGTGGACAGGAGGATCTGATGATTCACTGTGTCAAAAGCTGCAGATAGGTCCAACAAAATAAGTACTGATGATTTGGAATCAGCTTTTGCAGTCCGCAAAGCTTCAGTGACAGACAGTAGCGCAGTCTCAGTTGAATGGCCACTCCTGAAACCTGACTGGTTAGCATCCAGTAGGTTGTTCTGAGTGAGAAATAAAGATAGCTGGTTGAAGACAGCTCGTTCCAGTGTTTTTGCTATGAATGGAAGGAGGGAGATAGGTCTGTAGTTGTCAATGAGTGAAGTGTTAAGTGTAGGTTTTTTGAGCAGTGGGATTACCCGGGCCTACTTAAATGTAATGGGGAAAGTGCCTGTAAGAAGAGATGTGTTGATGATGTATGTGAGCGCTGATAGGATTGTGGGAGAGATTGCTTGGAGAAGGTGTGAGGGGATAGGATCTAAGGGACATGTTGTCGGATGGCTGAAGAGGAAAAGTTTGGATACTTCTGCCTCAGAGTGGGGACAGAAGGAGAAGAGGGGAGTTTTAATTGTGGGTGTGGTTAATTTTAGTTTCTGTAAGTGTGGAGCTGAGAAAGGGTTAGGGCTATAAAGTGGGGCAATTCCAACATTGCAAGGACAGTCTGCGCTTATGACTGACTGACATACTGACTGTATGTACATTTTCATATTTAAAGAGGTCATCGGATGCAAAACTCATTTTACATGTTGTTTGAACATTAATGTGTGTTGGCAACATTAATGTGTGTACACAACCACCCTACAATGATAAAAATCCACCCAGTGGTATTTTTTTTAATCTTTAAAAGTAATAAACCCTTTTTAAAATCAGGTCATTCTCAGTTCTTGTCATTGTTATGACACACTGACAGAGGCCGCTCCCATGATAGTTAATTGACACGAGCGCCTTACCTTAGACCCGCCCTCACCGAGCTGAAACCATCCGACTCTGATCACCATTGTGTGACTCAGGTGCAGAGGAAGACAAGAATGTCTCAGATTGAGCGATTGAGGTGTACTGTTGTTGGATGTAATAATGAACATAGCAGTCGTCATTTACTCCCGACATCTGAGCTGCTGAAGATGCACAGGATTATTGCTACATTAGTTTTTGAAAGGAAAGTGCCGATCCCGATCTACATATGCGTCTATGTTTGTGCGAATCCTTTATGATGCAGCTTCACCCACAGCAGAAGTGAGTATAAGGGGTTTTATGTATCTTTGCAGATGGCCTTGCTTAATAATGTGTTACTTAGCAAGTTTTGCAGCCAAACACAGCTAAATTTGGCTAAAGTAAACATTACGGCTCGTCATCCCACGGTAGAGAGGGGTGGAGTGAGCAGAGCTCATTAGCATTTAAAGGAACATGCTTCAGAATAGCTCGCTCTGAAAAGGGCTGATTTTGACAAGGTAAAAAGAATGTTTTTTACACTACCATTGAGAATTTTTAACCAAAGTATGTTATAGACTTCTCATTAAGACCTTAACGAATCATATCAACTTGTGGAAAATGGGCATCTGATGACCCCTTCAAAGAATTTGCTACTGACTATTCAAACGCGAGTTTTGAGCTGTGTCGTTAGTGTTTGTTGATTCTCGTTCCACGATTGCAAATGCAGACATGGTGTTATGTTTATGTGGCTTGATGGAACTCAATGCAACGTAGTGCGTAAACGACAGTTTGAGTCATTGTATTCAGTAGTTATGTCCCCACTGTATGCAACAAATGCCTTGTTTATAATGGGTTTTATTGTTTCTGTCTCATCGCGCTAGGAAACAGCATCACAACATGATAAGAGGGGTAATTTCCTTCACACGCTTGAGGTATTCAGCCAATCACAATGCACCAGATAGCTGTCCAATCAATGAACACCTCGCTTTTCATCAACGATGAGTTTTGTAAAAATCAAGTCGTTTTAGAAAGGCAGGGCAGAGAGGAGCAACAATAATGTACAGTATGTGGAAAATAATATGTTTTTTTGAACCTCAAACTGCATAAACACCTTGCATTAAACTAAATACACAAAATAATGCTATTTTTCATATGACCCCCTTAACATCGTCACAAGATACAGATTAGATGTTAGATGTTTTACTAAAAACGGTCACCCCTATTACCATCTTGTATAAAGATGAATGCATCTAATTGACGATATCATCTAAGAAACTGCTTTTTCTTGAAACATTTGAGTATTTAATAATGTGGTTTTTGCACCATTAGCCGCTAAAACACCATAATACTAAGGTGTACTTTATCATTTCTAAGCAATGCTAGTCTGTTTGCTATCTGGCCCAAGAAATGACGCAGCCTGTTTAAATGGCACATCTCTTCACAACAGTCACATAATTTAACAGATAGGAGTTTGTTTACACCCTACAAATGATGCTTCTGAACAATTTTCACTTTGGGATGCACCAACGAACATAGCAGTTAGTAACTCTAAGTGTTGCATCATTACAAAAATAACTAATTGCAGGGAAAATAACTATTTTGTTAAGTTGTGCGCCTTCACACTAGAGTCTACAGTTCTTCAAATACAGATACACTGCACATCCATTCAGATGCAGTTAAAAATAAAATTCTAATAATATTATAACAAATTATATTAACGCCACATTTTATTGTCAGTAACAGTAATGCTGTACGGAAACTGTAATTCATTCGATTTTCATTGTTACTGAAAAAAAAAAAACGGCATTAGTAACGCTGCTAATTTATAATGCTGGTATTCCCATCACTGCATAAAGGATACCATATTTTTTTATTAAAAATGGTGAAAAAATGTAGTTTCTATCAATGGATGTCACTGCTAATCATTAAAAATGTTGTAAAACATGAAGTAGAGATGTCTCCAGAGTGTACCCCACAGGTAATTTTTTATAGCTTGTTAAAATTGCCACTTTTAGGGTAACCACCAAAACGCACTGTTTTTGTGCTTGTCCCTTTAAATGCAAAAGAGCTGGTGCTCCTGACCCTCTTTTCAGAAGAAGGCAAAGCTTTAAGTGTTGGCAAAAACAAAACAGGACAATCTCACGCACTGAAAATGTCAGAAACCCTCATAAAATCTACTTTGTTTAAAAGTCGGTCATCTGATACTGTGCATAATAAATGTGTGTTTATGAATTACACAGACAGGGAACACTGCACAATAACAATAACGACATAGCTGGTTTTCGTGTGCTATCACAAACTTTATATCTCATTTGAGACTATGAGCTCAACAAATTCAAGTGGTTGACTTCACATTACTTTCATCTGCAATTTTTACGTATCACATTCCTATTTACAATCATTCTGGTAGCAGGTGAAGGCAACATCAGTGAAAACAGGCAGATACAATGGTAGCTTTAACAATATTAGACTTCCAGAGTGCCAAGAAACTCTTTCAGGAAGACAATTTGGAAAACAAACTTTAGTGCATAATACTTTTTTCTGGAGCAGACGTTCACCCACAAAGTGTTGATATTGATCCCTCTATCAGAATCAACCTTTGTGAAAATCTAGCCCTCGTTTGTGAGGCAGTCTGGCACAAAATGATTGGCACAAACATATAGAACTTTACAATTTTTTTCCAGGACATTTTCAAAAATGTAATTTAACCACAGTGTCCTCAGATGGAGGGATTCTATGGAGACTTTTATGTTCGTTGGTGCATCCCAAAACACAAAACTTGTAATGTTTCTTTGGCACTGACATTGTATATTTCCAGCAGCTACAGCAGGAAAACAGTAATGTTGGACTGCTATTTCTCACTCAGGGCTGTGTCTATGCTATTAGGGCAGAGGTCATTAAAAATGGGTAAATTTCCTTTAATGACGTCAACGTAGGGAGAAATCTGGAATCGTGTGTTTAGAGAGACTGTTTATGATTTATTGGGATTATAAAATAAACAAGTGTGTGGATTTTTACCATTATAGGTTGTTTTCATATAGTTTGGCCATTGCTAATTATTTGGGGACTTGTCCCCCTCAAAGTCTACAGTGGTTACCTGCCGCAGTGTTTTCTGAAAGTCAATCTACAGTTGGCTGGCTTACAGCCTCTGCATATTAAACTGTGAGATGACAAAGTGTTTTATCATCAAAAATTGCTCACATCACTTAAATAGGGCTGAATGAAAAAATATACTAAAAGGGAAAAAAAATGGATGTGTGAAACAGTACAAGCTGTAATGATGTGTATCTCCCTCATGCTGAGAGCGTTCTAGTACAGAATGCTGAGTGAGCTTTTCTAAGAACAGTTCATGAACTCCCTGTGTGCGTGCGTGTGTGTGTGTCTGTGTGTGTGTGTGTGTGTGTGTGTGTGTGTGTGTGTGTGTGTGTGTGTGTGTGTGTGAACATTATCAGTTTTTTTACACTTGGTGCACTCGGCTAAACCTGTGTCCACTTCAATTGTTCCATACGTCACTCTGTGTGTGTGTGTGTGTGTGTGTGTGTGTGTGTGTGTACCTGGTATTCATCACGTTATGGGGACCAAATGTCCCCACAAGGATAGGAATACCAGTAGATTTTGACCTTGTGGGGACATTTCTCAGGTCCCCATGAGGAAACAGGCTTATAAATCATGCACAATGAGTTTTTTTGATGAAGTAAAAGTTTGCACAATCTCCTGTGAGGGCTAGGTTTAGGTGTAGGGTAAGTGTAGGGCGATAGAAAGTATGGTTTGTACAGTATAAAAACCATTACGCCTATGGAATGTCCCCATAAAACATGTAAACCCAACATGTGTGTGTGTGTGTGTGTGTGTGTGTGTGTGTGTGTGTGTGTGTGTGTGTGTGTGTGTGTGTGTGTGTGTGTGTGTGTGTGTGTGTGTGTGTGCAAAAAGTGTCTGTTCTTGTTCTTGTTTTTGTACTTGCTGCACATCTGTTGGCATGTTGGTGTGTGTGTAGTCCTGGATTTACCTACATTATGAGGACCAAATGTACTCACTAGTATAGTAATACCAGTACATTTAAACTTTGTGGGGACATTTTTGGGTCCCCATGAACAAACAAGCCTATGAATCATACAGAATCAAATGTTTTGAAAATCTAAAATGGCTGTAGTTTTGTGTGAGAGAAAACAATTACGCCCATCAAATGAACCCATAACACATGAAAACCAGTGTGTGTGCCCTCAGGACTGGCAGAAGGAAGCTCTATTGTCGGCGTCAGTGCTTGAGTAAACAGCACAGTGTGTTCCCTCTCACCTCTCACCAACTTCACCTTCCTCCTCTTCCTCATTCTCACTCCACAACTCTCTCCCTCTCTCTCTCTCTCTCTCTCTCTCTCTCTCTCTCTCTGTGTGTTTGTGCATGTGTGGAGTGATCGGGAGAAGCGCGTGAGTGTTTGAGTGAGTGGCGGCTTGTTTGTGTGATTTTACATTCTTTTTTTTTCCTTTCAATTGCTTTGAAAAGTTAGTGTTGTTTGGGCTTTTTTTGCCATTTGCAATTAGTTGGGGGTTGTGAAAAATGCCGTCAGACTCTGATGGGTTTGCTACCTTAACAGCCCGGCACGGTTGTAAATGTTTACCAGACGAATCAATTACTGTCGAAGATTGTTTGAAGGCTATTAGTAACGAAATAGGTGCTCGGATCATTTTGTCAGCATCTAGAATGAATAAAGCTGTCGTGGTGTTTGTGAGGGAAGAGTCTATGGTTCACCATTTAGTGGAAGTTGGCTTATCTGTTGGCGATGTTTTTTTTGCCTGTTTTGCCGCTGTCGAGCCCTTCAAAGAAGGTAACTCTTTCCAATGTGCCCCCGTTCATTACAAACAATTCACTTGAGCGATTACTTAGCCGCTATGGTAAAATTATGATGCCAATCAAAATGATTCCTCTTGGTGTTAAAAATCCAGATTTAAAACACGTTATGTCATTTAGACGTCAAACTGCTATGATTTTGAATGCTGAATTTCAACAATTGGACGTCTCGGCGAAATTGACTTTAGCAGGTAAAGATTATACAATTTTTATCAGCACAGAATCAATGAAATGCTTCTCTTGTGGGGTGTACGGACATACAAAATTGAAATGTACTAATAATAAGGTGACTAAACAAAATGACACTGAGACTAAGCCTGAAATACCTTCAGTGGAAGTGGCTCCTGCCCTGGTAAATGGTAACCAGGATGGCAGTGATAAAACTGATCAGCGGGCCGAATTGGATTCATTGTCAAAAGATGATGAACATCCGAAAGAGGACGCAGTGATCAGTCATGCTGAGAATGCGGGAATGCGTTCAGTGAACGCTAACGAATGTGCTAATGTTCACAGTGCGGTGAGCGGTGGATCTGACACTGTCACTGCGGGAAACAGTGACTCACTCCTCAGGGAACCGGGTGAGCTTGTTGGAGTCGGAGAGTTTCCAGACTCACAAGCACCGTTTGGCCTGTCACAGGTTGATGGGGATCAGCTTTCTGAGAGAGGTGAGGCTCAGTCCATAGAAAAAAATTCTGACAGTGAGGAATCTGATCTTGTGGATTATTTCACTGATGTCAGTAATGTAGCTTGCAAATGAAACCACCTAACTATACAGTACAACAAATCAATGATTTTCTCAGTGATACTTTTAACCAGCGAAGACCAAAACTAGAGAAGTATTTCTCTGATTTACAACTGTTTGTTGATTCTTGCGCCTTGATTTTGAGAACAGCTTCACTGGAAGAGCTTGATCAGCCTAAAAGATAGGTTAAAGAAGCATGTCAGTGCCGTTAAAAAAAGATTAATCACATGTCATAAAAAACATTAATAAGGTCTTGAATATTCAAGGTGATGTATTACCTTTATTGCATTCTTTTATCTTTCGTCATGACAATCTTAAACATTGGGACTTTTAATGTTAATGGTTGTCGGTGCACAAAGAAGAGAGTTGCTTTGTTTGATTATCTGCGGCTAAAACAGGCAGATGTTATTTTGTTGCAAGAAATGCATACAGATCACCAAAATCAAGCACAATGGATTAGTGATTGGAAAGGTAGTGTTTTATTAAGTCATGGCACAAACCTTAGTGCTGGAGTTGCCATCCTTTTTTCTCCACGTGTTGGTTTACAACCAAATGCGATTGAAATAATACCTGGTCGGATTTTGAGAGCTGATATTGTTTTTGGTGATACTCATTTTTCCTTTATTAATGTCTATGCACCAAATGTTGGTCAAGAACGCATTTCTTTTTTTAAAACACTTTCTGATGCTTTACTACAGTGTCCTCAGGGAAATATTGTTGTACTTGGTGGTGATTTTAATTGCACTGTTAATTCATACTTAGATATGGAATCATGATAAACCTCACCATTTTTCTGCTGAGAGTTTAAATAAACTGATTGATGAGCATGATTTAGTTGACGTGTGGAGGGAGGCCTTCCCTGGGGTCAGACAGTACACATGGTTAAAAGCCAAATCCAATGGTATGTCGGGTGCAAGGCTAGACCGTTTTTATGTTGAAAAGGACAATACGGGTAGGTGTTTTAGATGTTCAATTTCTCTGTCTTTTCTGTCAGACCATCACTATGTGTCTATGGTAGTTTCTGTTTCTCTTTGTAAATCCTATAAATCACATTGGTGCTTTAATAATAGATTATTGCAGGACTGCACTTTTATTCTCTCCTTTAATCTTTTCTGGAAAGCTTGGAGAGAGGAGAGGGGTAATTTTCAGTCACAGAGTCAATGGTGGGATGTTGGTAAAACACAAATCAAAACTTTTTGCCAACAGTACACTGCACATAGTGCTGGAATACTAAAAGCAAGAATGAAGTCCCTTGAACAAACTATCTTTGGGCAAAGCAGTGACTGTACCCACAATAACTCAACTATTGTTGACTCTGTTGCAAATGATAAACTTCTTTTAAAGAATTTATTGGAGGAACGAAGAAAAACAGCCCTTCTAAGGACCAGATTTGCACAGCTGAATGACATGGATGCTCCTACGTCATTCTTTTTTTAGAAGAGTTTTCATCAGTTGAAAATACCCGGTGGCAGTGTGATAACAGATCAATGGGAAATTCAGTCTCATGCTCTTTCCTTTTGTGAGGATCTATATTGTTCGGAATTATGTGATGATACAGCATCTGATGAACTTTTATGTAACTTATCGAAATGAACAGAAGAGGAACGCAATGAGTTGGACAGGCCATTGACCTTTGCAGAGATTTCACAAACTGTTCAAGAAATGTGTTCTGGGAAGTCACCTGGACTGGACGGGCTTACTGCAGAATTTTTCAAATCTTTTTGGAATCTACTAGGTCAGGACATGCATGAAGTTTTTCTTGAATGCATCAATCAATGGACTCTTCCTTTGAGTTGTCGAAGGGCAATTCTAACATTAATTCCAAAAAAGGGGGATCTTGGATGCTTAAAGAATTGGCGCCCAGTATCGCTGATATGTGTTAACTTCAAGATTTTATCGAAATCTCTGACTAATAGACTCAAGAAATATATGGCAGCAGTCATTCATATGGTCCAAACGTATTGTGTTCCCAAAATGACAATATTTGACAATCTGTTCCTGATGAGGGATATGATTACAGTGGCAAAAATGCATAATTTGGACATCAGGTTTTTTTCATTGGATCAAGAAAAAGCGTTTGACAGAGTGGATCATCAGTATTTATTTAAAACTCTGGAAGCTTTTGGTTTTGGTTCTTATTTTGTATCCCTTATTAAAATGTTATATAATGAAATGTATAGTATGTTGAAAATTAATGGTTCCTTAACTAGGCCCTTCTCTGTAAGTAGGGGAATAAAGCAGGGGTGTCCTCTGTCTGGTCTTTTGTATGCAATTTCCATTGGGCCTTTATTGGTCTCACTCAGGGGGCAGTTAAGTGGGTTTAATATTCCTTGTGACCCCAGTGTAGATTCAGTCAAACTCACAGCTTATGCTGATGATGTAACAGTAGTAATAAAAGACTCAGAAGATGTTACAAGATTGATTTCAGCTTTGAACAAATATCAACGAGCTTCTTCTGCACGTATTAATTGGAAGAAATGTGCATCCTTGATTTTGGGTGACTGGCAGGGTGCAGGACCTCCTAGACTGCCACAGCAATGTAGATGGGCCAGGGATGGATTTAGAATTCTTGGTTTACATTTTGGGACTAAAAGCTATACAGAAAAGAACTGGGAATGGCTAGCTGACAAAGTAATTCTTAGAATTCAGAAGTGGCGATGGATTCTGCCACATCTCTCTTTTAGGGGGAGATGTTTGGTCATTAATAATCTAGCAGCTTCAATGTTATGGCATAAATTTACTGTTTTAGATCCTCCTAAAGAATTACTTTTAGGAGTTCAAAAAGCATTTGTCAACTTTTTTTGGGATGGCTACCATTGGTTACCTCCAGGTGTCCTTTATCTTCCTGTGGCAGAGGGAGGTCAAGGATTAATACATTTAGAATCTAAAATCTTGGCAATGTCATTACAAAAACTTCTGTACAGTTCGGATCTCGTGCCTTGGGTTGTCTTTGGTTTATACATAATCAATAGTTTTGGAGGGCTTGGACTCGATAAACAGTTGTTCCTAATGGAAAAGACCATGGTGGAGAAAGTGCATTCTTTACCTTTTGGTTTTTATTTAGGAGTGATTAAATCTTGGAACTGTTTTAAAATATTGAGAAATGAAGAGGAACATTATGGTGTCTCAGAACCTCTTTTTTAATCCCCTTTTTCAGTTACCAATGTGTCATCATGTTTAATCACTAAATTTTTGAATGCTGGGTTAACAAAAGTTATAGACTTGATTGATTTAAAGAATGGCCAATGGAGAATGGTACATGCAATTGCCAATCAAGTTGGCATAAATTCAATAAGAATTGTGGAGGGATTAGTTGGGAATCTTAAGAGATCTTTTCCTCAGACTTTCATTGCCTTTATTAATAATGTTATTCGACATGGTTTTATTTCACAGATTTTTCCTGAGTTTAAGGTAGTTCCTAAAGATTGGGAATCTGATGATTACAGACAGATAAAATTGTTGAAAGGTTACGGTGCTTTGGTGTTTCATTGTATTGGGAAAAAAATGTTATATCATATTTGTGTCAAATCTGTACATTTGGGACAATTGAAGCAAAGACCAGATACCAAATGGAGGTCTTGGCTTTCTATATCAGATGATATTCTTCCATCATGGAGGTTACTGTACAAGCCTCCTATTTCTAAGAGATGTGGGGATATTCAGTGGAGGATATTACATTGTATTATAGCCTCAAACTCTTTTGTGTCAAAGATAAGTGAGACTGTTTTACCAGTATGTCCTTTTTGTAATGCTCTTGACAATGTTTTTCATATGTTTTGTGAGTGTTTTAGAATTAACTCATTATTTAAATTGTTGGAGAAGATTATTGTAAGATTGGGTTTTACATTTACCAATAGTCTTTTTATTCTGGGTTGCAGATATAAAAGGTCTTGGCAGCAACAGTGCACACTTGCCGATTTTTAATAGGACAAGCTAAACTTGTAATTTTGAAGTCTCATCAGTGTAAAAAATTCTGGTGAAAATGTGAATATTGTAACTCTGTTTAAGTCTTTAGTGGAGTCAAGAGTAGTGATTGAATATACTTATTATCAACATACTAATAATGTTCTTTATTTTGAATGGAAATGGGGTGTTGCAGGGGCTTTGGTGACTGTGTGTGATTCAGGGAATTTGGTTTTTAATTGGTAATGTTTAGAAATCTTTTATAATTTGTTTAGTTTTGTTTTTAAGTTCATAATGTTTATATAATTAAAGTGATTTCAAAAGTCTCTCTCTCTCTCTCATAGCAGATCTATATAGGTGGAGCTGGGGAAGGTGAAAGGTGTCAGAGGAACCAATGCAACATGAACCAATCAGCTAATTAATTAGTTGAATTAGTTAAAAAATAACGTGATTAAAATATGTTAACATAGTTAACGCGCTGGCCTGCCTCCAGATCTGTACGTCATCTTATATTCCATATATAATTGACTGTTGACAAATATGATGTAGGGCAACAACTTCACAAGTGCATTCATGCCCTAAAATTCAAGATATTGGTATAAAAAATGTCCCTGTATGTATTTTGATTATAAATATCACACGATATCACACTCAGCTCAATCTTAAATGTGATTTTATACAACAGTAAATAAGAAGTTGACATTGTGTTGTATTTTAAACACAACATTAAGTGTTTTTGCTTAATTTTGCAGAGAACATATTACCTTTGTGTAAACCAGCTTAATTCAAAAGCCCATTCATATAAAGAGAATGAATCTGTCGTTTTAACGAAATCGAATGCATGACTCAAGACATTTACTGTCACCTGCTGGCAGATTTAGTTTTTTTTTATTTAGAGTATTATTTCATAAAAAAAAAAAAAAAAAAAAAAACAAACAAAAAAAAACATAAATGGATAGTTCACCCAAAACAATTAAATTCTGACATTGTTTACATTATTTCTTGTCATTTCAAACCTTTCTTTTGTGGAACATAAGACTGTTGGTAAGCTGTTTTAGTTACCAATGACATTCATTGTATGAGCAAAAATACTGAGATTTCTTAAATTATCTTCTTTTATGTTTCATAGTTTATGTTGCAGCCTAAATGCAAGTAATACATGTTTTGCTGAATCAAATAAAATATTTATTTCTAAAGCTACTATTTGCAATGTCTACTTGCTACTTTCTAATTTAACACAATAATCGCTTTAAATAATGTTTTGTGGGTATTTTCACAGCCAAATTTTTTAGATTAATTTTAATTAATTAATTTTTTGTAATTAATTAATAATAAAAGTTTATTTGTGTGTTCTCAGATTAGCAATGAAACACTGCACTTCACTGCAAAGCTTCGAAACTCCATGTATACTTGCTTCACAGACATGAAAAAATATATCTATAGAGATTGAAATGTCTACTTTTAAATGAACCAATCCAAATACAAAAACAAATATTCTCAAATTATGTGATCTGTATGAAACATGCACACAGGTGCATCCACTACTGCGGAGATGATGAGTCAGTGTTGCCGACTTCATCTCTTATGCCGAAAACAAACAAAGCAATAGTGTCACAGCTCTGTCTGTCATTGGTTTCACCCATTGTCTCCCCTGCCATTCTGTTGTCATTTGGTTTAGCCCTCGTCACCGTCATCTGTTACACCTGTCCTTGTAATTATTAGTCATCTGTGTCACCTGTGTTTGATAATTAGTTTGCCGTTATAAGTCTGTCTTTGAGTTTAGTCTTTTGTCGGTCTTTAACGTTGAATGTCGTGTGTAAGTGTTCCTGCCTGATCCTGCCTGTTCCTGCATTGTTCTTCTTGAAGTATTATATAAAATATATTGTTAATTGTTAATCTTGTCTTTCGTCTCGTCTCGTCCTGCACACACCCCTGACAGAAAGACCGACCCAAAACAGTTCACGGCGTCTTCCCCTGCGTTTATTTTCCGTTTTTTTGTATCAGTGTTTAGTTTATTTTTTATTTTTTCCCCCCATCATGGATGATCCCGCCGTCCTCATCCTCCTCCTGAAGCAGGGGAACCGCTCTCTCGAGGACCACACCAGAGACTTCATATTTCCTCGCCCCGTTGACGCACTACCCGGACAGTTGCCTATGCACGTTCTTCTGCGTCGGACTCAATGATACCATCAAGAGGCAGCTGTCCGGGGAGGGTCCTCGAGAGAGCCTCGCCGGATACATCGAGTGGGTGCTGGCGTCCAGTGGATCTCCCTGGACTGTCGGCTTCGTCGAGGAGGACGTCAGCCCCACTCACGACCCAGAACCCAGCCAAACATCACCCCGACATGCGGAGTTACAGCCCGAGCCCACCGCAGATGGAGTGCCAGAGCCGAGAGTGACAGAGCCTGACCCATCTGACCAGGTGCGAGAGCCGGCATCAACATCCGTGACGGTGGATTGTCACGTGGAGCGAGAGAGGGCGATAGAGAGCCCTGCCCACTGCACCACCGCTGAGGGTGAGCTGGGATCTAATTCTGGGGATTTAATAGACTTCTTCTCGGATCTTGCCCAAGATAACTCATGTGACTTAATAGACTTTTTCTCTGAGCCACTGACCTGCATAGACTTCCCTCCCACCCGCCCTCGTCTGTCTGAATCTGTCTGGTCCCCGCTGGTTCCGCCCAGCCGTCCTGAGTCCCCGCTGGTTCCGCCCAGCTGCCCAAAGTCTCCCAGGTCAGCAGTCAGTCCCCCAGCTCACCCTCAGCCCACCACCTGTGCAGTGGGCTCGCCGCGGGACTGCCAGCTTCCATCGGCGTCTCGGCTGGAGGATCCCTCAGCTCCGCCTCCAGCCTCCGAGTCCAGGACTCCGCCTCGGCCCTTCGACCCCGCGGTTCCACCACGGCTCTCGACGCCCTCCTCTTCACCGTCGCCCGTCGATCCACCAGCTCCACCGGGCTCCATCGTCTTTCCGGCTCCGCCCTGGTCAGTCGTCACCCCATCGGCTCCTCAGGACTCTGCTCCTCCGGCTGTGCCTCGTCGCGCCGTCCCACCGGCTCCTTGGGACTCCTCCTTCCTGCGGGCACAGCCTCCATCCTCTGTCGCTCCGGCTCCGCCGCGGATCTCCGGGACTCCGCCTCCGCCTCGGGCGCCAGAGCCTGTTCCACCTTGGCCCTCCGGATCCTCGGTGTCACCCCGGATCATCGGCTCTCCGTCTTCGCCTCGGGCTCCTTCTCCATCTGCTCCGCCTCTGTCGGTCGGCCCCATGGAGTCGGCACGCCTTCGTCCACCATGGTTCCTCCCTCCGTCGGCTCCACAGTGGGCCGTCATCATGGCTGTGGTCTGGGTCTGTTCCTCCTGCTTCAGGTCCCTCCTGTTTCCTCCCTGGCTCCTCCCACCTTCGTCGCCCCCCTGGACTCTGTTGACTTTGTTTGTTGTCCCCCTCCTGGGGTGCCGTCCTCCGCCCAAGCCTCCTCCCTCATGGACTCTGTTTTTCCGCCCCTCTCGTTTTTTCCACGGCGCGAGGACGCGCCTTTCCGGAGGGGGGCGTAATGTCACAGCTCTGTCTGTCATTGGTTTCACCCATTGTCTCCCCCTGCCATTCTGTTGTCATTTGGTTTAGCCCTCGTCACCGTCATCTGTTACACCTGTCCTTGTAATTATTAGTCATCTGTGTCACCTGTGTTTGATAATTAGTTTGCCTTTATAAGTCTGTCTTTGAGTTTAGTCTTTTGTCGGTCTTTAACGTTGAATGTCGTGTGTAAGTGTTCCTGCCTGATCCTGCCTGTTCCTGCATTGTTCTTCTTGAAGTATTATATAAAATATATTGTTAATTGTTAATCTTGTCTTTCGTCTCGTCTCGTCCTGCACACACCCCTGACAAATAGTTTATCGATAAATTATTAAAACGTTAATGCAGTGTCCTTGCTGTTTTTCCCTGACACATTCATCATTATTATATCTGTCGGTGCACTGTGGCAAATTTTTGTGCGCTTGAGCTCCTATTAGGCTATGTAGGCAATTAAAGGCTCATTATTATGATTTATATGGTGTAATAATAAATGTGCGACTATAGTCGACTTATGCTTAAAATTAACGGCTACTAGTCAAGGACAGCCCTAATATTTATATATAATCTAAATTATATACAGGTATAAATGTAAACATAAACTTTTATTTTGGATGCGATTAATCACGCTTAATCGTTTGACAGCCCTAGTTGTAAGTAGTGTTAATGCATTGATGTGATGGTTATGTTAGCATTGCTAACGACTATTGATGACTATAACACACATTTGCTTTGGTGTTATGAGTGGTTGCTGGAGTGTTTTGCTGAAAAACAAAAAACAAAAGACACAATCACTGAATTTGTAATGGTTTTACTGGTTATAATCAAATAACATTTATTTCTAAAGCTACTATTTGCAATGTCTATTTGTTACTTTCTCATTTAACACAATAATAGCTTTAAATAATCTTTTGTGGGTATTTTTACAGCCAAATTTAGTGTGTGATAAATTAGATTAATTAATCAAAACATCATGTAATTAATTAGATTTAACATTTTATTAGACTGACAGCCCTGATATATACACTACCAGTCAAAAGTTTGGACACATGACTTAAAAAAATACTATATATTTTTTACTATATTTTTTATTTATTTGATTTTCAAATACAAATTGTGCCAGGGAATGAATCTCAGTTTGTTTTTAAGAAAAATTGAAGTAAAAAAAAAAAAATGTTTTTATTAAAAACAAACTGAGAATCATTCCTTGGCACAATTTGTATTTAAAAAACAAATCAAATCAAATTAAATTAAAAATTAAATAAAAATATATTGTATTGTTTTTTAAAATAATTTATATTTGACTAAAAATACAAAAAAGTAAAGTGTGTCCAAACTTTTGACTGGTAGTGTATATATAATATTTATATTTATATATAGTTATATACAAGTACAATATAAATACGATTTGTAATGGTTTTACTAGTTATAATAGAACTTGAATTGGTTTTAATGGAAACTGTAATGGATCCTTTGGGTCTCGACTGGTAATTGGTCTCCTTCTATTGGTGGCTTGTTAAAAACACTAAATCCTAATGGAATATATCCTAAAACTCACTACAGAAAAAACATTTTTTGATGGTTTTAATGGTTCAAAGTTGGCAGTTTGTAATGGTATTTGTAGTGGAAGCCATTAGAATTTCTCTAATGCTTTCTATAGTTTTTTTTTTCAACAGGGTTGTGTAGGGTATTTCTAAAGGTTGCTAGTGCATACGTGATCTTTGCATCACGTATGCCTGTTGCGCAAATGCTGTAGTATGAGTTACATATGTCAGATTAGGGTTTGTCCGAATAATAATTATATAGTAATAGTGACTTTGCAACACATTACACTTGTTATCATCATTATCTATATGCTCACAGATCAGTAAATCATATATAAGCTTTATGCATACCATAAATGCATACATGTATGTAAAGCATTGGAACAATAACTTCTGTGATAGTGTTCAAAGCATCACAAACCTCATTTCTATCTAGTCTTGTGGTTATGATGACAATGAGCATTTTTGTTGTACTTAGCAGTGCTCACAAATGCTTGTCGTGTGAATTGTTACATAAATGTTTTGTAGGTGTGTGTGTGTGTGTGTGTGTCTGCTTTTGTCCTGAACTCTTAAACTACCACAGGACTATCTGCTATGCAAACAAACAGCAGTTGCACGGGACACAGCAATGCAGGCGCGCTCTGATTGGATAACAACTTACATAATCAGGCTGCCACGGCGACGGCCCTGAGGAGGGAGGGGGAGGGTCCGGCAGCACATGCACATACACATACACATACACATACACATACACATACACTAACCCATTTGCATGCACGTAGGCATGTTTGCTCTCCAAAAATCCGGTAAGTCAAGAATTTTTGCAGACTGGTCAAACTGCTCTCAGGCGAGTTGTAATCACGTACAGCATGTAAATGTTGCGCATATTACTTTTCTATTAGATCCAGTAATTTTTATGTGACACTAATAATGCAGTTAAAAGCATTCTTTTTGTTTGTAATGATGGCTAATCTGTCATCAAACATTCAGAAGACAACATATATTGAAGGTTTCAATATAATCAGGGCCCTCTGGATGTCACATCCAGAATGCATCACTATAATGACACATCTCACACTAATTACTCACACTCTCAGACTGTCACATGCTAAGTGAGGGTTTGCTGCAAAAAAAAAAAAAAAAAAAGTGAAATGATCTTAATTACATCTCAATATCTCGAATTATGTCTTCTCTGGAGAGAACTGTTCTCAGATTTGTCAAGATACAAGTCATATCTGAATATGAACTCTTATCATATTTTAAGTGACAAAAATAGACTGAGAATTTGTCCTTAATGTATTTTGAGATTAGACAGAGCAATAAAACTTTCTACTGGCTGTGAGTCAAGTGCAGTGTTAAAGCCTGAAAGCATTGATGTAACTCAAGCTTGTCTTTGTCCTTCATTATAATCCATGGCCTCTGTCCCTCTTTACCCCCACCGACTCTTCTCCATTCCTTGTTCATTGTGTCTTAAAGCAGTCTGTGGATGAGTCTTGTTTCCTGTTTGATGAGGGAGGAGTTGAACTCGACAGCAGTGGCAGGTGGCTTCATGCTGCTTTTGTGTTTGTGAGTTCTCTTCACAGAATAAGTCTATCAGTTAGTAAGAGTGTGAAGTTATTCGCACATAACATCCAGAAACAATCCTCAAGAAGCTAGTGACAAAAATAAAGTTTTAGCAGTATGAGCAATGTTCTCTTTCTCACAAGTAAACTAATATAATCCCCACTTAACCTCCAGCACAACTGATCTCAGAACTGTTAAACCAGAGGTTCTTAACCTTATAGTTGCAGCTGTATCATTTATGGTTAGATATGTAGCTCTTATGATTAAAATAGTATGTGAAATGTACAACACTGATCTATAACCAGCTCTATATGCATGTATTTTCTGATGTAGTAAACTTGCTCAGTACCCCACCCGGTACAGCACTTAATGTGTAGTACTTGGGCATGGCCAAATCCTTTTACCTAATGGAAAAACTCAAATACATGTAGAAGCAAGTTAAAATGACATGGTTGCTTTAGCAAATGCGTTTTTATCTTACATTTGCTTTTGTTAACATTATCTGTTAGCTTTAGTGTAGGTAGTGTATTATTTTCAACGCACTAAAGTCAACAGAGCATTAACCTTTTAGCCCCAACAGCAGGGGCACTTTTTTACCCTAAATACCATATTTTTACATAGTCTTGCATCATTTAAAACTGTTGCTTTAATTATCTTATGTAGCTCTTATGGTTAAAATAGTATGTGAAATGTACAACACTGACTCATAACCAGCTCTATATGCATGGATTTTCTGATGTAAACTTGCTCAGTACCCCACCCGGTACAGCACTTAATGTGGAGTACTTGGGAATGAATCCTTAAAAAAACAAGTCCTTTCACCTGATGAAAAAACTGAAATACATGTAGAAGCAAGTTAAAATTACATGGTTGCTTTAGCAAATGCGTTTTTATCTTACATTTGCTTTTGTTAACACTATCTGTTAACTTTAGTGTAGGTAGTGCATTATTTTTAACGCACTAGAGTCAACAGAGCATTAATCTTTTAGTGCCACTGACATTTCATTTCCAGTGTAATAACACGTTTCCACATTCAGATGAATTTGTTTTTGATAAAACATAACATACTTTTAGCGCCACTCACTGGACATTTCAGTTCGGAAATGTCTCACATATTTTATTTATTAATCTTATAAATGTATGAGGTAAAAGACTGACCAGCATGGGGTAAAAGGCACACAGTATTAATACAAATACTTTAGCTAAAATAATGTTTTTTTTTAACGTCTAGGTCAGGGATCCTCAAATCTTACCCTGGAGGTCCAATGCGCTGCAGAGTTTAGCTCTACCCCTAATCAAACACACCTGAGAATGCTAATCAAGGTCTTCAGGATCATTAGAGAATCACAGGTAGGTGAGTTTGATCAGGGTTGGAGCTAAACTCTGCAGTGCATTGGACCTCCAGGGTAAGATTTGAGGAACCCTGGTCTAGGTAAATACTTGTTAAAAAAAAATCACTTTAGCAAAGTTTGTACTATTTTCTGCTTATTTCGATAATTGAGAGAAATCATTTTTGTTCAATAAATATACTGTCATTAAATATGTTAATATATTTTAAAATGCCAAAACCATTTTAAAAATGTAAAGGAGATCCCATAATAATTATGAATTATTGCGCCTTTTAGCCCTATCAGCAGGGGCACTTTTTACCCCAAATACCATATTTTCACATAGTCTTACGTTATTTAAAAACTGTTGCTTTATCTTATGTAGCTCTTATGATTAAAATAGTATGTGAAATGTACAACACTGACTCATAACCAGCTTTATATGCATGGATTTTCTGATGTAGTAAACTTGCTCAGTACGCCACCCGGTACAGCACTTAATGTGGAGTACTTGGGTATGAATCCTTTGAAAAACAAGTCTTTCACCTGATAAAAAGAATCAAGTACACATAGAAAGGAGTTAAAATGGCATGGTTGCTTTAGGAAATTCGTTTCTATCTTACATTTGCTTTTGTTAACATTATCTGTTAGCTTTAGTGTAGGTAGTGTATTATTTTCAACGCACTGGAGTCAACAGAGCATTAGCCTTTTAGTGCCACTGACATTTCATTTCCAGTGTAATAACACATTTCCACATTCAGATGAATCTGTTTTTGATAAAACTTAACACAATTTTAGCGCCACTCACTGGGCATTTAAATTCGGAAGTGTCACACATATTTTGTTTATTAATCTTAGAAATGTACGGGGTAAAAGGCACACAGTGTTGATACAAATACTTTAGCTAAAATAATGTTTTTTTATAACATCTAAGTAAATACTTAAAAAATCACTAGCAAAGTTTGTACTATTTTCTGCTTATTTTGATACATAAGAGGAATAATTTTTGTTCAGTAAATATACTGTCATTAAATATGTTAATATATTTTAAAATACCGAAACCATTTTAAAGGGTTAAAGGAGATCCCATAATAATGATTAATTATTGTGCCTTTTATCCCCAACAGCAGGGGCACTTTTTACCCCAAATACCATATTTTCACATAGTCTTGCATTATTTAAAAATGGTTGCTTTAATTATCTCATGTAGCTCTTATGATTAAAATAATATGTGAAATGTACAACACTGACTCATAACCAGCTTTATATGCATGGATTTTCGGATGTAGTAAACTTGCTCAGTACGTCACCCGGTACAGCACTTAATGTGGAGTACTTGGGTATGAAACCTTTAAAAAACGTCTTTCACCTGATAAACTCAAATACATGTAGAAGCAAGTTAAAATTACATGGTTGCTTTAGCAAATGCATTTTTATCTTACATTTGCGTTTGTTAACACTATCTGTTAGCTTTAGTGTAGGTAGTACATTATTTTTAACGCACTAGGGTCAACAGAGCATTAGCCTTTTAGTGCCACTGACATTTCATTTCCAGTGTAATAACACGTTTCCACATTCAGATTAATCACTTTTAGTGCCACTCACTAGACATTTAAATTTGGAAGTGTCTCACATAGAATAGAATAGCAGAACAGTTGTGACATGTACATGTCTTAATGAGCCTTTGTTGGATATACTGGCAACCACCTTCATATCCTAAGGTGAATATGCACTGAAAATATGCTGAAATTGCTGAGTATTTCTCATTATTATTTTTGTCTGTGCAAACACAGACACTTCAATCCAATCTCATGACAAAACATAACTGTTTCGTGTTTAGTAGGGTGTGAGCACACTGTACAAAAACATAAGAATGAGATTAAATAAATTCATATGAATTGGCCACTAATTCACCAGTAATAATTGTTACAAATTATGATGAGAGGGTGTTGGCTCCTTTTCTATCTAAATAAATAATACATGTAAGAATATCCATCTAATATATCAGCATATCCATGTAATAAACAATATATGGTATACAACGGGGCTAAAGGCACACCTTAAGAAAAAATGCTTTTCACTGCACCCAAAACGTATGATTACAAAAAAACAAAAATAAATATAAATAAATAAATAAATAAAAATAATGTTTGTCTTGAACATTTAAGTAGCAACAGGTTTTGTGTGGGAATAAATACAAGAGGTTTATTTTGTTTGTTAATATAATTATTAATATATTAATTATAAATGTATGCGGTGGCATCACTTTAGCAAAGTTTGTATTATTTTCTGCTTATTTTGATAAATTTTTGTTCAATAAATATACTTTCATTAAATATGTTAATATAAAAATATATTTTAAAATACAGAAACAAAATCATTTAAAAAAGTAAAGGCTCTGAGAGTATTGAAGGAGATCCCATAATAATTGAATATAGACACACAACATAATATATGATATTTAGCATCTGAATCTAACCATATCATATCAACAAATGGAAAAGTCAGCCATCTATTAATTATCATGTTAATTATTGTGCCTTTTAGCCCCAACAGCAGGGGCGCTTTTTACTCCAAATACCATATTTTCACAAAGTCTTGCGTAATTTAAAAAATGTTGCTTTAATTATCTTAAACAAAACTGAATATCATTAGGAAGACCTTTGTCTCAAAATATATTCAATAATTTTAGCGATTTTATTTTAATTCTGCTACTTATACCTTATACCTACAACGTTTTAAAAAAATATCAAATATTAGCACAGAATCAATTTTGCGCTGCTGCCAGCGATGGCGTCATGGATCAGCTAAATTTGCACGTGTATCTTGAAAAGCGTATGTTTCGGAAAGTGCTACGCTAAGTGTTTCTGCTATCTAGTGGTTTAGAGGAAAATAATATCAAAGGTGCCTTTTACCCTGGGATGCCTTTAGCCCCGTTGTAGCCTAATCAATTTTCCCAAACATTTTATGTGTGCTTATTTGAATTTTAGGACTTCTGAATCATTAGCTTTATTAGCAAAATGCTAACATCACATTCTACTAAAATCAGTGTGAGTTGAGCCTCTTGCCACTCTCAAAAAGAAAGGTACAAAAGTGGTCACTGTGTGCCTATAAGTACCTTAAAAGTACAAATTAGTAACTAAAACGTACATATTAGGACCTAAACTGTACACTGTAAACTGACAGCTTTTGTACCTTTTTTTGAGAATATAGCCGTTATGTCAGGACTGAGGATTTGTGTGGCCTTAAAGCATAGCTAATCAGTCATTTAAGAGTTACCATGTCAGGATGTTGTATTAAAAAGCAGCTGCCAAAGTAGAGAGTCACAAGGCAGCGCACTAGGTTTCGAAACAAAGCTTTAGTGTCCTCTCCTCTTCTTTCGTCTCTCAAACAGCGTTTCATCCTCTCTCCACTCTATTCACTATGGCTATTTGCCATCTATTACTCTCACACTCTCATGATATGAGCAGCACATCACTGTGACTCGTTCTTATTAGACTTTGGACATGCCAGAGCTGATATTCATGGGAAAGCCAGTTGTCAGCCACCCACACAAAGTCAGCTTTTCATAGGAGACACAAACTAATCTAAGATCGGAGGAGGATGATTGCTGCTTTTCTTACACTGAAATCAAAGGAATAGTTAATTGAAATTAACATTGTTTTTGTGATGCAAGCCTGTGCAAAACACTATTATGTTTCAACAGCCTATGCAAACTCAAAATACAGTGAGGGTAAAAATTATTTGATCCCATGTTGGTTTTGTACGTTTGCCCATTGGTAGGTTTATTTGAACAGTGAGTGACAAAAAAATCCAGAAAAACGCATTTTAATGAGTGAAATAAGTATTTGACCCCTTCGCAAAACACGACTTAGCACTTGGTGGCAAAAGCCTTGTTGGCAATCACAGAGGTCAGACGTTTCTTGTAGTTGGCCACCAGGATCTCAGGAGGGATTTTGTCCCACTCCTCTTTGCAGATCTTCTCCAAGTCATTAAGGTTTCGAGGCTGCCGTTTGGCAACTAAAACCTAGAGATTTTCTGTGGGATTAAGGTCTGGAGACTGGCTAGGCCACTCCAGGACCTTAATGTGCTTCTTCTTGAGCCACTCCTTTGTTACCTTGGCTGTTTGTTTTTGATCATTGTCATGCTGGAATACCCATCCACTACTTATTTTTAATGCCCTGGTTGAGGAAAGGAGGTTCTTGCCCAATATTTGACGGTACATGGCCCCGTCCTTCGCCCCTTTGATGCTGTGCATTTGTCCTGTCCCCTTAGCAGAAAAACACCCCCAAAGCATAATGTTTCCACCTCCATGTTTTACAGTGGGGATGGTGTTCTTGGGGTCATAGGTAGCATTCCTCCTCCTCCAAACACGGTGAGATGAGTTGATGCCAAAGAGCTTGATTTTGGTCTCATCTGACCACAACACTTTCACCCAGTTCTCCTCTGAATCATTCAGATGTTAATTGGCAAACTTCATTTGGGCCTGTACATGTGCTTTCTTGAGCAGGGGGACCTTGCGGCGCTGCAGGATTTCAGTCCTTCACGTCGTAGTGTGTTACCAATTGTTTTCTTGGTGACTATCTTCCCAGCTGCCTTGAGATCATTGACAAGATCCTTCTATGTGGTTCTGGGCTGATTCCTCACTGTTCTCACAATCATTGAAACTCCACGAGGTGAGATCTTGCATGGAGCCCCAAACCGAGGGACATTGACAGATATTTTGTATTTCTTACATTTGCGAGTAATTGCACCAACTGTTGTCAACTTCTCACCAAGCTGCTTGGCGATGGTCTTGTAGCCGATTCCAGCCTTGTGTAGGTCTACAATCTTGTCCCTGACATCCTTGGACAGCTCTTTAGTCTTTGCCATGATGGAGAGTTTGGAATCTGATTGATTGATTGCTTCTGTGGACGGGTGTCTATTATACAGGTAACAAACTGAGATTAGGAGCACTCCCTTTAAGAGCTTGTTTCCTTTATAAAAGACACCTGGGAGCCAGAAATCTTGCTGATCGATGCAAATGCAAATCATATAAATTGAAATGCGTATTTCTGGATTTTTTTTGTTGTTGTTATTTTGTCTTTCACTGTTAAAAAAACGACCATTAAAATTATAGACCGATGATTTCTTTGTCAATGGGCAAACGTACCCAATCGGCAGGGGATCTTTTTTTTTTTTTTTTCCTCAATGTATTCTAAACTGGGTTTTATGGCAGAAAGAATGTCATAGGTTTGGAAAGATGTGGATGCAAATAAATGAAAACAGAATTTCAGGGTGGACTGTTACTAAAAAAAAAAACACACAAACAAAAAAACAACAACAGTGTGCTTTCATTCCACTGGGATCATCACAAGTCTTATCTTCGCCTTATTTAGATAATATGGTATTGTCATTCTAATTGCCCTTAATATTCTCATTTCCAATCATATTCTTATGTCAACAAAGCCAGAAATATATACAAAAGAAAACAATGGACTGAAAGTGAAAGGCCCTTCCCTGAGGCTTCTAGTACAAATGTGATTCTACTTGTTATTTGCAGTACAGTTGTAATGATTCACCACGGGAGAGGCACAACAGTGAAATTCACCATCCCTTAATTAGCAGTAATTATTCTGAGCTTCTTGAGGCTGAGAATAGCGAAGCCCAGCCAAGCAGCGTGGCTTGGGCAGGTCAGCGTGGCATATGTCACCGGGCGGCTCCCATCTGAGGTGGAGCTTTTGTCATGAATGATTAAAGCTGCGGGGGCTACTAGTTAGCCATGACCATTTAGTTTTTACAGATGACTTGACTGTGACTTTCCTATGAGTGAATTTTTCTTAAAGCAAATTTCTGGGTTAAATGTAAGTTTAACCCAGATACAAAACAGGCCAGAAACATGCTACAAACTAGGACAGAAACTACTATGGACAAGCACACAAACCAATGCTACATTGGGCAGTGCATTGTAAACATGCAGTCCTGGTAGTTGTAAGCCTGCTGTGGCTCAGTAAGAGGGCGGCGATTGAGCTATTTAGAAGACGATATAATTATTTAGGCAGATAATTATAAACATGTTGACAGTTTAACTAGCTCAGCAAGATTCTGGCAGTTGTTGAACTGAAAGAGAAAACTGACCAGAAGAAGACTAATGCAGAAACACTGGGAATGTGGCCTGACGCATGAAAATCAAGCTTGCAGAGTTAGAGGAACTAGAGAATATTTCGGACCTTATGCACTTATTCAACCATATAGTGGTTATTCCATTTCATGTGCATTTGTTTTAATGTGTGTGGTTATTTATAGCATGTCACAGATGCTGTCAATTGAGCTTAACCTGAAATATTCTTTTAAGAGCAGATTAATCCTCTGAGTTAATTATTAAAGTAGATTTGCATTTTTTAAAAGAAATCAAACGAGATACTGGGTCTCATATCGTCTGGATTATTTCGCATTTGTACGTGCATGAGACGTTCTCTTGAAAAATTCTGCCTAATTCATAATATAGGTGCATGCACATGCTTTTTTTATCTTAACCTTGTTCTAATGTTAATGATTTTAAAGTGTTCTAAGAGAGCCATAGTGTGCCAGAATTTAGTCATTTGCATAAAACATGCCCTGACTCTTTCCATATAAGGGCTTTCACACAACCTTTCCTTATCACAGCTTGAGCTATAATGCAGCTTTTCTTATTTTTTTCATTGTATATGATGTTGTGTATTCATTGTGTATGAAATTTAGTCTAAGCATGGCTAAAAAGCCAATCAGAATGATTTTTGTGTATGTGTAGTTTCATCTGTTTGCAGACAGATGAAACCCATTTTCTTTGCAGTGTTGTAAAGGTAAGGAAAAGGGTCTGTGTGTACGTTTTATTCAATTGATTTTCAATTTGAAATGAAATAAGCAGAAATAAGAAAACTGCTCCTTTATTCGTTTTTTCATTTGTTCATATCTACATTGATATTATTTCTATTAAAAAAATATTTCTTTATAACATTTAAATAAAAAACGAAAGGTGGGGAGGTGGGCAATTAATTTAATCGGTGGATGGCCGAAGACCGTGAAACACTGACTTTTCAAGCCTAAGCGTTATTTTTTATCTAGCTGATATCAACATTTTACTTAAGCATCAAGGCTGTGCACACTTATAATAACTTAAATCCTGGCGAAATGAAACTTTCCTGTGGCTATGATATACAGTACAGTAAAAATTTAATTCTCCACTCTCGGTACCTTCAGTCGATTTGCATTACAGTATTTGCACTTACCATCGCTTGTCCAAAACTGAGCATAATGTGTAAAAGTAAAGTTATGATTTTATTATTTCTGCTTATTTCATTTCAAATTGAAAATCAAATAAGTACACGGACCGAAAACCTAATCACAATTATGTATGCAAATATATCTAAGAAGACTGATCAATCAGAACTGAGTATGCAAGGGTTAGCATGATAGCCTCACTGATGGTTCAATAACATTCAATAACATTTAATCTTAAAAGTCTGTTTACAAATGGAGATTAGATAGCACACAAGACTAAAAACAATCTGTACGTTGACAGGTTCAGGCTGAATTTATTGCAGTTTGATACCATAGGGAGTTTAGAGCAAAGCAAGCATGCAACACTGCTGCTCAAACACTGAAATACTGGAAAGATGTTGCAATATTTTGTTAGCATGAAAACTATTGGTTTATTTCATCCTGATGATGTTAATTGTGTAAGCGTGACATCTCAAAGATGGTTCATTGATTTGTGAAAGAATGGAAATGCACAGGGTTGAGTGTGTGCGTGTGTGTGTCTGTGTTTGTGTAAAGGTCAGCAGTCAGTGTTGTTCTCAAACTCCCTTTGAGCGTCGATCGCCCCTCCCCCACCAGCAGCGTCCAAACAAAAGAGAACAGAGAGAGAGAGAGAGAGAGTATGTGAGGTACGTGAGAGCCATTCAGAGAAAGTGTAAAACCTTTGAGAATTCATCTGAGGTCATGAAAACAATCAGAGAACACGCTATTTTTCCCTCTTATTAAAGAATCAATAAGGACAAATTCCTTTATATTAATTCAGTACGTTGTGATGCATTTTTACAGACCTTTCTTGGAGTGTAGCCATATTTGATTAGATTCAAGTTTCCCATCAAAGCCTCACAGATGCAGAGTCATTCACTAATGTGTGGTATAATTTTTAAGTCTGATGAAAATACAAACCCAATAGTTTACCTTAGATATAGTTAGTTATCTTTACTTAGTTGCTATACTTACTAGGCTTTATTAAGTTACAACTACATTCAAGGCAAGTAAAACAATTTACTTACTGCTTCGAGTAACACCTACTTAAACTATTCAAGTAGCCACAAAGAAACCAACAACATTAATAAAGCAATGAGAGGCAGCAGTGCACTAATATGTTGGTGATGTGCAAAATAACAACAGAAGAAGAAGAAAAGAAACGTTTTTGAGGTGGGGCAATTCTTAATAGATTTTTGCCGTTATCTTTCTTGCACTAGTTTCCCAAAGTCATCTTGAATGTACATTTAATACAACTGAAATATTTGAGAGAACATCACATAAGCTGACTTCATAAATTGGTTGATTTAAAAATAAATAAATTAAACATTAAACATTATAGTGATTAGTGTTCCCTTTGGTTGGGCACTTGGTACTTTGTTTATTTTGTTATAACTTTCTTTCTATTGATACAGAAATGCATCATGAAATATGAGCTATTTGATTTCAAGGAAAGAAAAATAATAAGTAGATTGCTTTTAGAAAGTGATCTGTCTTCTAATTAAATCATTAGATATATTTATAGATCTCATTATTTGTATTTTGCATGTTTACTAATGATCCATTATTGATTTAATGTTTTTTATAAACACCTTGAGAAACTTTTAATTGGGTTGATACAGTTTTTTAATATTTGCGATAATACGCCCAAGACAGTAAACAAAGCAATTGCATAATTTATTCATACCGCAATGCACTTTGGGAGTCAGTGAGCAGTTATACTAACTGCAAATTGTTATTACAAAACATTTGAAGTTAAATGAACTAAACTTTGTAATTAATATGACTAAACATTTTAACATCTTTTTTTTTCAGAAGTTCACATTACATACATTTTTTTAGGGCAACCAGTTTCCTCATGTTTTTTTAAGTAAATCCAACTTATCCAGGTTTAGAGTGTCCTATACCTGCACTGTAAAATCCAATAGTTTACCTTACTTAAATATAGTTAGTTATCTTTACTTAGCTGCTATGCTTACTAGGTTTTATTAAGTTACAGCTACTTTCAAGGCAAGTAAATCAATTTACTTAATGCTTTGAGTAACGCTTACTTAAAACATTCAAGTAGCCACAAAGGGACCCACAACATTTATAAACCAATGGGAGCCAGCAGTGCACTAATATGTTGCTAATGTGCAAAATAACAACAGAAGAAGAAGAAAATAAACGTTTTTGAGGTGGGGCAATTAATAGACTTATTACTCATTTCCATATCCACTTAAATCTATTTATATATACACTGTTAGATATTTTTTACTCTTTTATAGTTTCTTATAAACACCTTCAGAAGCTTTTAATTAGGTTGATATAGTCCTATAATATTTGCGGTAATATGCGAGTCACACACAGACTTTAACATTCAGCACGCAAATCACAACAATGCTAACAATTCAATTTCGTTTAGTTTTATTAAATGTAACAATAACTATTTTATTAGCTCTTTTTGATGTGCTACTACTGACACAAGACAGCAAATAAAATTGGCAAATAAAAACCACAACAGTAAAACAAAGCAATTGCATAATTTATTCATGCCGCAGTGCACTCTGGGAGTCAGTGAGTAGCAACACTAAGTCAGAACTCTTGTGTTAATCAACTATACTAACTAAACATTTGTCAGTACAACATACTATTCCTATTTCAGTTTACTTCATTTTTTTTTTTAATGCAGTTGGTTTTCTCACTTTTTCTAAGTAAAGTCAACTTATTACATTTTACAGTGTGTGGGAAACTACCTATAATGCCCTACCAGCTACATATCAATGTCCTGACAATCGCTTACATAAGTAGCAAGTTTAAAAAAGGCAAGAATCCCTCACATTTTATTAATACAATCTAAAATATGGCTTTATATATATATATATAAAATATAACAACACACAATTAAAAATATATACTAGTTAGTTATATTAGTTATGAAACATAAGCCAATTTAATTGTTTTTTGCAATTTATCATCCTTGCTTATATGACATCTATGCTATTTTCAGACAAAAATCACTCAATTATTACGCATATACATTTTAAAAATAGAACTAGAGAGGAAAACAAGAAAAAATTCATCTTCCAGGAATGTGGCCACATGTTGCAAGTGATTAAGCAGATATGAATCTCGTCATATGCATGTTAATTAAAATAAGAAAGTCTACTTGTTTACAATATCATCTCATGCACATACGCCGCCTTTTAAAAGAAAACCACAAAAGAGATTTCTTAAATATCTTGTTAAATGAGACTAAATGGACAGCAAATGAAAACTTCAGCTGAAGTAATATTTGCATGAGAAACAACATTGCAGATGATTATTGGATTTATTTTCAGAGAATATATATAAAATATGCATAGATGTGTGTGTGTGCCTATTTTGGTTGTTTCTGTTTTAATGGTTTTAATTAAAATTGAGTGATGTTTATGCTTAAAACAAGAAGCATACCTAATTCAAGATAAATTCTTCGAAAACAAGTCTAATTGTGTTATGCAGTTCATATATACTCCTAATTAAACAGTTCTTTAATGCTCACTCTTAAAGATGAATATTTAAAGAGTTACAATTGAAAATTATTAGGTAAAAAAAAAAAAATAGGCTATTCCCAAAAGCCCCTGCACTTGAATAATTTAATTATATATGTTTGGTCAAAACATAAGAACTTATTGGGCCAGTTAAAGAGCTCATATTAGGTATTGAGGCTTTAGCTATTTTCTGTTTTATTTATAGTGGTTTTGTGTGTAGTCATATTAGTGAACTCTTTTCTTTGGTAAACATCCGACTGTTTACATCTATTTAGATCATATAGTAGTGTATTTGTAGAGGGAATCCAGTTTATTCGTGGCTTCATTTGTTTTTATGTGATCCAATTAAAGTCACAACAATCACAAATCTGAGGTGAAACTTGGAACTAGTTAACCTGGTTGTCCACTTTAGATTGTGAACGTCATTTATGAGAGATGCAGTAAGTTAATTTGAAACAAGTTCCGTCAGATATTTGGAGTAAATTTAACTTTGCAAGGTTCACAGGGTTTGGTCTCTTCTTGCGCTGTAACCTACTTTTGGCAGCGAGTTCACATGATTTTGCAATTTCACGAGATGAGATTTTTTCACCTTTCTGACTAGGTCACAACCAAATCCGTAATTTCACAAATAGGATTGAGTAACACGCTCCTAAATTCAGGTTAATGGTGGGAAACAATGACTTTAAGGAGTATTTGTCTGAACAAACAGCCAATGAGTTAAAGAGCAGATTTAAAAAAAAAACACACAGAGAGTCCTAAAAACAAGCAGACAGGCCAAAGATCAGCCGCTTTCTGCTGGCGTGTGTTTCCAGCAGATCTTCAAACATTCCCAACCCGCAGACTGTGACCTTCCCCGCAGGGTCGCCATGGAGACACCGTTAAGAATCCACTCGTTCCTAAGCAGCAGTGGTCAGAGTGACTCAGCCAAAGACAGACAGAGAGAGAGGGAGAGAGAGAGAGAGAGAGGGAGAGAGAGAGGGGGAGGGTGTGGGAAGACAGGGAAAACCAAGCTTGCTCCAGCAGCTGCACATTGGACTTCAGCGTGACATGTTACATGGTACATGTTACATCACTCGTTTCCTCATTTAATGGTATACTAAGGTCTTATCCTCAGTTGTCACATTTTGATTTAACATTTTAAAAATAGTTAAACATTCAGTAAAAAAAAAAAAAAAAAAAAAAAAAACTTTAAAGGGGTCCTATTATGCTTTTTCACTGAATTTTAGTCAGTGTGTGGTGCGTATGTTTGGCCAAAAAAAAAAAAAAAACATCTACAAAGTTACAAATCTCAAAGTCCACTCCAAATGTAGATATTTAGTTTTGTTTGTATATCCCTTTTCAAGAACTACAACGAATAGTTCGTTTGGACTACACAGCATTGTTTTCTGGATGTTATAATGTCAAAAAAGCTCATTAGAATATCATTCAAATAAATCCCACAGGCGGAATTCGAATCATTGGCGGTTGGGGAGAGATGAGGTGGGGAATTAGCCTAAATTTAGCAATATAGCATGGACAGCCGCTTCTGGGATGCTTCAGCTGGTATAAATGCAAGCATTGACTAAAGTGTCCGCGATCTGCTCCGGTCACTGTGTCAGAGCCGCGGCTGATGTAAACACAAGCATTGACTAGAGTAACGATCATCGGTGTGCAGTGTGTGGTAAGAGATTTGTTCATTATACAGTGTAGATAGCTTCACTTACCTAATGCTGGAGCTGGTTTCAGGCATGTAAATAATTAAATAAATTTGCACAATAATGATAATGTCAAGTATCGGCGATCTCGCAGGCTGACGATAGGACCAACACTACTGTAGCGTATTATTTACTCACCCTCCATGCATCCTAGGCGTATATGACTTCCTTCTTTCAGATGAATGCAATCGGAGTTATATTGAAAATTATCCTGGCACTCCCAAGCTTTAGAACAACAAGACTGGTGTTTCTCTCCATCAGTCAAAAACAAGTCCAATAAAGTGCCTCACATGGCTCGGGGGGTGGGGTCATGTGAGGCACTTCTTTAGCGATCCGATGTGTTTTTCTAAGAAAAATATCCATATTTAAAATGTAAGAATCACTTTAATGTAGCTTTTGCTAACAGTTGTACACGGAACTTGCTGCTTTGGGAAGGATCGTTGCAGGACTAAAACGCTGTCTAAGCTGTTCGACAATCGCAATGCAGTGGGACTGCTAACCAATCACAACACATTTCATTTTTCGGAGGGTGGGCCTTCATCAAACCCGGATGTTGTGGTGTAGTGATGGTATCTGATGTTAATATGACAGTACTTCACATCTAAAAGCCTTGTGTCGACAGTGTCTGGACCAAAAAGCTGCGCTTGAGCACATCGTACAGACTACAGCCGAATGAAAACTAACATATGTGGTTTGCATCTGCGTGGGAAGAATTAGCTGTCTATATCAAAAATGTATATTTGTTATTCAAACTGAAACAAGGATATATACTGATTTATACAACAGTTTGTTCTGGTTCTCAAATCTGATTGGCTGAGAACTGTGAGATATTGTACTGGTATCGCTACAGAAACGCCCATTCACAATTTTGTATCACTCCGCTTGTTCTAGCCGAGTCTGTTTTTTTTTTTTACCGAGTGTCATGGCGGACGCCCAAATCCTTACCGCTGACTCTGATGTCTCTATAGTGGTTACACATGAGATATAATTTGTTATGGGTAAATCTAACGGTAGTCTTGGTTGCATTAATCTATTATTTGTTCCAGAGAAGAAGATAGTTTTGGCAAAATCGCATGTTTATGTCAATTCAATGCTGTAACGCTGCCTTTACTTTTGACTGAATTGCCTAGCAACTTTTTGATGGCTGTTTTTGCTGTTTATTAAATATTATTATTCAGTAAATAAAAAATTATATATATAAACAATATTTTAAATAATGCATTTAATAATAGTGTTTAGTATTGAGAAACGTGCGTGTATTCGTGATGGTGATCTTGGTTACGTTGTTCCGCCATTAGACTGTTTTTATGAGTGAGTCAGCAGTAAAAAGTGACTTTGGGACTTTTAAACTGAAAAGTTATAAGCGGAAGTTATTTTTAGCTTCAACAACAGCTTGACACAGCGAATAAATGCACTGAACAGCAAAATCACCCTTAACAGATGAAAGGATATTGACGCTTTCTTCATTAAACTAATGTCATATCATCGTGAATATAATTAATGACTGCTCTATCAGATGCAGGTACGTAATCACTCGCTCAGTCCATCTCTCTCTCATAATACTCATACACAATACAGTGAAGTTTTAATGCAGTAATACAATAGGCTTTCAAGGAAGCAACTCAACGTTGGTTCGTTACTAGTTCTAAAGTGACGTTCTGGAATTAGTAATGGAGGCTTATGCTCAGCCGATCAACCGTGGCGGAAGGAAGTATTTGGCACAAAAGAGGACTTTAAAAGACACTTTGTTGTTATTTTGGTTATATATTTACACACTTGTGCCTTCAAACTGTTGTATAAATGCAATTTCACACAAGTAGACTTGAGATATATGGCTGTATATCGACTATACAGCCATATCTCAAGTCTACTTGGGTGATATTGCTCATATACGAAATGTAAACAAAACAGTTAGCTAACTATTTTGAATATCAGTTATGTTGGTAACTTTCTTCATTTTAAGCAGCTCATGTTGTTATGATATAGTCACATATTGGAATGCTTGGATAAGATCATGTTACATTAGAATAGCCTTCTGTCTGTGCCACCTTCATTTACTTACTGTACTCGTTTTCATCACTTTCACTTATTCTCGGGCACTGACTTGTTCGCTAAACTGAACATCTAATCAGAGTTCTCACTTTTGGACGCTGATTCAACATGTTGAATTGGACAAACTGACGCCGACGAGACAAACTAGCCCGAGAGACGCTTGCTGACAGCCCAGTGTTGGTCGATGGCCAAATGTTGGCTTGGTGCGTCCGGGCTTTAATACTAATAGACTTGGAGCCAATACCAGATCTAATACCACATTAGATGCAAAAGATGTCATTAACATTAAAACCCCAAGACCAACCCTGCTGAAAAAAAAACAGCTAAAACCAGCCAAGGATGATTGGCTGGTCTTAGCTGGTTTAAGCTGGAAGTAGCTGGTTTTAGCTGGTCTCCCAGCCTGGCTAGCTAAGACCAGCCTGACCAACTAAAACCAGCCAACCAGCCTAGGCTGGTTTTAGCTGTTTTTTTTTGTTGTTGTTTTTTTCAGCAGGGAATACCAAATTGCTTTCAGTCTAAGAACCAGCCTTTCCTTGTTTTGAACATCTTAACTATTTGAGTTTACTGGACTTCATCTCTTTGACAAGAAGTTTTGGATATCTATCTGAACACAACTGTAAACTCAAAAGTCTAAGCATTTATTCTTTAAACATATACAAAGAAGTCTTTCGCAAAGATATAAAAATATTACACTGTAAAACCTCATTTTAACCAATAAAACATCAAACATCTGATCCTCTGTAATTCTCAATAATGGCAGGTGTTCATAATGCACAATCATCATTAGAACCTATGTTTTGTTGTTATATGAACATGTCATTTAAAGTTTTCCATTTCTCTTTAAGTTGAGGTTGTTATAATTCACCCTTTGTGTAGTGAGACACTGCAAGTTGACAAGACATGATTTCACTTGTCCACCTGACTAAAACTTAGAATCATTTTTTAGTGTACAATGTGCCCCTCACATATTACAATGTACCCCACCTACGGGGCATGTTGTCACATTCCGATTCCTTTCTTTTGAGGTAAATATCAAAAAACATATACACTGAAATAATGAAACAAAGTGACATATTTGTAATAGACAAGTGTGAAATTAATGTGGATAAAAGCTATATTCTGAACCCCATGTGGATTTACACAAACTGAGAAATTACCTACTAAAAATGCAGTCAAAGCCATGATGGAGATCAGTTACACCTAATTCAGGTGGTCCTGTTTAGAAATTAATTTGACTGTGAGTAACTTTAATATTAATAGACTGTTAAAACCATCAAACCATCATAATAAAGTGTTAGCAATTTTAACTCTACTAATACTTAAACGACTCCTAGTTGACATGGAGTTGCAAAGTTTCTTATAATAAACAGAAAGTCTAATAGGGACCATAAAAAGGTGTTTCCTAGAAGCCTTGCAGATTATCTGTTATGGAGATTATGGACTGCATCACCTTTAACACATAATAAATTAGAGATGTCTGAGAATACAATCCAAGGCCAAGAGCCAGACCAAGAGTGTACATTTGGAGACACAGAACCAAATCAATACTGTCTGCATATAATATGAATTACCAGAATTACTGGGTAACAATGTGGAAATTTGATTCAAAGCTATTTAAGTGCTCACACTCAACAGTTGTTTGTATCTATGTCAACCCTCAAAACAAAAGAATGGCTCCATGGGATGACAGCAAAATAATTACTCACTGTATTATTCACCTCCAATTTCTCAAAAACTAGAATGTCAAACAAAGGAAGTGCATTATAAGCACTTTTATAACATGACATATCAAAAAGATAAAAAAACTTCTACTATAATTGGCTGCTATTTAGATTTTAGTTTTTTTAAATCATGTCACAGTGGTCATGTGGGACAAGGTGGAGCTTTCTGAACAGTTTCTAGTAGTGTGAAACTCAAAATTAAATACAGTATGGCCTAGTTTCATGGACAGAGCTTAGCCTGAGCCAGGATTAGGCCGTAGTTCAATTAAGACATTTAAGTAATTTTTATAAACGTGCCTTATAAAAAAAAAAAAAAAAAAAAAAAAAAAAAACTGGTGTGCATCTTGAGACAAAACAAAAGCACTGATATATTTTAAGATCAGTTAGTGCAAGTATCTAAGAAACAGCTCAATCTAACATTTTAGTCTAGGAGCAGGCTTAAGCCTTGTCTGTGAAACCGGGGGTATATACTGAAATATAGTAATTCTGACATGATGTGAATAAATCACGAAGGCACTATAATATGTTGTACTGACAAATGTTTAGTTAGTGTAGTTTACCTACACAAGAGTTCTAGTAACTAAAAAAGAACTGTAGGGGGTACTTGATTCTTTACTTTAGGTTTACTCTTGACTTAATATTGCTACTCACTGGCTCCCAGAGTGCACTGCGGCATGCATACATTATGCAATTGCTTTGTTTTACTGTTGTGGTTTTTATTTGCTGTCTTGTGTCAGTAGTAGCACAAAAAAATGAGCAAATCAAATGGTTATTGTTGCAATTAATAAAAAATAAACTAAACTTAATTGTTACTATTGTTATGATTCACGTGCTGAATATTAAAGTCTGTGTGTGACTCGAGCATATTACTGCAGATATTAAAGGGCTGTATCAACCCAATTAAAAGCTTCTACTGATTACTTTTCTTTCCTCGAAATCAAATAACTCATTTCATGATGCATTGCTGCATTTACAAGAAGAAAGTTATAATAAAATAAATAAAGTTCCAAGCGCCCAACCAAAGGGAACACTAATCACTAATATAGTGTGTTTATTTTTTATTTTTTTTAAATCAACATCAATTTATGAAGTCAGCTTATGTGAAGTTCTCTTAAATATTTCAGTTGTATTGAAAGTTAAACATTCAAGATGACTTGAATAACTAGTGAAAGAAAGATAACTGCAGACATGGAGGAAATGAGTGAAAAGACTATTAAGAATTGCCCCACCTCAAAAACGTTTCTTTTCTACTTCTTCTGTTGTTATTTTGCACATTAGCAACATATTAGTGCACTGCTGCCTCTAATTGGTTTATTAATTGGTTCCTTTGTGGCTACTTGAATATTTTAAGTAAGCGTTAATCAAAGCAGTAAGTAAATTGATTTACTTGCCTTGAAAGTAGCTGCAACTTAATAAAACCTAGTAAGTATAGCAACTAAGTAAAGATAACTAACTATATCTAAGTAGGGTAAACTATATTGGATTTTAAAGTGTGGTTAGTACTGGTCTAGCTGGTGGCTCATTCTAGTGAAGCTGGTTTACCAAAGAAACCTTGCTGGTTGAGTTAGTCAAGAAGTCTGGTGAGACATTAGCACACCGTGCAGCGTCATATCCCAAAACACAACAAATGCTGATCTTTTTAACAAGTACTTCAAGGAATATTAAATAATTCTCTGTTTTTGTTTCTGTTATTGCATTGATTTATTCATTTTATTCATTTAATAGTATGTGTGTGCCACATGCTTCACTCCTTGACAACAATAAGAAGCTGTCTAGTTGATTACGTACATGTTTGTAAGTGAACCACATGGTTTAATGGCATGGTTTTTTTTCAGTGCTATGTTTGAGTAGAAGTTTACAAACCGTGGCTGAGTGTATTGTATTGAGGACTGCAGGGTAAACTTAAGGCCGGGAAACACCAAGCTGACGATCGGCCGTCTGGCCTCGTCGGGCAGTTGGTGGGCGTCTGTGAAGTGTGTCGGTTTGGTGTGTTCTGCACGTCGGCTCTCGTCGGCTTTTGTCGGGCTCGTGTCGGCCAAAGTTTGCCCGATTCAACATGTTGAATTGGTGTCGGGCTTGTCGGGTCCATCTGGGAAAGAGAGCGCTCTGATTGGCTGTTCAGACATCGAATCAGAGCACGTGGAGGACTTGAACGTGAAGTGACGTAACAAGCAAAGGAAGGAGTCAAGAGGGAACTGGCTCACTGTCATCATTTCGCAATTCACACAATTCGAAACCAACTATGGCTGTGTGGAACAAAACTGAATCTCTCTGTGGTGAGCGATGAAGTAAATGCTTCGGAAATGCTGATTTGTTTGCACAGGCAACACTACTTCCGGGTTCTCTTCTTGGAATGAAAATACAGACTACTGCCATCTGCAGTTACGCAACAGTATATCTCCTCACGCATGCGCAGAAAGTACCTTGTAGTCGGGTGTCGTCAGTTTGGTGTGTTCAAGCTCAGTTTAATTGCCCAGACGCCCACAGAGGCAGCCGACTAGAGGCGACAAGACGGTCGGCTTTTGTTGGCGCTAGTTGGTTGGCGTCGGGTTGGTGTGTCCCGGCCTTTAAAATAATTTGGTAGAAATGACTCATTAACGCTGCTGAAAAAAACAGCTAGTTTTAGCTGGTCTCCCAGCCTGACCAGCTAAGAGTGGCCAAAACCCCTCTAAAACCAGCCTGCTGACCAGCTAAAATCAGCCTGGTTGACCAGCTAAAACTAGCCAACCAGCCCAGGCTGGTTTTAGCTTTTTTTTTTTTTTAGCAGGAAAACTGTGAAGGTCATTGCACACTGAGTACAAATGTTTTGTCCGAATTTTTCGAAAATAAATATGACCTGACCTCGCGTTATGTCAATCATGTTTTCACACTGCCTCTGAAATTTTCATCCATCAAAAAAATTCGGATTAGGTTTGATTTTTTTTTTTCGCATCCGTAGCAAGCATTTTGAGAGGTGTTTTGACAGTTCAGAGCCACCGTACAAGTGAACGCCAACATACTGAATTTCATCAGACAAGTCCATCCACTTAGTCTTGCAGCACAAAGCAATGTAAAGGTCCTTGTATACTGAGTTCACAGAAATTAGTGGTCTTTTTTATAATATGTAGCTCCAGTAACACTAGCAAAGCATTAAAGTTTACTGACATCCTGAAGTAAGCTGTGAATCAGCCAGGATAACCCACGCAACTCATTAATAAGGAGGTGCACATAAAAAGTATCATCTCATTCCTCTCTATATCTTTTTCTCAATATAAGAAGAGAGTAGACAACAAAATCCTCCTCACTGCTTTTTGTATTGTTTTGCGATTTTTTTTTTTTCACAACAGATGAATTAATACACATCGGACTCAGTGTGCAAGGTTTATGTGAATGACGATTTTTTAGGATTGCGAATACGAAAAAAAAAACTACAATTTCTGACTCTGTGTGCAATGACCTTAACTGTACACATTAAATTTACTAATTTCCTTTGCTAATTTTACTTAACTTAGTTAAGTAGATTTTACTTAAAGGTGCCATAGAATGCATTGATACAATATTTTAAATTGTTCTACATAGAAGGTATATGGCTTAGGTAAGGGCAAAAATTCTCCAGAAACGGTTTTACAAGTTCATTTACAACCCTAGGATTTGTCCCTAGAATGAAATGCTCTGTTATTACCTTATTTGGAAGGTTCATTAATAATAATAATGAGCTCTGCTCTGATTGGCTGTTTCACAGAGCGGCTCATTTAGCAGCACAGCATTAAGCTCGAGCCACTATTAATATGCAGGGCATTGCAACTGCCTTTTTGAATGCACGATAACTTTTAGTTTCACTTTTGAGATTTGCAATCGCAGGTGCTCTGTGTAACGTTATGCTACAGCTGCAGTACTTACCACATTTGACAAGTTTAGATGCTGTCAGCGGTGATCAGGATCTGCAAATCATTCACCATCATCCACGCAATCATCTCTCCTTACTCTGTTTATGTGGTGAGTGAAATCTTATGTACTGCAATGTAACAGGCTACCGCTAACAAGAAGCTAACCGTGTGCCTCGCCTTATTTTATTAGAACGCATTATTTGTTTTCTGTGCCTTTCTGAGTACAGACACCAACCCATCCCTGCACTTAACATCTCCTGCACAACCTGGAACATAACATTTATTCCTGTGATCTGCCATTTTCACTTTTGTCCTTGCTTTGTTTTCTCACCCCAGAACGTCTGATGATTCGGCTATGCAAATGTTGGGGGCGTAACTATCAGTAATCACCACTATAACGTCATAGTCTGTGTTATGTTGGAATTGACCTCTTTTTCAGTGGTCTTTTGCAAACACCAGATTTATATAAGAAGGAGGAAACAATGGTGTTTATGACTCATGGTATGTCATGTCCATGTCTGGCATCCTTCCGTCTTCGGGAGACGATGGTGTAGCTTCCAGTTGGGTGATGTTCTATCTGCACCTTCGCGAGTGGCTAAACAGTCCGTTTCTAGAGTGGCAGTCCCTCTTGCATTTGCTGCAGGTGAACGACGATGCCGGCTGGGGCTGCTGTTGTTTCTCCTTCCTCTTGGTTCTCTTTACGGCCAGGGTTTTATTTCTGGCCTCCTCAGCTTTCTGTGTGCCTTGTCTGACAGCAAGGCACCACGCGGATTGGTCTTCTGCGAGGCATTCCCATGAGTTGACATTGATGTTAAACTGCTTCATGTCTTTCTTGCAGACGTCTTTGTAGCGCAGTCGTGTGCCCTCAGCTAGTTCACCGTACAGCAGGTCACTAAGAATGGTGAACATGCTGTTCATGCTGGCGCGTTCCAGGACCTCAGTGTTGGGTATCTTGTCCTGCCAGTGGATGCACAAAATGCGCCGCAGGGACCTCAGGTGAAAGCTGTTGAGTTTCTTCTCCTGGCTCGCGTAGATGGTCCATGCCTCGCTGCTGTAGAAGAGTGTGCTGAGCACGCAGGCTTGGTAGACGCGCAGCTTGGTCTTCTCAGTGAGATTGGAGTTTTGCCAGACCCTCTGGTTCAGTATGGCGAAAGCTAATGCTGCTTTGGCGATCCTGCTGTTGACCTCTGTGTTAATGGAGAGCGAGCTGGTGATTGTGGACCCGAGGTAAGTGAAGTTCTCCACAACTTCCAGGTTGTACCCATCAATGGCGATGGTTGGAGGGGAGTCTGCGTCCTGGGCCAAGACGTTGGTCTTCTTCAGACTGATGGTCAGTCCGAACTCCTTGCAGGCGTGGGAGAGACGAGCTGCTGCAGGCCGTCTTCCGTATGGGACGTCAAGGTTGCGTCATCGGCAAAGAGCAACTCACGGATGAGGACTTCTGTGACTTCAGTCTTGGCGCGGAGACAGGTGATGTTGAACAGCTTGCCATGTTCAGCAGCCCTGGTGTGGATGTAGACTCCCTCGCTGCAGTCCTTGAAGGCGTACTGGAGGAGCATGGAGAAGAAGATGCCAAAGAGCGTCGGCGCGAGGACACAGCCTTGTTTCACCCTGCTGCTGACTGGGAAAGCCTCTGATGTTGCACCGTTGAAGACGACTGTGCTGTGCATGTCCTCATGAAACGCCGACACAATGGCGAGCAGCTGTGGGGGGCAGCCGATCTTCGGCAACAGCCTGAAGAGTCCGCTCTGGCTGACAAGGTCAAATGCCTTTGTCAGATCCACAAAGGCGATGTAGAGGGGCATCTGCTGCTCTCTGCACTTCTCCTGCAGCTGGCGTAGTGAGAAGATCATGTCTACAGTTGACCGGCCAGCTCTGAAGCCACACTGGGACTCTGGGAAGATGCGGGATGCTAGGGTCTGCAGGCGTGCCAGGGCGACGCGAGCGAAGGCCTTGCCTACAATGCCTACTTCTCGTTGATCTTTCCCCTTCCATGAAAGCCAAGACAGGTGGGCCAAGCCTCAGCTCCCACTCTAGCATTGAAGTCTCCAAGTAGGTAAAGTCCTTCAGTGCTGGGGATCCTGGATATTGCTTCATCTAGGGCCTCATAGAACTGGTCTTTCTGCTCTGGGGTGGAGCTGATGGTTGGGGTGTACACGCTGAATATGCTAATTTGTCCAGCGGTGGTTGAGAGGCGGAGGGCAAGGAACCTCTCGGTGCCTGACGATGGAGGCTCTATGAAGGCGATGAGCGTGTTCTTTACAACGAAACCGACACCATACTGTCTTGGTTCATCCGAGGATTTCCCATGCCAATAGAAGGTGTAATTGGCTTCCCTGATAGTGCCGCTGTCAGCCAGTCGGGTCTCCTGCAGGCAGGCAACGCCGACATTCAGTCGGGAAAGTTCCCTGTCGATGACGGCAGTCTTGCGTGCATCGTCAATCTGCTGCTGATCAGCAGTGAGTCCAGGACACATGGTCCTAACGTTCCAGCTTGCGAATCGAAGAGCTGGAGTCTTCTTTCTTCTCAGAGTCTTGCCTGGTGCGGAATTTGTGGCCCACTTATCGAGGTGAATCTCTAAGCTCCACGCACCCAGTGGAGCAGGCAGGCCAGGGGCTGCCCAGCTTGAGGCGGGCGGTAGCTGTCCGATGAGATGCGATGACCTCTCCCACCGTCGGAAGTGACCCCTGGCACTCGATTCCTACACCAATCGGATGAGCTTAAAACCAGTAACTGTCCCTTCCCGTGTTGTGCCGTCATCTTGCGACGATGCTGGAGTGTCCTCTCCAGTGGAGCTACGAAGCCTGGGCAGGGGGAAATAAGGAGGATCAACTGTTGCCCATGCAGCAGACCCCCCCCCCCTCAACGCAGCTGGTGGATCCAAGGGAACGACGAATGCCGATACAACATGGCACCAACGGCGTCGCAGGAGTTGCCGAGAAGTACAGCAGCAGGCTGCCTTAGGGACTCCATCTCCGGATTTAGAATCAAGGTTTACTCCCCTAGCCTTTCCCATGAATGGGCATAGCCGCAAGGCAGTGGAGGTCTGGACTCAGAGTTTGCCTTCTCCTAGATGGGCAGCCATCCAAGTAACTGGTTTTAAGGCGCCAGTAACCCGCCCGCACCCCTTCTCCTGTTGGTAGGAACATGGTCCGCCGGGCTTAAAAGCTAAGCCACACGTGAAGGCCAGGAGCTGGGTTTGACTGTCAGAGGCGATGAGACGCAAAGCCATATGGGGCATTTCTTGAGGAGTGGGCACTTATCTCCACTCCCACCCCGGCATGACAGCCCTTGGACCACAGTCCATGTACAGAACTGTTATTATTCAACTATGCCAAGGTAAATAGTTTAGTTTTTTAAACTAATTTAAACAGAATAGTTTTCCATTCTATGGCACCTTTAATTCCATACTTAAATTTTACTTAAAAAAATGTGTGCAAAATACATTTACTTTTTATTTCAGTGTATTTAAAGACTATTACGCAATAGTCACGATTGTTAATAGTTACGCCCCCAACATTTGTATAGCCCAATCATCAGACATTCTGCAGGTAGGCTATTGTGAAAAAACAAAGCAAGGTCAATAGCAAAAATGGCAGATCGCGAGAATAAATGTTACCACATAAACGGAGAGCTGGAGAGATGACTGCGCGGATGATGGCGAATGATTTACAGATCTGAGCATCACTAACAAGCATCTAAACTTATGTTGTAAGTACTGCCGCTGTAGTATAATGTTACACAGAGCAGGTGCGATCACAAAAGTGAAAGTAAAATGATCGCGCACTCAAAGCGGCATATTAATAGCGACTCGAGCTTCGTGATTAAATATATATTTTCCTCCATGTGTGAGGTTCTGAAATGAGCCCTCTGTAAAACAGCCAATCAGAGCAGAACTCATCATTATTATTCATAAACCTTCCAAATAAGGTAATAACAGACCATTTCATTCTAGAAACAAATCCTAGGGTTGTAAATGGACCTGTAAAAACATTTCTGGAGAATTTTTGCCCTTTCCTATGCCATATACCTTCTATGTAGATATCAGAGAACAATTTAAAATATTGTATCAATGCATTCTATGGCACCTTTAAATTAATGTGAAAAGCGTGTCACAATTAATCTAAAAGTAATCGAAAAGTAGTCTGAATACATTACCTAAAATATGTAATGCAATGGATTACATTACTAATGACAATTTTTGTCATGTAATTTGGAATCAGAAACAAACTACAATTTGTAAGTAATCTACCAGCACTGGTTATTTTTGTAAGTGGAGTTTAGCCAAGCAGCAAAAGGAGACATGGAGTCTTTCTTGTAAGTTTATTTGCTATGGTCAGCCTGCAGTATTAGTGCAAGCTGTGGTGCTTTACAGATGTGTTTGTGTTGAATGTGAGACAGCAGCAGTGCTCTGAGTCATTGAGGGCTCTTCTGAGAAAGGACATATCAGGTTGCCTGGCATGTAGCACCATACGGTGTGTGTGTGTGTGTGTGTGTGTGTGTGTGTGTGTGTGTGTGTGTGTGTGTGTGTGTGTGTGTGTGTGTGTGTGTGTGTGTGTGTGTGTGTGTGTTGGCTGGACGGAAGGACCTGATGCTATGGTTGAGGAGAGGGGGAGGCTGGAGGAAAAAGAAGAAAAGAAAAACAGCGGCCTAACGGCTTTCTCTCAGTTGAAGAAAACTGTGTAAAAGCGAGCTGACGGGGAGGAGTGAAAGCAAAACACAGCAGGTGTGCAGCAACATACATGTGTGTGCTGTTTGTTTGCGGTACAGCCAGATATAAAGTCCCAAGCCACAACTTGTTTCTTGGCCGACTTGTGTGTCTTTGGCTGGTTAACCGTGCCTGCTTTCACACTCACTGTCAGTCGCTGTTCACCTCCACATCCCCCACTCCTCCTCACGTGTTGCTGTCTTTATCTGTCTATCTCACCCAGCGGGAACATGGACGCTCGTTGCACGTGCTCGGTCACAGTCTGCACCCAGGGCGCTTCTCTCCCTGAATATGCATGTGACCGACGGCAAAGTCATTCATTTACTTTATTGGGGGAATAAATACCGTTTCCCATGACGGATGTGAAATAACATGAAATTGTTACAAACATCTAAAAACAAAAAAGCACACCATTTGCAACGTGCATCTTAGATAAGAATTTAAAGTCCTCTTATCTGTGCAAATGTTTTCTCAGAGCTATAGTTTCACTTTTACATAAATGTATATCTGTGTTCAGGGTTCACTCGAACATAAAAAAACATGTAACATGTCGTGTAAATTTGGTTGAGCAATGCAAAAGGGGAAGTTTTAATAATAAGACCTGGCCCCTCAGTGTTTTCCCTCATGAGTATTTTTGTTGTTTTCTCATGATCATGACTTTCTTGTCATCTCGACTTGGTCACTGGTCAAGCACAAACCATTTAGTTGACATCTGTCACACATCATTCTGTTGCAGTGCAGACGTCTTTAAGTTAAATTGGCTCTCACTGAACTTTTCACATCTTTGAGGTCACAATATACTGTCAATAAAGTTGCAACCTCATTTTTAAAAGTCTGATTTGGAAGCGCTCACAGACTAACAAACATTGAGATATTATAGCGCATAGGTGGGCGATATGGCACGATCGTATCATATCACAATTTTTTTCAGAAATATCACAATTCACGATTTTATCACAATTCTTTGTTATGTTAGTTTTACTACACTCTTAAAAATAAAGGTGCTTTAAAAGGTTCCTCAAGTGATGCCATAGAAGAAACATTTTTGGTTCAATAAAGAACCATTCAGTCAAAGGTTCTTTAAAGAACCATTGCTTTCTTACCTTTTTATAATCTGAAGAACCTTCTTTTGCCACAAAGAACCTTTTGTGAAACAGAAAGGTTCTTCAGATGTTAAAGGTTCTTTATGGAACCATTTAGATAGAAAAGGTTCTTCTATGGCATCGTGAAGCACCTTTATTTTTTTGCTAAGCAGTACAGCCAAACTAATTTCCCTATTTTAAAACCAAAACTTTACAAGGCAACACAATATAAAACAAAAAGAATGGCAGATATTTAGGCCAAAGTGGGCAAAGATATAAAATCTTTGTCATTATTTTATCGTAGTTATTAAAAAATAAGAACAAAAAATAGCCTATGTTACAAATACACATAATATACAAACAAAAAGTGCTTTAATTTTCAGGTACATTAGGTGTATTTGTCAGTAGCATTCAAGAAATTGAATTAACAAATATAAAAATAAAACGCCATATACACTATATACATAAATTATACATTGACTCTTATTAAAGCAACTGTATTACAGTTCTTCAGTCAAGAGCAGTTTGTTTTGTTTTATTAGCATTACCCAAAAATGACAATTCTGTCATCATTTACTCACTCTCACTCTTTTTTTTTTTCTTAAGCAAAAAAACATGTTGAACATAAATCTTATTTTGTAGAATGAGCCATTGTTTCACATAAAAAAAGACAAAAAAATAAAAGAAACTGAACACAGGATACCTACAACTCTAGTTTAAATAAGTAAAGATATTTTTATTTGTCATATGTCTAGAGTGAAATACCCAGACACTGGACAAAAATGACAGTTTTCAGTGTGAGGTCAACACCTGTGGACTATACTTTGAAATACTAGCCATTCGGCTGAAGTATTCTTATATCAGATCATTTAAAGTTACCATTTTTTGCCAATGTATTTAAATCTTAACTTTTGTCCTAAACAACTACCCTTACTGAGCAATTGAACATGTTGCCAATTGATTGGTTTCTATTTCCATATCATCACAATGGGTTTTACACCAACAGTGAATTCTCACTGGTCCAAAATCCAGCTGCTCATAACATGAAACATCAAGTATCTTCTGATTGGTTGGGATTGTGTCACGTTGTGCGGTGGGTTTCTATTACACAGTTCACATACATTGCTTGGACTCTGGTTAGGGCTTTTACTATTTGTTTAGGACATGGCATATTGGGGCAGTGATGGCCTGTTGGTGAAAGAGGCGGGCTTGTATTCCAAAGGTCGCCGGTTCAATTCCCTAGTATCCACTGTATTCTCATCATTGTAAATAGTTACTATAGCGGTATTAATGTAAATGCGTAGGAACTCTTCTTCTATAGCCATATTTTATGTTTTACTTTTAGCTCATTCACTACCATGGCAATGGTTTAAAGAGAATCTTACGCAAGTTAAAGCACATACAGTGATAAATGTTAAATACCCAAGTTTTAGTAGTATAGACAATGATGTGAAAAGATGCATGTTAACATGATTTTAGTGTGAAAAAAAAAAAAACGTACTAACCATATCTTTGTAAAGAAATTTTAACTCTTATCCCTAAGGATACGTTTACACGTCAACAATGTACTAAAAATGAAAGACAATAGCTGGGTTTCTATTCAAAGTTGCAAATTTAAATAGCTGTGTGTCCATTACCCTTTAAATTGCGCAAATTGAAATTGTGAATTGAAAATATGCCTAATGGAAATGTGTCAATTGTGCAAAAACTTCCATATATCGCAAAAGAAAAAAAAAATATGCTCGCATGAGGTGATTTTTCAGGAAATTTGAAAAAGACATATTTTACAAAACTTTTTTTTTTTGCATTTATAGGTCACATGGCTTTTGTAGAAAGTCATATGTTCATTCTTTAATGTACTTATAACCTCCTAGAAACACTTTATACGTGGCCGTTCTTAAGTACAAGGGACACTGGACTCTGACATGGCCACCAGAGCTGTGGACACACGCATATGCCTTCTTCGATTAAATATAGTAGACAAGGAAATATTGTTGCGCTCAGATGAAGGCTAATTGTAAGTCCAGGTGCGTGAAAACCAATAAAGTATAGAAGAGACTGTAGATGGTTCGCACTCTGAAAAACTAGACAAAGTCTTTAACAAAAAGAATCAATTATTTTAATAGAGCAAGAGCAGACGTTTCAGCCATCCAGCTATTCTCAATGCTCATAATGATTAAATATAGTCAAAATTCCACAAAAATCCGTTGCCATGACTTATCGCAAAAGGAAAAAAACAAGTTTTATTCGCATAACATTGGTTAGTGGAAATGCCGTCATTTTGCAATACATTTATAAAATATCGCCAAAGTTTTGCACAAATCTGTAATAGAAAATGTGCCTAGTGATGCACAAAATTGAAATATCGAATAAAAACATTTGCGAATAACCACTGTTTCCAGTCAAAGTCAAAGAGAACAAAATCATCACTTCCTGATAAACTGGCACTAAATATCACTAAGAAAAGTAGGAGAAGCCACTGAATATAATAATTTTCATATATAATAAATTACCTGCGCCTCAGAGAGAGAAGACGAAACAAAATGAATGCGATCATTGCTTTCAAAGGTGGATGCTGCTGTTTGGGAACATAGTCGTTTAAGGAGGTTCTGGCAGGCAATTATACAGAAATACTTTGATGACAGACTTTGTTCGGGCATTTAAGAATGACCTTGACAACATTTCAGATGTGGTGCAACAAGATCGGTCCACTGGTTAGTCAGGTTATCCCTTCCCATCTATGCCCATAGAGGAATTTATTCACGAAATGTGTTTGCCTCTCCCATTATTCACATTAACCCTTTTTCACACTAGGCAAAAGCAAGCAACCGTAAAAACTTTTTTTGCGAATTAAGGGATTTTTTTCTAAATATGGCATTTCCATCATGTTTCATGTTGTCGAAACAATCCCTGTTCAACACAGATCCATGAAAAGGACTCAAAATGCTGCATTATGCATGCCAGGCCAGTAACTTTGTACAGCAACACTAAGTGCCTTCACACATAATAAAATGGCACATAATATGCATGGTATGACGTCACTCATGGGCGACATTGGGGGGGTTATGGTTAGTCATGGAATCACCGACAGCCCCGCTGCAACTGGAGCTGTTAGCCAAGCTTAGGCCTGGTTGTACGGGGGTACTAGACGGTGCTAAATTCTCTCAAATGAAAGCAAGAACAATTGAAGATCTGACAAACTATCCAACGTGTTTTTGCAGCGTTGAGTAATTTAGCCAATCACAGACATATCTGTTGATTCTGAACAATTAGAAACAGTTTGTCAGAATTCATTCACCACTGAAAGCATCTGATCGTTTTTTATTAAGTGCCGTTTTGCGCAGTTAGTGACCTTGTCTGACAGCATATCAGAATTCTCGGCCTGGCTCCAACCCGAGCCCGTCTTTTTTCCCCCTTCTCCTTAAACAACTTATACTACTGTTTCAGCTATTAAAATAGTTCTGTTTTGTATGTAATAGCAAAGTGATTATATTTCGTGATTAAAACTTCGTTTTTTATACATTTTTTAAGGAAATTTAGAAATTAGTAATTTAGTCTGTTTGATCAATTTGCCTTCTCAAATCATCACGACGAAAATAAAATTTATAGATATAAAACAGTTCAAGTATAAAACAATGTTAGTTTAAATATTAAACCTAGATAAATGTGCGGTATTAGGCGAATATCCAATAGTTTGTGCAGAGAGTGGAAGCTAAATCTGCTTTGCAGACATGGAGGCACCAGCGCGATCACTTGCATTTTTTTCAGTGGAAGCAATTTAAAATTATCCGTAATTTTTGCTCACAAAGGTAAGAGCAATACATTATTCAGAACTGTAAAGTGTGTATTTTTATTTGTGTGCACTCAACAAAACGTTGCAAACAGTGCTTTTACAAAATAAAGAAAAACATGATGCTCTTTCTGTCGTCTCGTTCTTCAACAGGAGCGCTTCACAAAAATGAACTGAAACTCAGCGAATACATGCCTCACAGACATGATAAATATATACAAAAGCTCTTTCATTATGTAATCCGTAAAAATGCATTTCTCTCTAAAGGTGCATCCAAAAAAATGTATTATGAGTTTGGATCTTTGCAACACTCACTCAGATTACACTACTTTATTAATAAATAATTAAAAAATGGCCTTACTCTTTCCTCCCAACACATTCATTTTTGCCGGTGCTTTGTGGCAAGTTTCAGCCTCTTGCATGCGCTTGAACGCGGATCCCTTCCAGCTGTGCTGAAGGACACTAAACGTCGTCTCGAAAGTGAAAGCGAAGTGTCGTGTTGTTTCCACCAGCTTGGCATTTTTTTTCTTCACCATAATTGATGGATGTCTAAAATATATATATAAAAAAAGAAGAAGTCGTAAACAGGCCCGATGCCCAGGCTCTGTCTGAACTATGACGTGAAAACTGTCCTGAACGCCAGCCCTAGAGGTATAAAAAAGTTGGGGTCCGTTGGCCCGGGCTGAAATACAGCGCTCTAATTGACTGCTTTGATGCACTGCAATACGGTAGGGCACTGTTTTAATGCTTACAGCCAAAGGTTGTTTTTTTCTTTTTTCTTTTTTTTGTATTTTTTCTTGCCCCCTGACTCTAGAGTCAAATGTCGCCCATGACATCACAAACTCGTGATTTTGACATTTAGATAGAGAGTATTAGTGAATGGCCAATAGGCCTAAAAGTTTTTTGTCTTTATTTGAAATGGCATTGTGTACAGCCCCTAAGACAACCTTGAAAATGATGAGAGCAACTTTTAGCATAAGAATAAATGTAAGTGTTCTTATAAAATCATAAGCTTCACACTTCTGCTTTCACTTCCCCGTTTACAACTATTGAAAAAAGTCTCACCATAATATTTTATTTATTTACTTTTTTTGTTTTTTGTTAATGAAAACAATTAAGGGATACGTTTAAATGATTTCTGTGATAAACATTACGCCACATTGCTTTATCGTTTGCTACTAAAACCTTTAAATGAAAGTAATCTAGCGCTCTACAGCAGGATGAAAATTTGTATTGTGTAATGTTTCATGAAAGAGTTTTGCAACTGAACTGAGCAGAGTCCAGCGTTCCCTTCACTGAGCGCTGTGTCATAACCAGCCTCTGACCTACATGAACACTGAATGCCAGATGTAGATCCAGGACAAGAGCTGGTCTTGCCCAGCGCTTAGCACACACACACACACACACACACACACACACACACACACACACATGCACAAACACAGCATGAGCCAGGGTGGAGAGAAAGGAAGAAAAAAGAAAGAGCAAACAAGTCATGGGGTGGGGAAACCACATTCCTTGAGTGCTATGAATAGCTAATGGGATCCTGGGGGGAGAAACGAGAACCTGCTCTGAGGCGAGGAGACATGTCTAGTGTACTTGGAAGAAATACATGGAGACCAGCGTATCGGCAAAACTCAGAAAAGCAGCTTTAAAGATAAGATTTCCAGAGTTGTCTGGGCCTTGAACCTTTTCAAGTTGTTCTCTAGTTTAGTAAACCATTCCTTCATGTGGTGTGTCTTCTAAAATGAGTTCCCTCAATGTGTTTGTTTCTTGCAAACCAACACTCAGACTGATACAGATGTTTCAGACTGATGTCTTTTTGGCCTTAAATGTGTGTTTCATCTTGGTTTCAACAAGCAACCATTAACTTTATTTTCAAACCATTAGTTAATAAATCTTCAGCAGGCGTCAACATGGAGGTGTTGATGTAATTTCACTTAACCAAGGTGTCACTAAAAACTGGCTCACTTAGAGATTATGTGTTTCAAATCATTTCACATTAATTTAGATTATGAACAAAAGTGACGTGTGAGTGGGTGAGTTGTTTACTTTGTAGTTACCCTTACCAAGAAGAAGTATTCTTCAAGTTTATTTTATTAAGTACACCTAAGTAAAGTTCAAGTATATTTTTAAGTATACTTTATGTAGTAAGTATACAAATATCAGTGTACTAGTAGTATACTTTTAAGTGTACTATTTCAATACTTCTTGGGACTAAATTGGCCCAATTTCTAGTATATAAAGTATACTTTTTAGTACACTTTAAGTATAACAGTAGTAAACTTTGAGTACACAACTAGTTTACTTCTATGTTTTTAGTATGTACTACAAGTATACTAAAAGGGAACTTAGTAGGTATACTGATAGTGTACTAATTAAATCCTTTTAATGCATTTTTAGCACACTTTGAAGTATAGTCTCAGTAAACTACTAGTTTAGTAATTTTATACTGCAAGTATAGTTGTAAGTTTTCTTTAAGTGAATTTTACATCATACTTTAAGTACACTACTATGTCCCTATTTGGGTATTTATTTATATTATTTTGTTATATATTTTGTTATATGAATATCTGAACATACAAAACATCAATAGAAAGAACAGGGTATCTGCTTGTAAAGTAAAACATATTTTTTCTAGCTTCATGCATTCTTTTTTACAAACACTTGAATGAGTTTCATAAAAAAAATAAAAAACATTTTGAACAAAATGCTAAAAATAAAAAAAAAGAGTATACATATTAATCAAAACATATGGAGTCGATCAACAACGCAAAGCTTGACAGTCATTATTATATCTTCATGGTCGACATTTTATTCCATAACGTTACACAGTTTTACATATCTATGGTTTTGAAGCTTTTTTATGTCTGGGGATTGTGTTCAATTACATGTGGAAGCATCTGTTGTTTCAGTTTCTTCTTCACTTGTGTTTTGGAAATTCTGTACAGAAGATGTGTAATAGCGCATATAACAGTGAACACACGGATTCTCAGAGTACGAGTAGAGCTCAAGTAAATTTTGACTTTTTCTAAGTATAAGTCAAGTATACTTAAATGTAATTTTAAGTATATTTCTGAGAAGTATATAAAGCACACTTCTGAGAAGTGCATAAAAATTAGACTGAAAGACCAATTTTCAAGTCGATTTAAAGACTGGTTGAGAACACCATAGAGAGGATCATTATAATGAACCTACAACAAACGTGAAAAATCAAGCACTTTTTTATTAATTTCAGCCAAAAACAAAAGTTCAGCTCAAAGTCATTTCTTGGTGTTGGAAGACAGTAAAAACAAAAACTGTTCATAATAAAAACCGTCCGTAATACAAAAGAATAAAAAAAGTAAAAAGGGTGAGTTTTGATCTCATGTTAACTTTAAGGGTGCTTTCACACCTGCCTTATTTAGTTCGGTTGAATCGCACTAGAGTTCGTTTTCCCTCTTGGTGCGGTTCGTTTGGGCAGGTGTGAATGTAGCAATCGCACTCGAGTGCGCACCAAAAGCGGACCAAAAAAGCGTACCGAGACCTCCTTGAAGAGGTGGTCTCGGTACGCTTTCAAACGAACACTGGAGCGGTCCGTTTGTGGTGAGAACATGAACCGAACTAGAACAGACCCAACCGCAAAAAGTACTGCGCCTTTTTGGACTAATCCAGCTGCCGTAGTCCGCTGCGCTGTTCATTATGGGATGAGGACAAGTATTTGTTGACAGTTAGCGCTTTAGCAACATAGCCCCATGACAGCTCGCGGACAAACTTGGAGTTGTGAGGAGGTGCTGAGCCTCATAAATTTGGTCTGATGATCATATAGGTCCCAACTTTCGAAAACTTGTTCGAAAACAAGAACATCACAATCTTTCTCATTGTTTAAGGGGCCGTTCACATGTCGCGCCTAAAAACGCATGGAAAACGCCTGTACAGCTATGATAAGCTGTTTCTCCAACTTGTCAATGCTTTCAATGTTATTAAGGGAAAGGATGAAGCTGATTGGTTGGTTTATGTCACATGACCTGCGGTGCGCTTGCAGCATTCTGAAAAGTTGCGATGTTTTTATCTCGATGCGGCGCGTTCGCGAATGGAAAAAACGTGCGCGTCGCGACCACGTCGCTTCCATTCTGAGCGCGCATACCGCGCGTCTACATTTGAAATAACGAGCTTGAGCGGGCAAAAGACAGGACATGTGAATGGCCCCTAACAGTTTAGAAAATACGTTCAACACACTGATCTATATAATTCTCTATTATAGATCAGTGATTCAATGACACAATCTGGCCAACGAGTGAGGTGGACGTTGTCACATGACTGCATTTTGGTTCGTTTCAACTGGTTCGGACCAGAGCAATCAGTGTGGTGTGAAAAGGACCCAAAACGGCAGAAAAATGCTACAATGTATCATTTGTTGCTCTTGGTCCGGACCAAATGAACCGAACCACAGATGTGAAAGCACCCTAAGACTGCACAATTTATATCCTGAATGTATGTGCATCGCCCTATGCATGGGCAACCACAACATCTGCGAGCGTTTTCAAACCCAACTGAACTCATCCAAAGTCAACCAAACTTAGACTGCATGGGTTGCTGTTCTAGATGTGCGTTTGTTGTCATACAAATCACCCTGTAGAATGGGTGGTTATGTGATATTGAAGTGGTGTGTAGTGTGTTATTTTGTTATTGTGGCTGGAATTGCTCTCAGATGAGTATTTTGACGAGCTAAGTGAGCTCACATTGTTGTGTTAAGTCTTAAGGTATTTGCTATTAAAGGGATAGTTCACCCAAAAAATGAAAATTCTGTCATCATTTACTCACCCTCATGTCATTCCACCCAAAACATTTTCATTGGTACACAAGGGAAAATCCAAAACAGGGCAAATCTCCTTGAAGCATGATTAATGATTTTGCTCTCATTCACTGTAGCTCTCAAATTTCAGTTGCACTTCTATGTATTAAATTTGACTCATCATGTTTGGTTGGAATCAGCAATGTTGTTTGGTTTCACTGATGACAAACCACACGAGCCAGCCATTTCTTCTGTGTCAAATTTAAATATCTGTGGAGGAAGGAAATGTTTTCAACAAGTAGCATCTTAAATTTGAGTTTGTTCTTTGCACATTGTTGTTGAACGGCTTTAGAAGACTTGTAATATAGTCATCAAGCCGTATGGACCACTTTTGTGTTTTTTATTATTATTATTCTTTGTATCCAACTGGAGGTGAATGAATAATATTTTCAATTTTTGGTTGAACTGTCTCAAGGAACTGCATAAGCATCAACAAGTATTGGATACTCAGGAGTCTGGAGGCTGGTCTTGGGAAGGCAGACTTATATGGGGGGTCAATGACTGCCAAATGGAACCAGTGAAGCAAAACATGACTTTAACACCACGAGACACAGGCATGCAGGGTATCACCCCTCCCCCTTGCTTCTCATTCCCTTGTTTTGTGTCTCTTTACTTTTCATTCCCCTAATAACAAACTAACCACATGCATACACACTTACTGTGGCAAGGTAACAGCGGAGAGTGAATTGTACTGCATATGCTCATAAATGAGTCATAAACACAACAGGTATAAACATTTACAAAAACAAACACATGGACTCACACGCACAAGCGCACAAGCAGTCTGGCACAAACATGGCCTGATCCTGGTTACCTGAAGCAACAGGTGAGAGGCTCCGCCCCCTGAGCTGATAAACAGATGGGGTGTGGAGAGATCTTTGTACACAATGCAGCGTGCACTAGAGATAATGTAGGCTGGTGCGTGTACATGTGTTAACTAGCCGAATAGGAGTAAGTTTAAATTGGCTAGCTCAAACTGTCATCCTATACTTTAGCCGAAATTGGACTAAATTTGTTAATCTGCACTTCCCATTTCACCACAAATGACTTCAGCATCAGGAAGTTGTAGATAAGATACATACTTTACATTGTTTTACATGGCGAATATGTTGTTGTTCAAGTAACTACTATAGCTATAAACATGTTTACACAATCTATCTTGCTCTGTGAAGTCCTCTTCAAACTGTTGACATGAGTTAACGTGACATTAGTTCATCTGTAAGAGAAAACCTAAATACCTGATAGAGACCCACCTAACAAGGAACAATCTCAGAACTTTGTAAAATGTTCTGGCAAGGTTTCTTAAAGTTAGTGAACAAACAGTCATCCTGTGATGTTAATACAATGTTCATTCAAAACTATCCAGTCGTTATAATGTTCTCAAAACATTAGCACAAAAAGTTATTTATACATAATTCAAGGAATGTTTCACTTTCTTTTTTCATGTATTTGAATGTTTATTTTTTTTTTCAGAATATTCAAAAGTAACATTCCAATAATGTTAGCAAAAATATCAAATGCACCTAGAGCTCCATAATAAATATATATTTTTATCCATGTGCGAGCTATTGAGCTCTGTGAAACAGCCAATCAGAGCAGAGCTCATTAATATTCATGAAGCTTCCAAATAAGGCAAAAACAGAGCATTTTATTATAGGGGCAAATCCTAGGGTTGTAAATGGACCTGTAAAACCATTTCTGGAGATTTTTTGCCCTTTCCTTTTTTTTTTTTTTTTGGCTTTTGCCCTTTGCCATATACCTTTTTTGTAGATATCAGAGATCAATTTAAAATATTCTCTCAATGCATTCTATGGCACCTTTAACATAAGCAAAACATTCTTTGACCATATTTTAGTTAACTGGGGAACCCCTTTAGCATTATTCATTATTCTCTGACACATGTATGTGTACAGCCGTACTACTGTAGCTATATATGCCTGTGTTTGAGTGTTTATCTTTTGGGCCTTAAGGTACTTCCATAAAATACATTGAATTCCACAAAAGGAAATTCTGCAAATACTTTTGTGTAACAAAGAAAAACCTGCTGCTCTGTCAATCATCAAGCTGAAAAAATGATTAGCTGCAACAAGTCTGACGCAAACGTCCTATGATCTATGAAAATTTTAAACAGGCCTGTATTGCTGTACTTTTAGAATTCCAGTTTGCCATATTCATACTTGATTTCAAAATAATCCAATGTCAACACAGATTTAACACATTCCTGTCAATCAAATGTTAATTTTGCTGCAATGCAGTCTGGCATAAGCATTCTTTGATAAATGGCCATTTCAGACATTTCGGCTTTTGGAAATCATGTTTGTCATATTCACATTTGATTTTAAATTAAACTGTTGTCAAACTGGATCTTATACTATCAGGACTATCAAGTGCAAATTTTGTTGCAATGCAGTCTGATGTAAGTATCATTTGATCAAAGGATCAAATTTTGAAAAATTCAGACATATATGTGCAGTTGTGCATTTGAAAATCCAGTTTGCCGTATTCACACTTGATTATGAACTGAAGTGGTGTTAAAGCAGATCTTAATATATTCCTATCTATCAAGTGGTAATTTTGCTACAACAAGCTGACATAAGCATTCTTTTATAAATGGCAATTTCAGACAGCTGTGTACAGTTGTGCTTTCAAAAATCCTGTTTGCTGTATTCACACTTGATTATAAACTAAACCAGTGTCAAACTGGATCTTCTACTATTAAATATATCAATTGATAATTTTGCTGCAATTTAGTCTGATGTAAGCATCATTTGATCAATAACTGTTTCAGACAGACAGTTATACATTTGAAAATCCAGTTTGCCACAGTCACATTTGATTTTAAATTAATCTGGTGTCAAAGCAGATTCAACATATTCCTGTCCATCAAATGCTAATTTTGCTGTAACATAGTCTGCCATAAGTGTTATTTGATAATTGGCTATTTCAGACAGCTGTGTACAGTTGTGTTTTCTGAAATCTTGTTTGCTGTATTCACACTTGATTACAAATTAAACAGGTGTCAAAGCGAATTCTACACTATCATGTCTATCAAGTGTTAATTTTGTTGCAATGCAGTCTGATATAAGCATCCTTTGACCAATGGCAATTTCAGACAGTTGTGTAAAGTTGTTCTTTCGAAAATCCAGTTTGCGATATTTACACTTAATTACAAACTAAACAGGTGTTAAAGTGGATTCTACACTATCATGTCTATAAAGTGCTAATTTTGCGGCAAAGCAGTCTAACTTAAACATTCTTTGATAAATGCCAATTTCAGACCTCTGTGTAAAGTTGTGCTTTCGGAAACCCTGTTTGCTGTATTCACACTTGATTACAAACTAAACAGGTGTCAAAGTGGATTCTACACAATCAGATCTATCTAGTGCTAATTTTTCTGCAACATAATCTGATGTAAGCATCCTTTGATCAATGACAAATTTTAGACATATATGTACAGTGGTGCATATGACAATCCAGTTTGCTATATTCACACTTGATTATAAACTAATCAAACTAATTGGTTTTCTGGTTCTCTGATAAATTGTAGTTTAGACAGCTGTGTACAGTTGTGCTGAAATCCTGTTTGTCGTATTCACACTTGATTTCCGTTACAATAATCCGGTGTCAAAGCAGATTGAACACATTCCTGTCTATTAAATGCTAATTTTGCTGCAACACTGTCTGACATAAGCATTCTCTGATAAATGGCAGTTCCAGACAGCTGTGTACAGTTGTGCTGTCAGAAATCCTGTTTGTCATATTCACACTTGATAACAAACTAAAAGTGGATTCTACACTATCAGATCTATCAAGTGCTCATTTTGCTGCAACATAATCTGAGCATCCTTTGATCAATGACAATTTTAGACAGATATGTACAGTGGTGCATATGAAAATCCAGTTTACCATATTCACACTTGATTTCAAAATGAATAAGTGTTAAAGCACATCTTACTACATTGTGCTGCAACAGTCTGATATAAGCATCCTTTGATTAAAATCTATTTAATGCAGGTGCATTTTTAAGTTTTCTGTATTCACACTTGATTCAAGACAACCTGAAGTGGTGTCAAAGTGGATTTGTGCTCCAAATGCTCCATCGGTACTTTCTCTAGGGTGTAAGTGCCCTTAAAAGAAATGTTTCTTCCTTTGAAATGTTACTGAAATGCTATCCTTTTTTTTTTGCAACCCCCCACTTTCAAAAACCACAATAGCCAAACCTCAGATCACGACATTCCATGAAAACAACTGATTCATCTTTGTTTCCATAGCCGCTCTGCTCTCCACATCTATCTCAGTGGGTTTCAGTACTGACCTGTGAGTGTGCGTGCTAAACACCAATATAAACACGCAACCAAACAGCTGTGAAAATATTCATGACACTTTTTTTTATGAAATGTCAGAGAGAGAGAGTGAAAGAGGAAAATATAGGCACTGATATGGAAATGCTCTCCACACACCACCTGCAAATTGCTACGGATAATTTGCAGTGTTGCCACACACGTCAGAAGAGGCTGTCCATTGTTGTGACCTTTCTACCAATGCTTTCATTCTGCCGCTCTGCCATGCTGAAGGTCAAATGGAGCACTAGTCTCAAATTGAACCTGTTGGTTGTAATTACCTTCCCAATGACATTTTGTTAGTCTTGGCCTGTAATTGTTTAGCAATAACTTTATTAATCATGTTGAAGCTTGGTGATGTGTGATTTGAATAGAGTGAAATGGCATGAGTGTAAGAAGAAGGAGAGATTATAGGTAGATTTGACCTGTACTTCATCATTTATGCATCATAAATCCATCAACCAGACCTTGTTTTTGCCTACACTAAATCATTATGGTAATCCTATAATAATCATTTATATTTAAGAGCTACCAGGACAGATTTCGCATGGAAACATAATATGGATAAACAAAGAGGGTAGATAAGGTGAGGCTATTACTAAACAGTACAATGGATGCTGTTGTAATAATGGGAACGTGACATTTCCTGTAATAAAATATGAATGAACATCAGCTTGCCTTTTCAGAAATTTGTTTAGTTTGCATATTTGCTGTGGATTGACAAGGCTCACAAAACAGTGTTTATGATGGTAATAATTCCAATCAACTATTTATTACTTTGGTCTATTTGCCTTATAGCACAAATTTACCTTAAATAGTATAAATAGCAATTATTATATATCTTAGTGCTAAAAAAACCTTTTGAAATGCATTTGCAATTGTTCAAAACAAATCAAAACCCATATTTTTTTTTCTGTAAAATGTGTATGTATACTTCCACCTAGCCAACTATATGCAGAGTCAACAATAACACAGATTCTTTAAGTATGTAAGTAATCCTACAGGTATGAGGTGTGACTCCAACCATGTGAGAGATGAAGGGTAAGGTGTTTGGGAAACCTGTTTAAAAATAATCATTTTGCATTTACATTTGATGGACACTTCACTTTTGAATACTGTGCAGTTTTCACATTATCTTTCATTTTTCATGGGCTATTTCTCATAGTATTTTGATGTGAGTAAAATGGTGCACTCTAAATGGGCCATTGTGGTCCTCTGCAATACTCTGAGGTAAAATACGTCCAGATTTAGCAGAAAGACTAATTTTATCTTGTTATTGCATTAGTTAGGCCATTAGCTCTTGACACATTTTGACACCCCACAAGGAATTTCAAAAGAAATTGGTTTTAGCACTGAACACCTACATAAAAGGAACAACTTTAGGATAAAATATTCTCAGTCTGTCACAGGGAGACTTTAGGATGAAGAAAATGCAAGTAGTGGCCCATGAAAAATTCACTGGCCTTGGCTGTTGTAAGAAGTGGCCAAGGCATTGCTATGCATTTGCTAGGATGGTTACTAGGTGTTTAGTCCAAAAGAGCCTATCTATGATATCCTGGTCCCTGGATATGGCTAATGTAAGTCTAAAATCATATAGTTTAGCAAAATAAAAGCACACAAGTCAGCCATTTAATCATTCGAATCAATACCCCCAATATCAGCATCAGTAATAGTGATGCCTTATTAAACACAACTAATTACAAATTTAGTCCTTAAATTGGTTTTTAAGCAAAGCTAAAGTCACCATAGACACTGTTCAATCTGTTCAAGGCTGAATCAGGCTTAATTTACACACTAACAAAGAAGACAATAGAAGAACAGGAGAATGTTGAGAGAGAACGAGAGAGAGATTACACACTTCTGCTCACCACATTCCTTTCTAGAAATGGAGGAGTGAGTAAATAGAGGTATTTCACCCTGCCAGGAGTTTTCTGCGTGACTCCTAACTGTTTTGAATTCAATTAGGTGAAAGTGTTTATGACTGAGTATTTAACTTATATTTCATCGGAGCTTCTTCAAATGCGCTACCTTTTGTCTAGATGGCACACCTTTTAAACAATGCGTAATCCAAAAATGCAATTAAAACATGAGATACAGTGTGATAGCATATAGCACATATGAATGTGTGAGGATGTATGTAGTACTGTATGTTTGAGCAGTACAGTGGTGCTGGTGTCAGTCAATTTGCACATGCTTCACACCAGCAGGAGGCTTTCTTTCTTCTCGCAGTCTGTCTCTCTCTCTCTTTAAAATGGTAAATATGCCATTTACATAAGAGACAAAAGGCTGTGCCCTGCTTTAGGTCTATTTTCTGCTGAGGTGCGTTAGATAAGACCAGCATACAGATGAAAAATAAAAGAGGTCAAACTAAAAATACCTGTCAGAAATGAGTGTTGATTCCTGAGTAGCTTTTATCCTTGAGTATCGTAGATCTATATAATACATGTATTCAATACAATACACAATACACATTAAAAATAAATACTGCTTCAGTATTATAAATTATAAAAGGTAAACAGGCCACAGGTAAAAAAAAAAAAAGTGAAAGATTTTTTGAATGAAAATGACTAAGAAGGAGAAAAACAGATTTACTTTTAAGACTAACAATATCAAGCTCTTTTAAGAAATCAACAACGTTTTTAAACAACAAGCAGCATTTGTGAGTCGTGTTTTAGTTGATGTGTGATTTTTGAAGAGTTTCTTCGCCAGTGCACATAAAACTGAAGGCCATGTGAGTAATTGGCCAGTGACGTCTGTGATTAGAGGAAGAGCCAATTACAGCAGAGAAGAGGCGTGGTTTGCGTTGCTCCGCCCCTCTTGCTGGTTGTCTTTATGTATGTGTGTGTAATCCCTGTGCTGACCCAGAAAGCGCTCAGCAGCAGCAGCTTGTTCAGGCTTGAGTACAGTCACTGGAGATACCTGCGCTGCTTTACAGAGACTGAGAACACGAAACAGCATCTTTACAAAGACAGGATCTATTTGACGGTATGTGTGTTTTATATCGTTCACTGTGGTGAACAAGCTTTTGTTTATTTGTAAATGTAATCTTTGGAATCAGCACGTATTGTCGATATTTATATATATATATATATATATATATATATATATGTATTGTTGGACATATGGTTGCATAGGTTACGTTTTCTTTTTCTTTTTTATTTCTGCTGTGGTATTTAAGTATTCGTACAATTTAAAAATATGTTGCTCTAGTGTAGTATGAGTTTTGCTCTTTTTAGAAAACAAGATGCACAATATGACTATATTTCATTAATAGTACCATACTTGTAATACTCAAGTGTTAGTATTTGAAAATGCTTTATGTTTGCATCTATATAGGTATATCTTTGTATTTCATTTTATATTTAAGTTATTGCTATGCAAAGCTCGAACTGCGTGTAGGAGATGTTTCAACTTCTCTCTAAATACACAGTAAATTAGTCTACGTGCTGATGGTTAACGAAAGTTTGACTGTGGTCTGAAAGAGATTGTGAAAGTCTGTAACCTATATTTGAGTTACAGACAGATTTCGTGTAAGTAGAAAGAAGAGGAGATATTCTTTGTTTTATGTAGGCAGAGACAGAGACACAGAGAGAGAGGTGAGGCTCCTATAGACCCCAGACGACAATGTCCTTTCATCTCTTATTTTTATCTCAAATGATGACATGGACAAAACCGTTCACTCCCAAAAATGCGTGAATAATTCTTAAACTTATGTTCTGATTCACTCCTAAAGCTATTGATGTTAGAAATTAGGGACAACAACACTAGACAGAACGTTTACTGAATGAATAGGACTGGTTTTGAAAACAAAACAGGAAAGTCATCTGCATGTTATCAACTGTATGACTTTTACAGAGGAAGATTAATTCATTGTATGTTTTATCTCAAAGTGTTGTATTGCTTTATCTAGATCTGTAGATCTTAAACAGTTGATGTATGCCTACAGATTAACACTTGATTATAATTGCATTGCACTTTACGATCTAGTTTAATATACATTTCACAACTCTAAACACTGCCCTGTCATGTGAGTAGGTCCAATCATTTGTGGGCTTTGTCATTATCTCTTGCTCGCATGTATCTGGCAGTGGGTTGGCTTTGTTTGCTGAACACTTTGTCCACCTCCCTGCCTGTTATTGTTTTGATCCTCTTGGCGGCTCCTTGATGCTCCTTACTGCTCCTTAAAGCAATATATCTTGCGCAAAGAGCTCAAGTCATTATGGATCTGCTTTAAGTTTGCAACCACAATGGTTTGTACAGAAAAAATAAAAAATAAAATAAACTGAACAAAACGCATTTTCTTAATTAATATTTAATATCTTCTAATAGCTAAAACAAGATATTATGTTAAATTAAGCTTAAAACATGAGAAAGGAAAAAATGTGAATGTTTATTCAAGGTAATTTTGCTTCTCAATAAATGTATCTTGTTTTATGGAGATTTATGTATGTTTACTGGAAAATAAGACACTGATGCAACTGTAAGCTCAAAAAGTCAATTACAATTGATTAACAGGCATGTGAGACTTATCCTTAAAGCCACAATGGATTAGCCAGACATCCTTAAATTGGAATAATATTTACTACTAAAGGTTTTCAAGAAACTGAAAGTGTTTGTCAGCTGATACTAAGAACCAGCTTGAATATTTGCACCTGACTGTTGCCATTCCTCTCATATCTCTGCAGTTGAGAAAGCATGGCTGAACACATGATGATGCCTATGACCCACGGCTCTGCTGGCGGAGGCCTGCATGGGTATCGCATGGGAATGAACGGCCCTTCTCCGCACGGACATCAGCCAGGTCTGCGGACCATTCCCAACGGGCAGATCATGCACTACAGCAGGGGGCCTCAGACATCTATGGAGGCGGCCATGAGGCAGAGGAACGTGATGAACGGTGTCATGAACGGCCAGGTCAATGGCCAGATGAGCGGCGGACACCCCCACCAAATGCAGCAACCCAATATGATGTACGCAGGTCCAAATCAGCAACCCCAGGGTCACCCTCAAACCCAGCACCATCATATGCACCCCCAGAACCAGCACCCACAGCAGTACATGGGTGGAGGAGGCCTTACAGCATCTCAGCAGCTTATGGCGAGCATGCATCTTCAGAAACTCAATACGCAGTACCACGGGCACCCGCACGGGCCCATGAACGGGCATCACATGGGAAACGTCCAGCACAGAATGGGTCCTGCTCAGTTGGCAGGCATGCAGATGGGCATGGGTGGGCCAGCGTTGGGCCTCAACGTCATGGACATTGACTTGATTGATGAGGAGGTTCTGACGTCTTTGGTGCTGGAGTTTGGCCTGGACCGGGTTCAAGAGTTGCCTGAGCTTTTCCTCGGACAAAACGAGTTTGATTTCATCTCGGACTTTGTGTGCAAGCAGCAGCCAAGTACTGTCAGCTGCTGAAGCTTTGCTTCTGGTTTTTGAATCAGAGGAAAGACTTGGTCGCCAAGAAGAAGCTGGGACAAGAGGAGAAAAGCTAAAACAACCAGGTTCTCCGTATCTGTGAAGCTGTGCTAGTGCACACTGTCTTTCAAGTTCTGGATGTTCTTCAGATGTTCTTCAGCACAAGTGTGGCTTTGGCGAGCAGGCCTTGTCTTGTCCCATTGGTCACACTGGAAAGACGTGACCAAGTGTCCCAGGGTTGAATGTAACTTCACACGGTGGAAAAAGAAGTCTGCTAGGAACTTTGCAGAAACTGCTTTGCCTTCTCAGGGGGCAACTAGAATCAATAGCATTTAGAAATGTATTTATGTATAACACCTACCAAAAAGCAGACATGATCTGTGGTGATAGAGACTTGCCTTTTCTCAAACTAACCCCTTGTGATAAAAGACCTTTGAATGAGTGTGTTATGTGGGAATTGAAGGCTGGTACTTCAAAACGAGTTGTTTTTCCAGTAGCTCTTAATGATATTTGAAATGGTAAGGGGGTGGTGAAGTGGTAGCAGTTGGGTATAAAACATTCTTTGTGTGCAGTGTTTCCATTCTACTACTATTTAAAATTTGTCACAGTGAACACTCATTATTTTATCTGACTGAATAAGACCCAAATGAGTGTCTTACATTCACTTTAGGATGTGTCTTGAAACTTTCAGGAATATTTCTGTGTTTTCTGAAAAATGGTGGAATGTTTTGTAGCCTCCCTTATGAAATGCTGAGCCTGTGCTCCCTGCTGATGAGTCTAAACTGCCTTATAGTTTTTTACATGGATAATGATAAATATTCACTGTAGACATTCTTACCTTGTTCCACGGGAATGGTGAAGAAACTGCTGTCTTTGTATGACTTCAAAACTCCAGCTGTTATGTAGTGTTTGCTCATATTGTGGACCACAGTCTCCATTAAGCCACATGCTGCACAGAATTAAACCTTCCACTTGTTTCTAAATTAACCTGAATGTCAGTCATTCAACTGTTGTTTGAAACAACCGCTAACTGTAACACAGATTTCCTGATGTGTGTTTAAGCCAGTCTTACAAATGTTGCTTCCCTCCTCGCTCCCTGAACACTGCAGGTTTAAACCTGATTACATTTAAATTACACTTACAACCTTCTTGTTAATTGAGGTCAGCATGGTCAGTCATCTCAGATGGCCTGATAATTACAAAATGGACATGTTCATTTGCTTGCTATCGCTCAGGGTGTAATGAAGAGTTGGGAACAGCTGCCCTGCTGGGTTTGAGAACTTCCTGTGTCGTTATGTTGCTAGTTCTTGAGTTCTCTGTGGGGGTTGGGTTGGTATGGAAATAGCACAGCATACAGTACTAGTAGGTTAATCTGTTCCACCAGAGCTGGGCTCAACTCCCTCGACTCTACCCGCCCCAGCTTGGGTAACTGCTCTACGTACGGCTTGGGATTGTGAACAATTGCCACTGAATGAAAAAAAAAAAGCACAAACAACTTGATGGGTCATATCCTGTGTTTTACAACTTCAGTTTTGCTGAGTGTTTAGGGCTTTGATACAGAAGGGATGGGGAAATTCAGTTTCAGAGTTTGATTTCTTCAGCTGTATTTCTTGTATCAGTAGAGAATGGATTGTCTTCCCCAATTGTTTTGTGAAACTTGGACAATTATAAACAAACCACATCTAGAAATACAATTTTCGAATGATCTGTAGATTTTAAATTGATGATTAAATGATTTTCCACATTCCCAGAGATTTAATTATGTTCAGTTTTTGTTTGGTTTTGTTAAAGGGAGGGATTATGTGAAGCTTTTAAATGAATGCTACTTGAGTTTGTCAGTCTGTAAATCACAAACCACCCCACGGATGCATCAGAATGTCCCTTGCAGGTGTGATTGTATGTTCTCTTTCAAACTGTGTGCTGTTATGTACTGTCGCCATGCTCCCACAAATGCTTTTTTAAATGTTGTTGATTCTATCTTAAGAAAATGTATTTATTTTCATTGAAAATAAAATATTTATTTAAAGAACTGGTTTCGGTGAGTGTAATTGCATGTATAATTTAATTTTGCTAGTGACAGTCCCAGGACAACAAATTCACATTTTGTTTTTCTCTTCAATATCATGTTAACATTTTACACAATAATATACAGTCCTAACTAAATATCAGGTGCTGAATGGAACAGACTCATGAGACATTGAGACGAGCCACTTATTTAAAAAAACAATTTTGATATTAAAACGGCCAACAGGGTGGTTGTGCGTGTTCAAGTTAAAAAGCCAACTGCAACATTATTTCATAAACAAAACAGTCTGGCAAGAATCACACGTAACGTGATTCTCAATCCCAAACAGTGACTGCAAATGTCAGTTAAATTAGTACACAATTGCTATAAAAAAGAGGTCTTTACTATTGACACAAATCATTAGAACACATCTAGAAATATCTGGAATCTTAAAAGATTAGTCCACTTCCAGATCAGAAATTTACAGATAATGTACTCACCCCCTTGTCATCCAAGATGTTCATGTCTTTCTTTCTTCAGTCGTAAAGAAATTATGTTTTTTGAGAAAAACATTTCAGGATTTCTCTTTGTATAATGGATGGTGCCCCCAAGTTTGAACTTTCAAAATGCAGTTTAAAGGCAGCTTCAAAGGGTTCTAAACAATCCCAGACGTTATTTTCAAAACAAATTGGCAATTTATATACTTTTTAACCTCATATGCTCGTCTTGTCTCGTCTCTGCGATGCGCATACGTAGTCTGTGTGATCCGGGTCAATACAGTTAGGGTATGTCGAAAAGCTCCCATCTTGTTTTCTTCCCCAACTTTTAAATCATCCTACATCGCTGCAGAAGTACCAACCCTTTGAAGCTGCATTTTGGAAGTTCAAACTTGGGGGCACCATACAAATCCATTATATGGAGAGAAATCCTGAAATGTTTTCCTCAAAAAACATAATTTCTTCACGACTGAAGAAAGAAAGACATGAGCCTCTTGGATGGTGAGTACAAGGGGGTGAGTACATCTGCAAATTTTTGTTCTGAAAGTAAACTAATTCTTTAAGGCCCCATCTCATTTATTTAAAGCCCATGGGCCGCATTTATAAAACGTGCATACACACAGATTTGATCTTAGTGTGTATACAAAAATCCACGCCAAACATTCAGATTCATAAAATGGTCTTTGATGTAGAAAAGTGCTTAGCGCTACGTTAGGGTCTAATGTCTAATGGCAGATGTACACACTTTTCAGTGTCTGAGTACTGCAGGTTTTTAGAAATGTAAGTAATTAGTTGCTCGCCATTTACAGGTTAAGGATTGGGACGTTGACTGGTGCTCTATTATATGTTAATGGCATTAATTAGGCAAGGTTTACAAGGCGGAGATCTGAAACCATTTAGCTGCACACAATTTTAAGGTCATCTGTGAATTATAAATCTGTGAACACACATTTCTTGTGCGTACTTTCGTTCTCTGAATCACATACACATTTAAAAAACTGTCCTGCAAAGTTTATTTCCAACCTGCTTCAGTACACCTGGCCTGTGACTTTTCGAGTGATTCTGAAGACCTCGATTAGCTGGTTCAGGGGTTTTGGACTGTAGCTAAACTGCAGGTCAGTGGGTCTCCAGAAGCAAGGTTGAAGACCTATGACTAAAAGGAATAGTTCACGCAAAAATTTAAATTTGCTGTAAGTTTACTGACCTCCAGGCTCCAAGATGTAGTGACTTTCTTCTTCAGCAGAACATTAACCCTTAAATGCATGACTGTTTCGCCAATCACTATTACATATTCGGGTCTTTATCTTTATTGCCCGGGCTTATACATCAAGCACAGATGGATCTCTAACTGCTGCAATAGCAAAACATTTCTCTTGATATTTTAAGAACCATTACAGAAGAATAAAATAAAGCATATATCGTTACCTTTTGAAACTTAGAAGGGTTCAATTTGAGCAGATGATTTTACCATCACCATCATCGTCTGAGCGCACTTCCACAGTACATTCAGCATCTGGCTCATTTTCGCGATCTCATTTGCAAAACTATCATTTTCAATAGCTGCATTTCCATTACCTTTTAAATTGCGCAAATTGAATTTACGAATTGAAAATACGCCTAATGGAAACGTGTCAATTGTGCAATTTTTTTTTTATGTTCGCATGAGGTGGTTTTTGAGGCAATTTGATAAAGGAATATTTCGCAAAACAGCAATGGAAACATTTTTTTTTTCACATTTTCAGGTCACATTCGATTAAATATAGCCAAAATCCCACAAAAATCTGTTGCCATGACTAATCGCGAGAGGAAAAAATATGTTTCAGTCACAACATCGGTTAATGGAAACGCTGTCATTTCGCAATACTTTTTAATCGACATTTATAAAATAGCGCCAAAGTTTTGCGCAAATCTGTAATGGAAACACAGCTACTGACTTCAAAATCATTATTTTAATCGCTGGCAGCTTATTCACCACATCCACCATCAGATGACAGTGACATTTATATTTTATATATATATTTTTAAAGTCATTCAAATCGATTCAAATTTTGCTGATGATATTCTTTTGTTTTATGCCTGAAACATTACATCATTATTGTCTATCAAACAGTGCCACCTCGAGGACTAAAGGTGAATTGCATGTATTGAGTCATCAGATATTTACATATTTTTGCGCACAAATTTACACTTTTACTCACTTTGGGTCTCTAGGGACCCTATACACTTTTTACAAAAAAACAAAAAGAAAAACAAGCCAAAAAAAAAAAAAAACAGACATTCTCTTGCTTTATTGTTCATAACGAAAAGACTGAGGAATACTAAGAAAGCAGATGCCAATCTTTAAAGAAAAATGAAGGAGGGAGAGGGTAGTAAACGACACCTCGGGTCGCTAAAGACCCAAGGTATGCATATAAGGGTTAAAGATAATTTTTAACTCAACCCATGGTCATTGGTGATTTATAATATGTGAAATACAATAAGTCAATAGGTGCCGTAATTTTAAGAGCCAAAAAAAAAGAAAGCACTGGAAACACGAAAATAACACCCAAGGTTTCTGACGATATATTGAGCTCTTATGAAGTGAAATGATCAGTCTGAGCAATGGTTTTCTGCACACTCACATGAGTCTGGAGCTCAAGCTTTTACATGATGACCTTTATGTGGTAGTAAAATAAGGCGTTTCTGATGCCGTTGTTGTTTACAACAGAGAATGAGGACGTGTGTGCAGATTGTGGCATCATCAGCCTTTTGTAACACCAGGTTCTGTTAAACTGCTTTACTTGCTGGTGGTAAACTGCTTTTGAAGGTGTTTGGTCTGCACACACATCCTTCCTCTCTGTTGTAAACAACAATGGCATCAGTTCAGGCATGATTTTGCTACCGCAAATAAGTCATCAAACATCAGAAAGCTTAAGGCTCTGGATTACAGGTAATAATGTTGTAAATAATGCTCAGTTTCTTGCACAGGCCAATCATTTCACTGCATAAGATCTCAGTATATCGCCAAGGAGCCATGGGTATTAATTCTGTGTTTCCTGTTCCTGTAAACTGTAGACTTAGTTATCATAAATCAACAAGGACCACAGTTTCAGCTAAAAATCATCTCTAATAATCTTCTAATGAAAGAAAGTCACCTACATCTTACATATCCTGAGGCTAAATCAACAGTGAATTTTCATTTGGGTGAGCTATCCCTTTTTGAATCCTCACAGTATGCACAGTATGCTTTATTTACATCATTCCAGGTGTCTCATTTACAGGTGCCTCTTCGGATTTTAGAGCAGATCTGTTGTCTGAGAGTGGATGTTCCCATAGCCGATGATCTAATCCGTCTTACTCTGTGAGATCAGGTCTGAGCGTCTCATCTGATGGGCAATTGCTCACAGTCTATTCCTTTGTTCTGTGTCAAACAAGTCTGACTCCATTTACATAAAATCCATAAACAGGGATGGGCTGAAACCTGTTACCAGACAGTGTATATGGACAGTCCGTACTGTACTATAATACTCAACAAACCAATACTTTTCTACAAAACCCTACATTGTTGTTCAAACAGGATATCTTGTAACTATAAACACCAAATCCATATGTATAAAGTGAATATTAATCAGTGCTATATATCACTGAATTATTGCGAATCCACACTGAATGTTAATCAAATCACAGTCAGCAGTCACAGGCATGAAATGTCACTGTCTAGCACCTCCTTCAAACCAGACTGCAACTCATCTGAAACAGTGCAAGTTTATTAGCCTGAGCACTGTGAAGTTAGATATGGCTGAGATTAATAATTATAGATAGCTGTCTGATAACTTACTTTTTGTATCTAGCCATTGTTAACATGCATAATATGAACATTAGATCGAACAGACCAGGTTAATACAGAATGTGTTTTAGGTATTCATTTCTAAATTTGTGTTGTTCTCTTAGTTGACCCAACAATTTGAGTCTTTAGCATCAAGGCATGTGTTTCTGTATAAGTTCTGTATAAGTTTGTTTTGTTCAGAACAATTTTAGAGTCTGCTAGTCAATGTTGCCAAGTCTGCGGTTTTCCAGTGGAATTGGGCTACTTTTACACTTTTGCCACGGGTAGTTTTTGGTGTCTGCCGGATGAAGCGACCCCAAAAACGTCATATTTAACCCCTGAAATGCGAATTTACCAGGGAAACCCTGACAAAAAAAAAAAAAAAAAAAAAAAACGTGTTTTTTTTATCCTCTGGAATGCAATTTTTAACAGGGCTGGTTTTGAGTAGCAATTGGGCAGGGTTTGGTTTGAAAACCTGGCAACCCTGTTGCTAGTGCCTGATTCTCAGTCATTTAATGTATGATGCCTACACCGTAAAATCGAATTAGCTTACTTAAAAAAAGCATGCAAACTGATTGCCTTAAAACAAACTAAGTAAAGTGAAATAGGAACAGTATGTTGTATGGACAAAAGCTTATTTAGTATAGTTTACTTACACAAGAGTTCTAGTAACTAAAAAAGGACTGTAGGGGGTACTTGATTCTTTACTTTAGGTTTACTCTTGACCTAGTATTACTGTTCACTGACTCCCAAAGTGCATTGCGGCATGAATAAATTATGCAGTTGCTTGGTTTTACTGTTGTTGTTTTTATTTGCCAATTTAATTTGCTGTATTGTATCAGTAGTAACACAACAAAAACAGCAAATAAAATGGTTATTGTAACAATTATTAAAAATAAATAAAATTGAATTGTTATTATTGTTATGATTCACGTGCTGAATGTTAAAGTCTGTGAGTGACTCAAGCATATTAACGTAAATATTAAAGGACTGTATCAACCCAATAAAAAGCTTCTCATGGTATTTACAAAACAGTAAAGGACCATTAGGAAGCATGTAAAATACAGTAAATGATATATGTGTGTATATATAAAATTATTTAATTAGAAGACAAATTATTTTCTAAGACCAACCTAGTTATTACCTTTCTTTCTTTCTTTCTTTCTTTCTTTCTTTTTTTCTTTCTTTCTTTCTTTCTTTAATATCAAGTAGCTTTGATTTCATGATAAACTGCTGCATTAACAGAAAGAAAGTTGTAATAAAAATAAAGTTTGAAAGTGCCTAACCAAAGGGAACACTAATCACTACAATGGTAAGTTTAATTTATATATACAGTCGTGGCCAAAAGTTTTGAGAATTACATAACTATTGGAAATTGGAAAAGTTGCTGCTTAAGTTTTTATAATAGCAATTTGCATATACTCCAGAATGTTATGAAGAGTGATCAGATGAATTGCATAGTCCTTCT